>NC_058033.1:848445-1160945 GCF_019176455.1 Solea senegalensis
TCACAAACGCAGCCGCCGGGGTAATCGAATGTGGCGCGACGGGTAATGGACTCCTCTTCAGCTTATGGAACATTTTGACTGTGCAGAGCAAAAGAGCTTTGAGACCAGCTCTCTTCCCTCTGACTGTTTCACCTGCCGAGAATAATACACTGAACGGGTTCACATACGAGGGATAAAAGGTCAACTGTTCAGAAATAATTAGACACAATTTAACCACAGGTGAGAAAGACTTCACATCCAGCAACATAGTGATATTATCAGACGATTATTATAGAATCAAACCTCTAGTGTTAGTGTAGTAGTTTTAAGTTACATCCTGTTTCATATTCCAATTTTTTTACAAGATTTAGATTTTTGCATTGAAAATCATATCAAGGATAGCTGGTAAAAAAATATATCATTTGTATCTACAGTTGGAAGGAGGGGTACAGAGTCAAAAGTCTGCTGCCAACTAGTGGTTTGGAGCCTTAATTACATCTTTCTTCTGCCCAACGATTCACATTTCCGACATACTAAATGTTGGTGAAAATGGATGCACATTGGCATTTATATTTATATTTATAAAATAGGGTAATGCATAAAAGTGGTGCAAAATCACTCAGCAGCGCCCCCAAAGGCGAAAACCCTGTAGGACAAAGCAGAAACTAAGATGCGCCTAATTCCACAAAACCTGGTATAAACATGTCACAGCCCAAACAAACAACAAACAAAGTAGTCTATCGCGACCATGGCCATTTTAAAGTTGGTGATCAACTTAGCGATTTGCACACTTTGTAACTCATAGCAACATAAACATTTGCGTCAGGGCCCACACAATGCTGCTTGTAGCTTAAATTCCATATCGATACTGAACTTTAAAGAATCTATACAGTAATACGCTATAAAATATACCAACATTTTAGTATATCAACAGTTTCTTACACGCTTAGATGACTGTGTATAATACAGTAGGTAGTACACATAGTACCCACCACGTACATACTGTAAGTAAAGCATAAGTTCCTTGGTTTCCATCACTTAAAGAATCAGGAAATCAATTCTAATCATAAGGACTATTCTCCTCTTTGCTTGCCACGTGCACACATCAGTGTACAGTCGTGCTGCTGTGACTGAAGTGTGTGCATATATATTCTAAATGCCCTCACGTCACTGTCTTTTTTCCACTGTTTGTTTCTGAAACTCACAGCTTGTGTGTCTTCGCTTGTGTCCCCCCCCTCAGAAACCTGGGGAAGTCAGGCCTACGAGTTTCCTGCCTCGGGTTAGGTGAGTTGTTTTGAATGCGGGGAAACGCACATCTCTATTTCAACCTCTGGAGCCAAACAAACGTTTCTGTGTGTCTCTTCTTGCTCAGGCACCTGGGTGACATTTGGATCACAGATCTCTGATGAGGTGAGAGCTCCCTTCTCTCTCTGTTGTCACTCTTGTTGCTTTTGAGGAAAATAGCAGGCACTGCAAATGCAAATCTCAGTTTCACAATTATAGAAAGTGGAAAGTGCCTCAGACCTTGAAACTCCAGCAGCTTGATGAGATAATGTCTGTATCTCTAAAGTATTATCGTCTCTGCATGGTGCCCTTCATGGGCGACCTCTGAGTAATTGGAATTCACCCATGGCCTCCCTTTCTCAGTCTCATTTTTTTTATTCCCTCAGATGGCTGAGAACCTGATGACCATAGCTTATGAGAACGGAGTGAACCTTTTTGACACGGCGGAGGTGTACGCCTCTGGAAGGTCAGACTTCTACGTCTCCTCTCAGCACCAATTAAATCATACGCTTTTCTTCTACTCGCAGTTTTTTCTGTATCGGTACTAAAAACGCAGAGAGCATTCAAATGTCCTTAAAAGTCCTCCCTTCTTTACGTGTTCTCAGTTAGAATAAGCTGTGAGTGAAGGTGTTCCAGTCATGTAGAGTAACCAGTAGTTACAACACAGCATGAAGACATAGATAAACGCGGAAGACTCCTCCTACTCACACGTTCAAAATAAAGCCTATGTGGAGGACGTCTTGCTGCCGCTATATCTGCTGAAAGTGATGTTTCTGAGGAAGAGGAGGACATTTGTGGAGTGTTTGAACTGATATGCGACAGCGGGGAGCTCAGTTTAAGCGTCTTAACGGCATATCAAGTTGAGGCAGCGATGTGTGTTAGAAATTAACATACAGGTTTACTCATTTGAATGGAAATTGGTAGATACCAATACCGATATCACAAACTCAAGTATCTACCGATACGATTATATCTCTATCAGTATTATTTACTGATACAGTCACACTAGACCATTTATGAACAACACTTTTATCGGTCCGATATCCGATCCAGTGATTTTAACCAGTATCGGACTGATACAGATACTGACCAATACTGATATCACAAACTCAAGTATCTACCGATACTGATTATATTGGTATCAGTATTATTTACTGATACAGTCACACTAGACCATTTATGAACAACACTTTTATCGGTCCGATATCCGATCCAGTGATTTTAACCAGTATCGGACTGATACAGATACTGACCAATACCGATATCACAAACTCAAGCATCTACCGATACGATTATATCTCTATCAGTATTATTTACTGATACAGTCACACTAGACCATTTATGAACAACACTTTTATCGGTCCGATATCCAATCCAGTGATTTTAACCAGTATCGGACTGATACAGATACTGACCAATACTGATATCACAAACTCAAGTATCTACCGATACTGATTATATTGGTATCAGTATTATTTACTGATACAGTCACGTTAGACCATTTATGAACAACACTTTTATCGGTCCGATATCCGATCCAGTGATTTTAACCAGTATCGGACTGATACCGATACTGACCAATACCGATTCCCATCCCTACGTGTGAGTACAAGATGGGTCATCAAAAATGTCAAAGCGGAAAATAAAATTCCAGTCGAAATTTGGCAAAAATTGGATTATTTAAGATTATTAGTCTGTATACAGGGAACATACTGTATAATGTTGATTTTGATGTCATGAGTCTTCTTTATTGTTTGTTGTGTAGCAACAACCTTTCACAATCAATAATGTGTTTTTCCACAGAGCGGAAATTACTCTAGGGAACATTATCAAGAAGAAAGGATGGAGGTATTATTACTCTTCTTTTTTTGTGATGCACATGCATGTGGGAAAGCTTCATTTGAGATCATTAGTATAGTGCAATCTTTGAAAGCTCATTAATCCTCAATCCTCCTTTTCTTTTGTTTATTATTGTTACGCAGTTATCTCAAAGGGAAACTTTTCGCCTCACATAGACAAAAAACATAGATTAGAATAGATAATTCTGACTTGCCACAAATGCTTGAGATGTTTTTATTCTGGACAAAACAAATCAAATCTGAAATAAAGCTTTTGTAGCCTCTCAATTTGATTTACAGATGTACTGTGGATAATAACAGGCAAAGAAAACCTGCTTAATGAAAAATGACACCATACAAAATAAACAATAAGACAGAAGATTGACACTTTCTTATTAAAACTGTGCTCCTCACCCTTTTGTGCAGGCGTTCAAGTTTTGTCATCACAACAAAAATCTATTGGGGAGGCCAGTAAGTGCAACACTAATAGACAATAAACTCGATTTTCTTTTTCTTCCACATTCAAAACCCTCATTTGCTTTTATCATTTCATGAGAACGTCAATAATGTGCATTTTCTTCACTTCACAGAGCAGAGACAGAGAGAGGACTCTCCAGAAAGCACATCATTGAAGGTAATGATCCATCCATCCATCTATCTATCCATCTATCTATCTATCTATCTATCTATCTATCTATCTATCTATCTATCCATCTATCCATCTATCCATCTATATATCTATCTATCTATCTATCTATCTATCTATCTATCTATCCATCTATCTATGAATGATAAATATTTGAGTGTTGTTCACGACAGGTTTAAGAGGATCCTTATCAAGACTCCAGTTAGATTATGTGGACATCGTCTTTGCCAACAGAAATGATGTCAACAGTCCAATGGAAGGTCAGTTACAGATACTTGATCATTCTTGCTTGCTGAGACCCATTAGACTCATTTAAATAACAGTGTGCTGTCCTGTGATTTGATCTCCAGAGATTGTACGAGCTATGACCTTTGTAATTAACCAGGGAATGGCCATGTACTGGGGAACGTCACGCTGGAGTGCCATGGAAATCATGGTAAATATTCATCGCTCATTCTAAACAAAGTTTACGGCACAAGTAAGGAGTGGTAACCGCGGTGTTTTGTTCACGTCTCTGCCACCAGGAGGCGTACTCAGTTGCACGCCAGTTCAACCTGATCCCACCTGTGTGTGAGCAGGCAGAGTATCACTATTTCCAGAGGGATAAAGTCGAGGTGCAACTTCCTGAGCTCTACCATAAGATTGGTGCGACATGCACAGTTTCACACCTCAGTTTCTTTTCTTTTTTTTTTAAACTGAATGTTGATTTTGTTTCATCACGTGTCTGCACTTATTCCTCTCTCTCAGGCGTCGGAGCAATGACGTGGTCTCCACTTGCATGTGGATTAATCACGGGGAAATACAGTGACGGAGTACCCGAGTGCTCCAGAGCGGCAATGAAGGTCAGTTTGATTTGGATTCTTTTCACCAAAAATCAGTGAGCTATTGTCGTGTGAAATCAGTGTATGCATCATTAATGCCTTTCTCCATGCTGCTGCTGCCGGTGAAGGGTTACCAGTGGCTGAAGGAGCGAGTGAACAGTGAGGAGGGCCGCAGACAGCTTGCCAAAATCAAGGAACTCCATCTACTGGCAGACAGACTGGGCTGCACTGCTGCACAGTTAGCCATAGGTATGACACAGGGTTATTAACATCATCCTACAGTGAGCATGTACTTGTTTTACTCTAGCACTACTCGGCTCTACTTGGTTTGGTATCAGACAGGGTTAAAATATTGAGATTTTTTCCAGGATTTTTACATCTTTTTAACTGATCTACAGTTCAGGATTGTTCAGTTTGTGTCTTGTGTCGGACGTCGTGATCGTGACTATTCCAGGTTCTAAAAAAATACCCCGGTACCAGGTACTTTCACTGTAATCACTGGAAAAGAAAAACTTAGCTTTGAACAGTGTTATGTTGTATGAATGTAGTAAGTTTTCACTCTTTTCTTTTTAACAGCCTGGTGTCTGCGCAGTGAGGGAGTCAGCTCGGTACTTCTGGGAGTTTCTAACACAGACCAGCTACTTGAGAACCTGGGTGCCCTTCGGGTATTTATTTTTCAATATTTTTCCCCACATTGAAAATGTTGATAGACAGACTGAACTAAAGCAGAATAAACCAGTAAATGTGATTCTAATGTTAACATCCATACTACTAGGTTTGTGTTTAAAATGCATCAAATCTGTTCTGTAGAAGATGGATGGATGGATGTTGCCATTCAGGGCTCACAGTAAGAAGGTCGCCAATTTGGAGCACAATGTTTTTTTTCTTTGTGGAGTTTGCATCTCCCTGTGTTTGTGTGAGTTCCCTCTGTGCACTCCGGCTTCCTTCCACAGTTCAAAAACATGCAAAATTGGTTAATTGGACACTCTGTAGAGTGGTCTGTAGAGTAAATGGTTGTCTGCCTCTACATGCTGACTCTGTGGATGGACTGATGTTCCCATTTAGAGGAAAATAGATGATAAGATAAGATCAATAATACTGTACGAGTGGACACCAGAGACAGTTGGTACTGTGGCGGCGAAATCAGGGATTCTGGAGGCTTCAAAAATGGGGTTCAGATTCTTATGGGGGACCGCTGGTTGTCACTTTGTCTGGACTCACATCAACTTGATCTAAAAAAACCCTCTTTTCAAATGAAAACATAGTAGTCTGGGTGTTACACGTCCGAGCACATTTCACATTTGAACTGACTGCCGTCCCTTTCCTTGCAGATTTTATCCCAAATGACCCCGC
Source organism: Solea senegalensis (assembly GCF_019176455.1). Classification (NCBI taxonomy): domain Eukaryota; kingdom Metazoa; phylum Chordata; class Actinopteri; order Pleuronectiformes; family Soleidae; genus Solea; species Solea senegalensis. The sequence goes on from NC_058033.1 coordinate 854,367, forward strand.
AAACCGTCACTGAGATTGACGCCCTGCTGGGAAATAAGCCACACTCAAAGAAAGAGTCCCGCGCTTGAAGATGCAAATCTGAGTGACCGACGATGTTTTGAGAGGAGGATGAAGGAGACGGTGACATCGGGAAACATCACTATTTGCTCCGCTGTATACTAAACAACTTGCATGTTCTCAGCGACATTATGCTTCCAGTGTGTGCGCAGATCCACTTTGCGCAGGAACATTGTATCATGTATGAGAAAACAAAAAAGGAAAAATTCTTCAATCATGAAAAAAAAAACCACCAAAACGGTCATATATTGCTCACTGCCGTTTGTCCACAGAATAATGATTTCTACAGAGGGGGAGGCTCAAACTGCATGAAGCGACGGACGCAGATGAAAAGTTCTGACGTGGAAATACCTTTATGCTAAAAGAAACTTGACTGCTTGGAAGGTGCTGAAAGGTCTCTTCATCACGCAACTGCTTGTTTTGTCTGTATGATGTTTAGTACCCAGCAGCCAGAGAGCCAAAGGTTAGTACTTATGTGTTTCCCATAGTGTGCATGTGACTCGTCTGCCACGCTCACTGCTTTACAGGGTTGGGAACGTCACGTCACATGCTTTACAGGTAGTGAAGACACATAGGAGAACCTATGTAGCCTTCAGTTTAGGGCTTTCATCCAAATCACAACACAGTCTACTGCAGTTTTCAAAGTTGTCAAAATGTGTGTCAAAATATCAATTTGGAGAGAACATCTATATACATATATATATTATTATTATTATTATTATAATATGTCAATTGTGTCATTGTGAAAACATGGTGGTCCAGACACAGACGCAGCCCCTGCTATAAACATAAAAGGCTCATTCTGTGGTGATGAATGGCAACAATTCTTAAAAGCAGGTGATTATAGATGTGAAAAGATATTCTTTTTAATTTACCAAATTAAGAAACATCATCTAAATTTTACACACTGCACTTTTAAAGGACCAATTACCTTATTGCACCAAAATGACACATTACATTACACATACTAAAATGACCATTTTGGCACAAATTCATTTATACCTAAACTGTTTAGGCTTTTAAATGAAAATATCTCAGTGGGTGAGAACTTTGAGAGCAACTTTCCCAACCCTGGTGCTTTCTCTGCAGTCTTCTTGCCTCCTCTGTTTGTAAACTGTGCGCATGTCCCTTTAAGAGAGAATAGCCCTTAACTGGGTGTAAATGTGGCATGGCTTTTACGGCTTATGTAGGTTTTTGCAGTGCCCTTTTATGCCCTTTATTATGCCCTCAGTGGTCTGGCAGTTTGATGCAGGTGGGCATGGGTTTTTTTCTTTTTCTTTTTTGCTTTAAAGACTCTGCAGTTTGCAGACGCAGCCATGTGTCCATCTGATGCGTAAATCTCCGCGTCATCCCCAAAACTGTTATTTAAAGATGTTGACGTCACTTTCAGCGATGCCGTCCCTGCGAAGAGCATCAGTGTTCCTAAAATCAGAGACTTGTGACTGTGGAGAAGTCGGCGAGCATCGGACGCACAGACACTTGGACACACTGTGGTGAACTGTTTCCAAATGATGAGTGAAGCATCTGAGTTTAGCAAACACCAACACAACTCTTGCAATAGGTCACTTGGGGCTAAGATTTAAGATTTAGTCAAATGTAACTATTTTCTTTTGTGGAAGACTGAAAATATTTGGGGAGTTTTTCCCTCTCTCTCTGTATCATTTGTTCCCTTGATTCTTGCACACATGCACAATTCATTTATATATATGTATATATACATATATATATATATATATATATATTATGTTTTCTCACTTTAGTTTTTTATGGAATTCAATATTTTGTCGTGTGAGAAGGGATTTCTTCCTTCTGTGATTCCCCATGAAAACAGCACTAATCTCTGGGGCAAGGTGTGTTTTGATACATGAGGATGTTTCAGCCGGCACAAGGTTACGTCGTACTGTAAATAGGCTTCTCTTATTTTGCAGAAAGACCAGACGATAATAGTCAAACTTTATGGAGAAAGTGATTTGAAATGTGGGTGCTCCCCTGTGTGGCTCTGTGATGATGTACAGATGGACTGTGACATAGATACTTCATTCAAAACCTTGAAAATGTAACTTTGCCTGCCTAACTCATATTTGACTGTATTGCAAACAAACAGAAACCAAAAGAGAGACGAGACAAATCATACTGAATGTATCCTGTCTGTTGCTCACATCATATCTAACCCTAAAGAATCGAAGCACCCAACATTTCCTCCTTATGTTTTGTTGTCTTTGCTCCCGTCACATGAAAAGCTGCACACACAGATGGGATGCACACAAAAAGGTCGTTCACGTTCTGAGTCAAATGTTTGTGGAAAGTCCGATGAGATTGTTTTGGTTTTGTTTATTCATAACCTGGACATTTCTGCTGCTGTGTTTAACATCAACGGCTTCTCCATCGTGTTAACATTTGGAATAAACTGTTTATTTGAGTATATGCACAGGGATATTTTTATGAGCTACATATGCACTAGCACAGTGGGATGACAACCTTTGACCCCGGAGCAAGTTCCCTTTGTCTCTAAGTGAAATGAAACAAAGACCAGACTAAGAGGACTACAGTCGTCCTCCCAAACCGTCTGTGAGCCCTGCGCCTGTCGAGCATCACAGTCCAGCGTCCAGTCACCGTCTGAGCTGCTGAACTGAAAACATCTGCGACGCCTTATGCTCGTAATCTCGCTGTTAATAGCGTCCACAATGTGATCAGAGTGAGAGATTAAACATATGTGTGTGTGTGTGTGTGTGTGTTCCAGCCACAGCCACCCTTCAATGAACACCGCCAACACAGTCGAGAGGGAAAAACAGGTTTCACTGCATGACTCATCGTTCCTGTAAAGAAGCAGGTTGGACAAGGTGTTGGAAAGCAACACAAGTGTCCTTCATAGCTCGCCCAGTTGCTTCTACGTGTGTTCATGATTAGGACAGGTGCTGTTTTCCCAAGGACACAAGACAAAGAGGAAGGACATGGTAAAAAAGAATGCTTTTCCATTTTTTGGCAGGTTTTTTTTATATTCTGTTACCACAAACACAGACACTTCTGTTTATCTTCAATTAATCCTGTCCCAATTTATTGGGAACCCTCATTAAAGTGGTTGTGAACACACATTATGTAATCGGTCAATGACACACGGCAGCAACCCAGCATTTAAGCATGTAGACATGGTCGACACAACCTGCTGAGCACCAGACCAGGATGATTTAAGAGATTAGAGCATGTGAAATCAGTCAAATCCAACCACTGAAAAAGGGAAACTCACAACACCTGGGATGCTGTCCTCAACAGGATGTCAGACAGCAGGGGGTGTGGTCATCCCTTGCTGTCTTCACCTAAGTCTCCTGATGAAGACCACAGGAAGTGGTCAAGGTCATGAGAAAAAGCTCACTAAACAGCGTATGCTCTGCCGCAGCCCTTTGCCGCGTTTGCCTGCAGAAGGAATTAAAAGGTCCACACCGATGTGTCAGATGGTCACAGGTTAGTTTTATTTTCTACTAAAATACATGTTTCATGCAGATTTCGTCACTTTACACAACAGTCAACACAAACACAATGGAACTAGAGCAGAGTTACCTCACAGTATTGGCCAAGGAGGGATGTTACATTTGCTCAGTATGAGGTTTTTGTGTGTGCAAAGTCCGAGTGGCTTCATGACTAGCACATGATCAACAGCCAGCCAACTACACCTGCACCTTATGAATGATACATTTAAAAAAAAAACTGTTTCCTGTTCCTGTTCTACGCTGGAAAAGCAGAAATAAATAATCAACAAAGTGAGATATTGCTATTGGAAAATAATAAAAAAAGTGAAATATAAAAAAGAACGCTCTTGACATTTTCTCCATCAATCCAACAGAGTTTCTCTCACCCTTCGCCGACTGGATGTGGCAAGTAAAAGTAAATGTTTCCGTCGCGCTCTAGAAAAGGCTGTGGCATGGCTTTAAGTTTAAGTTTAAACAGTTGAGTTGAAGGCAAATGTGAATCAGAGTCTACTGGATGTAAAGGAGAGCCTGAGCATGGAGAACGATCTCACTCTACTCTACAAGGCCTGTGATGATCTCCATGTGGAAAATAAGAAGGAGGTAGGCGGACCCTCGCCACTGCTCAGCAACACTGACGGTTAAATAAGATGCAGGAATAGGAATGAAGTGCTCAACAAACATGCTACACACATCGCTTGTTTGCAAAATGACAGCCCAGCACAGCATGCTTAAAACCCTCCACCCGCCCTCCATCCGTCCTTGTGTAGCTGCTTGCATATTAATACTATCAGGATTTTAGGTTCATTTTCATGTTGACAGGGCGACAACAAAACTCATGCATCATCATCTCCAGAATGTAGAACAACAGTAAAGACAGACAAATGTTACTGCACGGCATATTTAGTAGGGTTGCATGAGGGAGAGCTCTGTTAACACACAGATAAAACAACCACAATTCAACGCAGCTTATTCTCTTTCTTACCACCCATCTGCATGACATCGTTGAGGGTAAACGACATGAAGGCGATCTGCTCAAGTTCACTCTCCTTCCCACACTCCATCAGGCACGAAAACTGGTCCTTGTCGGCGTTGTACGCGAGGTCGGAGTAGCCGCTCGGCCCGCCGTGGATGATCCTGGGTCTGTCCCAACCTGACGAGTGCAGGGGCGATCGGTTCAAGTACACACCCATGCGCGTCCGACTGCGCTTGCTGGTCGGGTGCATGAAGAGGAGCCAGGTCTGTGTGTCTGGGGACAAGAGAGACGTGCCACAAGCTTTGCTTTCGGTGTCATCGTTGGGGACAAATTCAGGAGCAGGAAAGCCAATGACGCTGCCCTGGCAGCCTGAACAGGGTTCGGTGAGCTCCAGAGGCACGTGGGGCTTGTCGAAATACACGCCGCTGTTCTCGCTCAGGGCCTCGCGTCTGTGGCCAGAGTTGCGTGCGTTACAATAAAGATGACTTCTGCCCTCGTGGTCAATGATCTCTGCCATTTCACATTCACACGACTTCTTTTTCAGCATCTTCCCTATGTGCCATGTCTGTCCAAAGTCCTCGCTATAAATAGACAGTGCATACGGGTAGACCGTGTAGGGAATGGGAAAGGAACAGCATCTGTAGCGGATGTAGTAGGCGTACGCTGGGATGATCAACCTGCCGTTCTCCAGCTGGACACCGTGGCCAGGGCCCACGGCGAACGTGGCCCACTTGTGGATGGTTTCACCGATGACACTCGCCGTTAAGTCTTTCGCTTGACTCCAAGTCTGCCCGTCGTCCGTGCTGCTGACGCAGCAGAGGCGCGTCTTGTTCTTACCTGTGATGCGCTGCATCATCTCTGTGGTTCTTCCCCACACGCAGATGAAAAACAAGAACAACGTTTTGCTGTTTTTCTCATAAACGGGACAAGGATTCATGGTGCGGTGGTTGGGCAGGCACGCCGACGACACGTCCTCACTGGGCGACCACTAGAAGACGGACAACAAAGAAGACAATTAAAAAGACAAGCAGCGAGAAGGCTGACGGTTCAGGGTTAAAACAAAAGGTGCAAATCACAACCTGCACAGATCCATCTTCCCTCAGTGTCCCTCTTCTCATAACAAAGAGTTTGGCATCATGATCCCTGGGTGAGGTCCTTTTCTCAGCGAAGGCGAGGAAGGTGTGACAGTGCCTCAGATAGATGAGAGCAGGAATCCTGTACGTGATCCCACTGAGCTCCTGTTCGAACAGAGTGGTTTTGGCAAGTTCCTCCATACTGCCACTCTTCGACGGTGAGTTTCCCATGATGGACGCGACTTCCTGTGAGAAGAAAAGGATCCAGGTGTGTGATTTGGCCAGTGTTCCAGTATTATTACGTCAATCTCTACAGTGTGGTTTAGCGGGCCTTCCTTCTTTAAAGAACAACATGTGGTGATATGATGGTGAACTTTATTTGTTACACGCACTGCAGTTTGCTCTTGGGTTCCTATAAGCCCACATTTTAAAGCCTCTGACGTCATCACTTTCATACACGTTATCTGCCCTGTTTAGGTCACAGTAACATGTATAAAGCCAACCCTCTGATCACAATGGGTCACTGTTCGCTCCAGTTCCGGAAGCTGCTGTCTGTGCTGACGTTCTCGTGCTCTTTTAACTTTTGAACGTACATTTCCAATGCGGGGTAACACATTTGACAATGGTGCCATGTTTGTTGGACTCTCTAAGAGTGTTTATGTTTTATTTCTAATCAATTCGATGCAAGTGTATGTGACGCCCTCCGAATCAACTCTTTCGGTGCTGTCAGAATGATGCATTCCCGATTGCATTTCCAGCGTAATGCACGTCTTGCCAGCCTCACATAACAGGACATACAAAACAAAGATTCGCTGTGTTATCGTGTTCTTGTAAGACAGATAATGAGAGTTTCCTATGTGCAGCTCCTACTGGCTGTATGCATGAATGCACCAGACACCGTCCAGCGTTTATACTGTGCGTGCACAACAAAGCTCTTACCTTCACTTGTTACTCTTCCCATAAGTCACCCTCGATGTTTGCGTGAACGACATTATAACGTCCAATTTCACACCAAACCACAGAGCTTAGACGTTCACGACACTGGTGCTGCGAGTTCATCAGAAGCGAAAGCGTTGCTGAAACGAGAGCGACACCCACTTGCGCATCCTGGTTCGCTTTGACGACGACTGTTCCAGATTCAATTGTCAAAGCTCGGTTGTGTTCGTAAGCAGGGGACAAAAAAACCGCACATTATGTGTATTTTAGCCGTTGTAATGCCAAACAATTCAATTATAATAATGACTACGTCACAGAAAAGTTACTACCAACAACAGTGAGATTAGTATTTGCCTCGACTTCCGCTGCAGTCCGCTGCTCAACCTGCACGCACGCATTTCTGTTTATCAGCTAACGAGCTAAACGCTTTGAACGTATATGATTCGGACGTGATTTGTACTCGATGAGTAATTATACACGTTGAATTACACATTGTAAAACAGCCGCCTAAATCCAACTGTGGCTGTTTAGTGTTTGTAAATGTTTTCAGCGATCTTGGCAGTGTACAATCTTATCATGGCTTTGTATCTTCAAGCAGTTGCGCTCCGTCGTGTTGTACTGCCCCCTTTAGGAGCGGAGGGTCAACTACAGTCTTCGAGCGCTGTTGCTAGGATACTCAGCACCACAGTGGAGCTGCAGCAGGTAGTAGTGCCACTTCAGTGCGCAAACAGCGTAATTAACGTTTGCATAAAGAGTTTGTTTCTCCCGAGATAAGTGGATTTTACACGAGCGAACAAGATGGCTGCCGCGTCGTGTCGGTTTGATGACGGACACAGGTGTCCCACCAAATGTTTCCCCGCCAGAACATTACTCTGCCGAAGAAGGAAAGACGGTGGGTTTAATCGACAAACTACAACAAACAAACATGAAAAACAAACACAAATAACATGTACATATATATGTATATATATATATATATATATATATATATATGTGTGGAATCAATGTGAGGGTGTTTTTCATAATCTGTTATTTGAGACATTAATCAAGTAATTACTATTTATTTAATTTTTTTTTTAAACTTGTTTCATCAGTCCAGGGCCAGCCCAAGATTTTATTGGGCCCTAAGCTGAATTGGATTTGCCCCCCTTAGACTTCAACTACAAAATAAACCAACTAACTTAAGCTCAACACTATTTAGATATCTAAATATGTCTGAAGATATCTAGATGTCTTTCATATGTTAAGATGGGGTTTTAACATGATACAAAAAATGATTGAACATCATTTTTTTTTTCCCTCTCAGGTGATGGACACTGTCTCGTGTCATACAGAAAGACAGAGGAGCAGCGGGACAGAAGAGTCAAAGAGCATCATAAAGAACCAGAGAAGAACAGGACAGCTAACGCTCCTCATGGTAACACTTTAGATGGAGCCCTGTTGGTAAGTTGCTGAACTGTATATAATCACGTGAGATTCATTCATTAGACTGTGATTGTTGTGATTCAGTGAAACGTGTGTGTTTCCCTCTTTAGCTGCGGTTACATTGTGTTGATAAACCATCGGAGCTTTGCTCTGTGAACGTCAGCGAGCAGGAGCTGAATTCTGTAAGACACTGAAGTCAAATCTCTTCAGTATTCTGTGGATGAATTAACTGACTGACATCTGTGCTCAGGTCAAACCTGAAGACCTCATGGTGTTTGGTAACGTGGCGTTCATCGATGCCTCCGTTAACCTCATGACTTTAGGTGACTGCTCTTACGCGGCGTCATTATCAGACCCAGACTAATAATAAAAAAAAGAAAGAAATCCTGAAACGGTCTTTGTTTCTCTGCAGGATCTTTCAGCAGTTTTGTGTCTTTGAGAGAACTGAACTTGTCCCTTAACAGGATTTGCAACATGACTTTTGACGCCTCTGACTTCCCTCATCTTGAGGTAAGCTAGATATTAAATAGTTACTTAAGAGTTGTGTTAGTAATAATAAAAAGACTCATCTGTTATTTCAGCACATAAATGAGCTATTTTTATTACCTGTTTCAATCCAGATGAATCCACTTTTTGATGATTGATAACCTGCCTGTGCTTCTTCAGGTTCTGGATTTGTCCTACAATAGTTTGTCAGCTGATGACATTGTTTCCATTAGTTGGCTTCCTCGTCTAAAAGTCCTTCACCTGACAGGAAATCGACTTCTTTGTCTTCCTCCTAATCTGGCCTCTTCCAACAGTGACCCCACTCAGCTGTGAGTACGACCCTGCAGTGGTTATGTTCTTTTATTTTGCTGATGTAGATTGTGTTTTAATTGGACGTTGACTCCAACTGCTGATGAATGAATAACACTTTACATTATTGTATTAGAGTATTCAATATTTAAATGTATCTAATGTGATAATTCTTTACCTTGTTATTGATGTATTACTTTGCCTGTGACTTGATTTCTTGGCAATTATTCTAAATTTGTATTATTATGCAAATAATTGTTCTATTTTTGCTAATTATTCCAAACCTGATCAGTGCGCTGACTACAATTATTGTCAAGTTATTGAAAAAGCTTGCTGAATCATAGGAAACGGGTTTTCAAATTGACCAAAAGGGGGTGCTCACATGCTCCACATTCACACTGCTTCCTCTGCTGAAGTCAATGTACGGATATTAAATTCACCTGCTCTACAGTCAGGTATTAAAAGTGAAGCCTTAATTGAAATGTTTTCACTCTCTTGTGCTTTAACAGGTCGGTTGAAGAAGACATGTCACCATTCAGGGCTCTTGAAGTTCTGATGCTTGACGACAACAAACTGTCGTCTGGAGTCTTCAACAGTCTCAGGAACCTTAGCAGGTCACGACGTGGTTGTGGATCCTTTTTGACACGCGTTACAGGAGGAAAATCATCACATGACTGATGGCTGTGTTCTATTTCGCTTCAGTTTCCGCTGTCACATTGTCCTGACGTACAGTACATGAAAGAGCCTCTGTTCATGTGATCAATAACACCTGTCAAAATGTGCTCTGTGGAAAAAGGACTATTTTAAGCATTACATCATAAAGCTCTTTCTCAAAAGATTACTTCAGGGTCCCAAAATAAATGTGCAGAATCTAGGTCTATTATCTGCAGAAGAAAGTTTTATCTGCACTCATTTATTTATTAGAAAGTAGAATTAGACATAAATGTTATTTTTTATTATATGTTGATTCATATAATAAATTGGGTCTTTACTAAAAGGTGGGTTCCATAGACAAAGTCTGAGAAACGGCTGAGGCAAGTCACAGTAATTGGTGTGTGTGTGTGTGTGTGTGCAGATAAAACACATTTGTATAGATACAGTATAGGAGATGCATGTTTTGCAAATATCCAAACTGGCGCTGGTGATGCATTTGTAAATCCCTGGAGTTTAAAACACGCTAACATGTTTGAAAGCCTAATCATTGTGAATCTGTCAATTACAGGCTGAATCATTTGAACCTACAAGGGAACCGCATTTCTCAAATACCATATTTGCAACCAACAAAATCTCCTGAGCAGCAAGCAGCGATGGAGACACCTGGTAAACATTAACCATCCACATCCAGCGTTTTTTAAATAATTGAACCACGCACCTGCATTTTACTATATTTATCCCTTCAAACTAGGCATCAGTGATAGACCCGAGAAACGTGTGCGTGGTTGGTCAGCCTGGATTCTTCTACAGGACAACCTGAAGAACCACAGCACAGGATCATTGCCTCTCCCAAAGCTCCAGTCTCTCAATTTATCTGACAACAAAGTATGTCTGATTTTATTTTTTACGTGAATAAATCCTTTTCTGGGAAAACTCCTTGATGTGTAAGCGTCCACGTTTTGCCGTCAGATCGCAGAGGAAGAAGCGCTGATGGCTGCTGCCCTTTTCCCCACGCTTCGTGAGATTGACGTCCACTCCAACCCTCTGACCACACGGAGAAGTGGTAATCCTCTCCTGTCGACGTAACTTTCTCTTCATTTAGGATTTGTGGACTCATCGTCGTGTCTTTGTCTGAGCACAGGAGAGCCTCCACTGCTCACCTATTGTCTTCAAGAGACACTGGGGATAACAATAAAGCGCAAAAAGACAAAAGACGCCGGGAAACCTCCACTGACGGTGTCCACTGATCCGAAATGGAAGGTTGGGTGTGTTCTACATAGTTAATCCCATATGATCATAGTTCAAATGAATAATTGTTGCTGTTATTCGTGTTATTGTTGGACATTTTTGGTGCAGGTGGAAGACAGAATTCCAAAGGTGTCAAAGAAGCCATTGTTGAAGGAGGAATGTGAGGGAAAGAGATGCAGAGATGACACTTTCCAAGATAACACTCAGCACTTCTTTGTTACTCAGGTACACGTTTTAGGTTTAAGCTTCAGAAAGACTTTGTCTGCTTCACTGACTGACGTTTCACGTTCAGGCGGACGCTCTCGCTGAGTCCGACGACATTGAGGAAGATGCCGCTCCTGAGGAATTCAACTGTCACCAAATGCTGACGGAGCCAAAACTGAATCCCGATGTTGTGGAGCCTGTCGGTGAGAACTGTGGCTTCACCTGCAGCTGTTTCTTTCTGTACATTTTCCCCGGGCCCTGAAGACTTTTGGCTTTACAATGACCCCACAGTGAAGGAGAGTATTCATACTTTCCCTCTCTCTCTCTCTCTCTCTCTCTCCCCCTCTCCCAGCAGGAATTCAAACAGCTGTGCGGATGCTGGAACACACACTGAAGAATCTTAATGTTTACAGAGACTCAAAACCTACATTTGATAACATCCAGATGCCATACAGAGAAAAGGAGAAAAGGGTTTGTTATGTGGCTGCGTAAAGCTTAATTATAACAAAGGTCATGTGACCGTTATGACTGAAAACACTGCATTTCTGTGCACAGATTAAGGCGCTGCCGCCTTTGAGACCAACGAAGCAGCCAGCTGAACGGGTCAAAGAACTTCTCAACCACATCAAAGAAAGCACAGCAAGGAGAGAAGTGGCCTTGAGTAAGTACAACAGTCTAATCTTTCTAATAAACTCCCTGTTTGACATGTCATCACCTTTCTTTGTCCCCTTTTTCTGTCGGCTCAGGCAGTGCCATGGACGGCTCGGGTGCTGATGCAAGAGAACATAAGGAGGTTCTATCGCTGCTGAGCGACATGAAGACAAAGTACGAGGTGGTCTACAGGAGAACAGTGGAACAAGCGGACACACAACACTAAATGGTGCTGAATGGTGCTCCACCTGTGTCTGTGAGTAAATCTGTCAGCATACAGCATACAGTGATGGTTGTGAGCAGCTGCAGTGTGTAACTCTTTAGAGATGTTAGTCACTCTGATAGGTAATAGACCTTCATCAGACCTTCATCAGACCTTCAGTCATATCCCCACCTTTTTCTGCAGCTGTCTCGCGTCACTCGCGCAATGTTGCTGTAGCCTCTTTCTGTCGGGACATGAAATAAATCACTTCCTGTGTGCAGTGCGGGCGACGCGAGATCTAAACAGTGCTATGCTGACAGACAGACAGACAGACAGACAGAGAGAGAGAGAGAGGGAGACAGTCATGTGGAGCAGTTTAAAGTCCATATACTACATATCCTCAAACACATAGACTTCCTGCCTTATTATATTGGACGTGCACATGTTATATGTCCTTCAAACTTACAGCGGAAATATTCTAGTCTTCATTGAATTCCCTTTTCCTATTTCATGGCTTTGTCCTTCATATGATTCCAATTATGTGTCATAGGGGCCGTTCAACCACGGTGAAATAAATCATATTCATCTGTGGACATGTCCCTGCTTCTGTGGGACATGCTTCTTGCCTTTTTAAAGCAGTTAAGTTGTCACAGGAGAAGCTGCTCTTTGACTGACTGCTGATTCAGTCCAGCGTGAGGATCAGAGGTGGGAGGGGCTTAAGTCCACGAACATTGGTGAAGGACTCGGGACTTTAGACTTTTCCACTCCATGATCCCGGCACGGTAACATGGAAAATGGGCATTAGACTTAAAATGACTCAAAACGACTTGTGGAGTATTTACCATTTTAATCGCGTATGTGTGAAATGTTGCTTCCGAGCCTTTTTAATTCTGGGGCTTTACACTCACTGACCTCATGGAGGCATGCAAGCGAAAGCAGTGAAAATGGTCCACTGGTGTGATAAATCACTCGACATCATTACACAACCAACACACGTGTCGGTCATTTATGTCCAGTTTGTCCACGTTTCATTTTAGTAAGCACAGAGTCGGTCACTTTCTAACCATCAACGCGGAATAAACAAACAAACAAAAAGGCTCTCGCAATGAAATGTGATGAGATGCCGCTCTTAACTGGAAACACATTTAGTCCATTTTGTTTCTGTGATAAAACAGAGGGAGACAACAGACATGCATGGCTGTGTTTATACATCCACTGTATATGTTCTTTTCATCCCTATACATCTGATATTATGCATTACCTATCCACATCTGGAGAAGTCCTCACAGTAAATGTTTCTGTAAGATTTGTTTGACTCTCAAACTGAGGCCCAACAGTTAAGCCTGGAGAAAAAACCCTATGGAGATTCAGACACCAGATTTGGCTCGGACCAAAAAGGCCTGAATACCTCATGAACACTCCTCATTATGACAAGTGCCAAATGAGTTCACCGCAGACTGGACCTACTCATTATTTCTTTTGATGGACGATTGAGCTGCAGCACAATTATCATGTAATCTCAGAGAGGCAGCGGATACTCTGGCTGACACCGGAGAAGAGGCTGTTATTAATCACACATTTATAGAACTGTAAAAACAAAACACCTCACTGTGGTCTAAAGGTCGCGCCTTTTTACGTGATGACCCAAGTGTTCATGACATGGTTTCCTGCCCAAAGGCCAGTCGTGAGCTCAGATGACCAGGGCCAACTTAATTAATGAGGGTGTAAAAGAAACAGAGCCATTGATAGATTTTGAAAGCATTTTGATGATGTATAAACTCTGGAGTTCTGCTCAGCACCTTAATCAGCTGTGAAAGCAAACACGTCTATCAGACTTCATTAACTGAACACAGTTTGGCTCCCTATGAATCAGAAGACTGCCTGATTGATTCGCAATGCTTCACTTCTTCACAAACACCGCACATCTGCAGGGAGCGATGCGCCACTCGCTGCTATGAAACACACTCGCCGGCCACTTTATTAGGTACACCTCAATCACATAATTTAGGCATAATCACGATGAGGGGAGTTTTCTATATTATTAACTGGTTAATACGTGTGTTAAAATGAAAATGGACTTTCAGAACAGACGCAAAACAGATTTGTTAATATCATAATAATGCTATTAAGCGCCTTCAACACTTCGCTGAGTCATGACCCCTCACATTTCCATGGGCAGCAGGGGTGGAGCCCACATGCACAAAGAGAGCGAGCTGACCAGCTGCATGATTTATACCAACTGACTGCCCCCAGCTGTCACAACCACCAGAGCCAAGACTCGGCATGCATGGCTGAATTGGCCCATGAGACGAATTTAAACATCTTCCGAATATGAACGATAGAAATTCCATCCAACAAAAAATGGGACAAGTTTGTCGAAAAAATGAAAAGTGAACCTGAATGTTCCTCTTTTAAAACGCGTACTCATTGAAGTGGAATGCAGCCCACCTCTCACACTTTACGTTGGAACACGTAACACAACACAAATATCTGTGCGAGCCATAGAGACGAGCAAAGGGAAGTGTGTTGTTTTTAAAATATTGTTTCAAGCCTTTAGTGAGAGACGGACAAAGCGGCCCGGTGCAGAGTATGAAAGAAACACAATGAGTCATTGTGGGTGGGGAGGGGACAGAGGGAGCGTATGAGGAGTTCACACAGAAGGGAAGCAATATTATTGTGGAGCACCCACTCGCTCTCGACTGAGTCATGGGAACCGCAGTGATAATTTGACACCTGTTGATCAAACAGGCCTGCAGACAGACTGCACACGGCGCTCATGCCCTAACTTTTCCACAACCAGGTTATGGAGTGCAGTCAGTCAAGCAGGACTACAGCTTGGATGTTCTGGGTTTTTTTTTCCGTGACAGCTAACTGATTAAGATGTATTATCCAGGCCATTTCCTTGGCTCAACCTTATCTAACATAGATGTTCTTCATACCAGCACAACTCCATATTTACAGGAAATGTACATTTATTTTGAATATTTTTATCTGTGCGTACTCGTACTGTTAGTATTTATTGTGCATCATTTCAGTGTTAAGAATGAGCGTTTCTTCTTTGAGCCTAACACATGTAAGTAGTTCTTTTACTGACATTTACTGACATAAACCTGGCTGTTCATGACAACAGCGCTGTTTGTTTTCTGAACCAAACATTTAGTTTAGGTTATCTGTCAATTCTAGCAACAGAATCTATTTGAACTAGTTCATATCTTTTCAGAATAAAAGCTCTCAACTCAATAATGACATGAAATGAAATCAAATCATTTAAGATCAGATTTGCTCAATCATCTGACCGATGCCGTTTAAGTCTGTACATTCTATTTCCAGACTCATAACACGTACTTGTCATTTTAAAAAGGAATTTGATGTCCAATAGGCCAAAAACCCGTTTTATGAGGCCACCGTGGCCTTTGACCACCCACATGTAGACAGTTTGAAGGAATGTGGGGCTCTTAAAATAAGGCTGGTGTTTTGTAGGCAACAGTGACATTGATATTTGGCCACCAAATTCGAACCAGGTCATCTTTGAGCCCCACTGAGCAACTGACGCAACCAACCACCCAGTCAACACTTTCCGTAGTGTGTCACCTGCATGGGTGTTGCACAAAGCTGTTAATTCCACTGCAACATAAAGAGGGATTTCTTTTAGGCACAGAACAGGAAGAGATCACACATTTACCAATGCACATTTAAAAGACAGGGAAAGAAAAACAGTTATGTGGCTGTAAAACCTCATTTAATAACCATTTAATTATGAGGGAAAACGATGAGTATGCGAGTCAGGTGCATCCAGCCATGTGGACCATTGTCTGAATGAATTTTCACAGAATAGATGTATGAAGGAAATTTCAGCTTCTGCATTTGATTTTCATGTCTCTGTGCAGTTTATCGGGCTTTCCGGAGGTCTATTAAGTGAAGCCTCCAGGCAGTGGTGGCGTTAGAATGTCTCTACTGTGGATAAAAGACTCATATCATTTTCATACAATGCCCTAAAGTCTGTTTCAAATCCCCACCGTTTTACATGGTGCGAATTATTCCAATACATCTGTCATTACGTCGCCAGGGGAAATGCGTGTTGTAGTACGGCCACGTAATATCGCATCAAAACACTCCGAAACTAAATGCAATAAAGTAACATAATGTTGATGATCGTCCGATTCGGAGCGTTAGGCTGATTAAGTCTAAATCATATGATATTAGCTTAGCCTAGCCGCTACCTGTTGCTTGGTGCTGTATTTTACATTACATGTATATGCCTAGTTCTTTGAATATGTCCTAGAACAGGAAATGTTAAGCATGTTATGTTTGTTTGGTGCCACTGGAATGACTATGATAAATATTTTAATACAACAAATATTGTTATTTATTTATATTGATTTGATTATATTGTACAATGTTGAACTTATTGATATTGATATACTGATATGTATCGTGATTATTGTGTGCACATGAGATATTTAATCAGGACCTGTTTTTCATACAGGCCAGGTTGACTTTTTGCCCCTTGCAACTCATTAACAGCCCACATGTACACACACATACATTCACCCCTCAATACAGACTTTTCCCCTAAATTTAGTTCCTGTCTATATGGTATGAACTGTACACATTGTGTTTTGTATGAATGGCCTTTTGTGTTCTTGTTGTTCAATATTTATATAGTTATGGTTCACAATTATATGGTGTCACCAAAACTTAGTCTTCTGAGCCTAGCCCAATTAATAACATATCTAAATAATAGCTATCTGTTAATGCTAACTGTGCTTTACTAGGGTAGCGTACATGCTACATATATGGCTTTAGTACGGTCTAATTATGAGGAAAATTAGACCAGGAATGCCGTTTTTCCTCACTAAGTAACACACTGTATTCACCACGCTGCATGCTACTTCATGCAACGAAGAAAATAACATTCAAAACTGTGAACTCTATGTACTCTATTTACAGAAATCATACAAGAACCAATACACTTTAAATAAAGTGACAAAACCTCAATATGTATTTACAATAAATACAGTATGCATTCAACATCCTTTACATCCTTAAAAGGCCATATAGCCACCTACTCTCAGCATATTCTAATAATGTTCATATGTTTAAGCAAAAGCCTTTGAGAAATACTGCTCCCAAAATTTCACATCTGCAAAGTCAGAGGCCACAAAGGTGGATTCTGAGGCTCACTTTTAGCTCTATACGCCACATTTACTTCAAGACAGAACACCCTCGGGCAGACGCTTGTCAAACACACCGCTGTTATAGCCTGTGTTCTCAAATCCAACAACTAACACATCAAAATGTGTGATGGTTTAAACACACTGGACAATGACATGATGATAATATGAACATCATAAATGAGAAATTCCAGGATTATGAGGGGAATGACACGGGGCAACCATGCCTATGTATGTGTGTGAGGCAGGGGTCTCAAACTCAAATGACCTGGGGGCCACTGAGCATCTAGTCTGGTCAGTCAGGGGGCGGTCAAGTGGAAAAAAAAGCAACTGTTCAGTAGGGGGTGACGATAGTGACGATATTTTAATAAAAACATATCTATGATGCAAAACAAATCTATTCATAAAAGGAAACACACAGAAATAAGTTGCTATTTTGAGGCGGGCCAAATTAAATCCATGCCCTCGGGCCACGAGTTTGAGACCTCTTATGAAAGGGGTGTATCAATGTAATAAAAAAGGTGTAAAACGTATTAGGGTGAACACAGGCCTTCAGTCTGCTGAGGATTTAGGAAAGTCACCACCTCCCGGATTCCATCTTCGCAAATTGTGGTGCGAGGAGCATTGGTCAGGTTTCTTCCCTCCTCTTTGAATCGTCTCCATGTCTCTGAGAGGAATTAACATAGATTATTATTAAATTTTTTATTATTATTATTTTTTTTTACAAAACTCAAGCATGTGAAACATCTTTCAACAAACCTTCATTAAGAGTTGTAAGCATCGTGTAGTTTTCTGGATGATCCATAACATATTTTTGTTGATTGTCATCAATTTCCATTAATTGTGAAACACCTGTATAAATAGGAAAACAAATAACAACATATGGATATGGATATATCATTATTATATTATATATTATATTATTATTATTATTAGATGTCATTCAGTAAATTTACATGACATTAAGACATATTTGTCTTGGTCTGACTACTTGGCCTTGAATATAGTTCCCACCAGTAGTTGAAGTATTTAAAGGAACACTTCACCGATTAGCATGTAGCATTGTATTACAAGAAAAGGGGTTGTATTTATTTATTTATTTATTTTTATTTTTTAAATTGTGCTTCCCAACCTTAGTTTCCCAACGACCAGTTTTCTTTGGTCCTGTTAGCGTAGCTGTTAGCATAACTGTTAGCAAAGAGGGCGGACACTGTTTGCATTCTGGGAATGAGGTCCCGTCCCTCACTGGTCTACAGAATTAGTGTTGCAGTTTCAAGCCTCGGACCAAGTGTCACTGGTGGGCACTCGTGGAGGGGACGGGAGCTCATTCCCAGAATGTAAACAGTGTCCGCCATCTTTGCTAACAGTTACGCTAACAGGACCAAGTGTCACTGGTGGGCACGTAACAAAAAGAAAAGAATGAAGATCTTTCACAACTCAGGGGAAACTGAGTTTGGAAAGCACAATTTTTAAAAAATACTACCCCTATTCTAGTAATACAAGGCTAAATGCTAATCGGTGAAGTATTTAAGTACCGTACCTTCTATGGTCTTCCAGACTTGCACTTCAACTTCAGCAGTCTTTTGTCTTTCAACAGCAATGATCCTCATTGCGCCGGGCGAGTCGACTCGCAGAGATGATTCCACTTTATAAACCACAAGGCTGTTTTTATATCCAAGATAACACTGGGTGTGGTTACTTTCAGTTTTATTCCCTGGAGAGAGCGAGAGAGGAAACACATGCAGTCAATATGACCTCACTGTTAAATGCAACATAATGTCCTGACCCATGTTTGACTACCTGGACAAGTCTTGCAGCACTTCCCCACTGGTTTCACAGGATGTTGGCATGGATACTGGCTGGGACACGTGATGCGTTTGCAGTCCTGCAGGCCATCCGTGCAAGTGCACACGATGCATTCCAGGACCTTGCCCAAAACGGGGTGCCACGTGTCTCCATGGGAGTACGTCTTGCCGTTGTATAAACACGCTGCAAGAAATAGAAAACATGTGACTGGGTCTGCGCTACATATGGAGACGATCGTGAAAGTGGTGAGGAAGAGGATTCATCTCTGTTTTGACAAAATCTCACCTCTTTGGTGTTTCCTCTGTAGCAAAATCTTCACGGTGGTTTCTGAAGCCCCTTTAAGGTTAAGTTTACTCAGACTCAGGCCTCTGGGAGAAGTCCTGACCCTGGGTGGAGTGGCACGGTCAGGCCGCACCTCTGCAGGACACCGGTCGACTGAATGCCTCTTTTGTAAACAGATATTAAAAATGCAGTTTTTTCCAAGAGTCACATATTATGCTCTACATTTAAAAAGGTTCTTCTGATTAAGCCAAATGCTCCATATATCTTGATGGTAGTTCTTTGTCTTTATTGGTTACAGCGAATTAAACGATTCTGTTCTAATCTGAATAATGTGATGCCCAGTTAAGCAAATGATCCAAGCAGTTGTCGAAGAGTAATTGGTTTTCTTTCCTCCTGCACAGTGAAGGTCAATGTGAGGGTCAGTTACAGAGCAGATCCCCAAGCACTCCACATCGCTATGTCGCATTCAAACACTTCATTACAACCGACATTTTGCCTGAAGCCTATATACATATGTAAATAAAGCCAGCGTTGGACGCGTTTTAATGTGAAAGCAATGTCAAGAATAATCAGCAGGGACGTACGACGCCTCTGTTCAGCTGCTGGTTTCCATCCTCAGTGGATGAAGACCCAGTGATGCCATGATCTAAACACAAAGCAAAAAGACAGTGAAATAAAACAGAAAACATGATTATTTCTAGTAGGGATGGGCCACAATTCAATATTGTTTGATCATTTCAAGTGTAATGATGCATTTATTTGCATTTGACAGTTCAAATTCCTACTAAGGAGAAGACTGTTGCATGACAGATTCTCAGCTCGGAGCTTGGAGTTGGACTACCTTTACACACCAAACAGCAGGTGTCTGAAACCGAGACTGGCGAGGAGCAGGTGATTTGTTGGCATGTTTTCAGAGCGCAGAAGATGTTTCCATTCTGAGGAGAGAAAAGTAAAAGTAAATCCCAGAACATCAGAACTGTGTCAGGTCTGTTTTTTGTTGTTGTTGTTAGTTTAATGTCCTTGCTTCTTCTGCGTAGTTGACTTTGTCTCGATTTGCCTTATTTGTCTCTTCTTTTCCTTCATCACATTAACTGTTTATGTCCTGTGTGCTATGTTTGTAATAATTGTTTACACACACTAGATTAGTGAATAGGTTTTAACTGCAGGTCAACAAACATGTTTTTGTAAAATCTATGATAAAATGAATAATACAAGCAAAATAGAAATATGTTGAGGCTGTAGCGCTCAAACAGCGAGAATGCAACAGTTAAATGAAAGAAATGTATTAAGATAAACATGTTTTCTTCTGTAAAATGAAGCCAAGGAATCATTTTTGTTGCGTTCGTTATTATGTTTCGTCTCCTTGGAGATGTGGAAACGTGTGTAAATGAAGACAACTTAACAACTCGTAAAATTACCCTCTCACATCCTGACGTCTGGGTTATTTCAACTCTGGCTGCTTTTTTTTTTCTTTCTATAATCTGTGTCTTTTGTTTTAAAAATGAATACTTTGGTCTATTCTCTGGCGGCAATCACACACAGGCCAAGCCAACACACAAACCAAAGCAAGATGCTTCACCCGCCTCACATTGGCCTGAGAGATACTACTTGTGTATATTTAACAATATGTAGCAACAGCAACACACACACACATACAGTATAGAATGATAATCTTTACATTTAAAGTATTAGTGCAAAAAAATTAAATAAAACGGCATGAATTCTGAGATTAAAATCAGAATTCTGACTTTAATCTGTGAGTTCTGAGAATTTTTCTCAGAATCCATGCCATTTTCTTTTTTCTATCTTTCAATGTATTTATTTTTACATGTTGCCCTAATTAGGGACACACAGGAAAGAAATATTTGAATTTTGACTTTAAAGTCAGAATTCTGACTTTATTCTCAAAATTCTGACTTTAAAAAGTCAGAAATTTTGACTTTATTCTCAAAATTCTGACTTTGTTCTCAGAATTCTGACTATTGTCAGAATTTATAACTTTATTGTCAGAATTCTGACTTTATTCTCAAAATTCTGACTTTATTCTCAGAATTCTGACTATTGTCAGGATCTATAACTTTATTCTCAGAATTCTGACTTTATTGTCAGAATTTATGACTTTATTGTCAGAATTCTAACTTTATTCTCAGAATTCCAACTTTATTCTCAAAATTTTGACTTTAAAAAGTCAGAAATTCTGACTTTATTCTCAAAATTCTGACTTTGTTCTCAGAATTCTGACTATTGTCAGAATTTATAACTTTATTGTCAGAATTCTGACTTTATTGTCAGAATTCTGACTTTATTGTCAGAATTTATAACTTTTTTCTCAGAATTCTAACTTTATTCTCAGAATTCCAACTTTATTCTCAGAATTTCTGGCTATGACCTGGCTTATTTTCAATATTCATTTTTAATTTCCTTAATAAATAAATTAATAAATAAAATTAAAAAAAAAAAATTCTAATTCATGTGCTGTATTTAACTGCCTGTGAAGTGTATGTGATACATTTAACCTTACACACTATATGCAAATGAGCTCATGTGACATTCTTTCCCTGGATAAAAGTGTGCGTAGCAAACAACGTGCAACTTACGGAGCATGAGCACATGGCACACTGATTGCTTTGCTTGGATGGGAAGAGGTCGTGCTTGGTGAAGGTCTCCCCTGGCTGATAAATGCTTCCATTATATCTGCAGGATCTCACTGAAGCTCTCAGACCTGCAGGGATCCTGGGTCCATCTGAGGACGGCACATCACGCACACACACACACAGGGCTGTCACAGCCAGAATCTATTTAGAACAGTGTTTCCCAAATCCTGGTCCTCGGGAACCCCTGCCAACACATCTGATTCAAATGTGCAGCTCGTCATCACGCTTTGCAAAAACCTGATAACGACCCGTTCATTCGAATCAGTTGCGCTGTAGCGGGGGAAACGATCTAAAACACGCCGGACCAGGACTCAGAGGTGGAGAGGCGTTTAGAGACAGACGACCTACCTGTGCATCTTGGGCAGCACTGCTGAGGCACAGCCACGGGGTTCTCACATGGCAGAGGAGGACACTTGATTGTGTTACATTTCACATGACCTGTCTAAGAGACAGCAACGTCACAGTTTACAAGCATGGGCTTTCGCAGCACACCTGTGTCAGAAACTCAGAACATCTGTAATGTCTGATGCTTGAACGTGCAATATCTTAATGTGGGTTATCAGTCATTTAACACTTATTAATGTCGTTAACTAGTTTAAACTTTATTTTTTCATCCAAAGGTTTGACAGTTCAGTTTTGTAAACTATATACCCCTCTTGTGTAAAGAGTGATATTGATGTGGTGGATTGTTGCCTTGCATTTTGAAATGGAATTACTGAGTAGTAATCTTTGTGGGGTCTTTTATCAATCAATATGAATAATGCAATACATATATCAGTTGACATTGAAACATTTCATACCCAAAAACAAAATTAATCACGAATTAGAGGAGCCAATTTTGACCCATTTCCACCCAAACATAATATAAATCTGGAGCTGCAAACCTATTTGACCCATAAAATGAAGACAGCATCATGTAATACGTTTTAGATATATAGATATTAATGTAAAATTAATGTAGTTTGTTGCATTTATGAAACTTAAGAACTACAAAAAGAAAACTGCTGTTTTATACAAACCAAGGCCTACCTTCAAATAAACCACAGAACATTGAAAATCTATCTAGCAACAGAATCCATTTGAATAAGATCAGAATTTTCCAGAAGATCAGATTTGTTAAATCATCTACCGGCCCAGATACTGATGCTGCCGGGCCAGTTTTGGCCCACGGGCCACCAATTGCTGACCACTGAATTACATTATACATAACAAATGTATAAAAATTTCTGTCTGATCAATCACATTTGTTTTTAATCAAATTATTCCAAGTGAAATTCACAGGAATATGTCAGATCTGTCAGATATGAAAAGCACAAAGTAAATAAAGACTAATCCACCTTTTTAATCTTGTTTTTAATTTGGTGTAATGTTAATATTAAGAGTTACCTCTGTGCACACACAGCGCATACAGAACATCAATCCAAAAGGCTCCAGATAGGGATGCCAGCTGTCTCCTGGGTTGTATGTCTTGTTTTTGAAAGTACAAACCACCCCAGAACCTGGATGACAACACAATTAGACACATGAGGTGTAGAAAAAACACATGGAGCAGCTAAAAGCAGAAGCTTTAGTATGTGAACTAATCTCATCTAAAACATTGCTTTGAGGTATTTTGGCAGCTCTGTGACTAAAGAGGCAAAATAAGGGAGAGCAAACTGTCACATTTAAGGCTTTTCATTGTTCACACAAATGTGAGTCATGATTTCACTTTTAGTATCTCCTATTTTTCACCGGATGAGGTGGAAAAAGTTCCCTTTAAACCACAAAAGTTATGTTCCTACCAAGAGTGTGAGTTCAGTTTAGGCAAAAACCAACAAAGTTCTCCTCATTTTTTGACCCGTTTCCTGATTTCTCTCCAGCCTCAGACGATATAGATGAGGACAGAATGAGCATCAGCAGTCTGGACTTACCTTTCCGGGGTTTCTGCTCCGCATCTGCAAGCCAAATGATGAAAAAGAACAAAAGCATGGGCTTCATTTTTTTTTCTTACATGTGCGTGACCCAGTCTTCTAAGCGCAATAAATATGTTTCTGCGGGACAGAAACTGCAGGACACTGTGAAACAGGGATTTAAAAAAAAATAAAAAAATCTTTAAAAAAAAAGTCTTATTGAGTCTATAGCGCCCTCTTCAGGACAAATACGTCATAGTATTTTGAAACCACAAGGATGGCAGAGGAGTGAGCACATGATCTTAAAATAGACTGTGTCCTAATAAACCCACAAATTCACAAATTAACCCACACAACATAACTATGGGTGAAAATAAACCATTCACTTATTCATTAATGCAATTAACAGTAATGTATAGTTGATACAACTGTGTTTATTTAGTTTAACGTTCATTTATTGTGATTTCAGTCAGATTGAAAATGGCCCCAGACGCTCTCATAGACTTACATGTTGAGATTCTTTTTTTCTCATTTTTGACCCTACAATTCATTTCAATGGGCTCCGGGAGGGCTCGCCCCAACGTGATTACGTCATACGCACTGACGCATCACTCAGAGCGGACATGGCCTAATGCCGGCGGAAACGGAAATGCCTCCGCTCGCTTCTCTGTAAGTTGTGCTAACTTTACCAGCGCTTAATTGCCGATTTCATCGTGGAAAAAAAGTACAAACAACTTTCTGTCACTGCAAAAAAAAAGCCGTTTCATAGAAGAAAAGCTTCGACTTATATAACTCGGACCTGAGCAGCCGAACGTCGCCATAAAACAGCAAACGAAAGACAGGAGCTGGTATGAGAAGAAGGACTGGCTAACTGGTTGCACTCAGACCAGTGGCATGTTTTGTTTTCCCTGCCTCGTCTTTCAGATGCTGGACACTGAACACGCCTGGATTCAGACAGGTAATACAGACTTAAAACATTTCTCGTTTTGTTGTGTATTTTTAGTTAAATTTAAGTGAATCTTTTAAAATGACGGTATCAGGCATGAGAGTGGTGCTTTGGTGTGTTTTAGTGGTGATATGTGGTAACTGCATATCACCACTGGACTATGTCACCACAGTCCATCTGAAAAACTGACTTGCCGATTGCGCCCACTCAAAATAAAACGTCACCAGCCGCCACTGATAATAAATAATAGATACGAGGGGGACGCGTAACAAAATATAAAAACATTTTCAGCTAAAAGAGAAAAGAACAAGAATAAAATAACTTTTTTTTAGTAGTGACTTCAAGGTGAGCGAATAAAATGAGTGCTTCTGTGCGAGTGCAGCATTTTATTAATGTTGTCCTGTTTCTGTTTACTGCTCTCTGTAATTAGAAATAAATTGCAAGTGTGATTGGAATATAGAAAAGAAAGCCAAGCAGGAATCAATGGTCTCATACTGTTCTCCATTTATTAAACACATGCCAAGGATAAAACAGTGTAACCATGTTAAAATAGACATTATGTTGACAGACCTTTAAAAAAGACAAAATAAAACCCAATAATGACCCAAATTTCAACAAGGAGTCAGATATTTCCGCTCCCTACTATGCTGCCGACTGAAAGCCACTATGGCTTGATAATATAGCATTTAAAAAGGTACAGTAAGCAGGATTTATTCAATTCATTTCACTATAATGTACATCGACACTTCTTGTCTCTGCTTATAACCTCAATGCTAAGTCTGTAGCACGGTGGGAAGCTTTGACCAATCAGATCACAGGGCAGTTGAGAGAGAGAGAGAGAGAGACACACACACAAACAGGTCATTTCCGATGCTGCAAAGAAACCTATAAAAGAGTTTAAAAGAGAGTTGGACATAATCGGTCACACGTGAGACAAGTCCATCTCTCCGTGCTGATCTGATTAAACGAGCTCAGGACAGAGAGAAGCCATCATTACACATGGCTTATTTAAAAAACAAAATTTACCTTTGGATGAAACTCCAATTAACTATTTTTCGAGGCACACTGCCTATCGCAGCTTTATCCAGGGGTAAACAGTTTAATTCACAGTCAGTGCAGATGTACAGACAAAGAAAATCCCACATTATTACAGATTACCAAGAATGTCCAACAACAAGAAAAACAATAAATGAAACAAAAACCAAGTGTTTCTCTTTTCCAAACCGCACTGCATGTGTGGAACACTGTCAGTGGGACTTCCATCAGATCCAGCCACAGCTCTTTCAATACTTTCAATGGATAAAATATATAAATGCACATCTGCATTACACAAATGCTACTCACTGGCAAAAAGGGGCATCCTTGTGGCTGACTCCTGTGACGGGGGTTTGACTCCAACCCACGCCTTTTGCTGTACGTTTGCCCCACCCCCTTTTCCAGTCTGCCTCACCTGTCTCTTATAAATATAGCAGAAACGCTGCCCCCAGAAAACCTTAATAAAAGCAGAAATGAAGATATTGTAGTTGCTTGTACTATACTGTATGTTATCCAATCATTTGTGCAACCCTAACCCATACACAGGTAAATGTTGAACTGGATCATTTGAGCACAGCCTCAATCAAAGAGTGGCATACATACCCAGATTGGATACCAGGCTACCATATAAGTTAAATTCTTAAATGTCTGAAGAAAATGACATTTTTACAGAATGGAGAGTGTTCAAACATAGACACACTGATGGGCGCGCGCGCGCACACACACACACACACACACACACACACTCACAACAGTAGAAGAGGCAGTAGAGACTCAAGAGCTGCTGTTATGTGCTGCTGTGTCGTCTTCTCGCTTCTGTCGTTTCTTTGCTCTGATTTCATTCATGGCCTCCTCTATGGAGCGAGTGTCCCTCTTATTGGCCACAGGAACTGGGAGGAAAAAAGATTACAACATAAAAATAATCGCCTCGTCAGACGTGTTTACATGACAAAGAAGAAAACCTGTCTTAGTCGGACTAAAACCAGACATTAACATGAACTGAGTGAGTGGTTTCTTTCTATAAAACAGATTAGCGGGACATTTACTTACCACAGCCATAAGCGCTGTTTGCCTCCAGTGTATGTGCTGCGTCTTTTGCAGCTGAGGTGCCGATCAGGTGACTGTACTTGTCTCTGTAGTTGGAGTTGGGAGTTTCTAACTTCTTTGTCTCACTGGATGCTGCTATTTCCAAAGCAGCTTGCTCCTGCAGTGACGAGCAAAAGCAAAGTCAGACACTGTGACAGACAAAGAAAAAATATATATATGTAGAGCAGATCAAATTAGACTTTAGTGAGGATTTACCTTTAGTCTTCGCCGTTGTTCTGCCAGCTTGGGATCCCACTCCTCTCCTTTGCGATAAGCCTCAAGCTCCTCATCCGATGGTGCAAACTCCTGCCACAGCAGAGGGTGAAAGACTGTGTTGATTTTCACCTAACCTAAGCCAAACGTCAAGTTTATGAATATATCGAAACACTGGATTAGAAAAAAAAACCAGACCTTCTTGAAAAGCATGACGTAGCGACTCTCCTCGTCCTCCCCAAAAGAGAAAGAAGTCAGCCCAGCTACTTCTGCAACATCGTGCCTATGAGCCAGGGAAATATCAACAAGTAAACAGCTGTTGATAGAATATAGAATATAGTCGTATATAGTATAGTTTAAGCCATTTTAAGTACGGAATACTTACAATATACTCCTCTCAATCTTGCCCATTGGGTTGTATTTTCGTTTCTGTTGTGCGCTGTCTTGGATGAAATCTGACACTTCTTTCTCCATCTTGAAAAGCGATGTAGGAAACAAAAGTCTGTGATGATGAACACAGTAATGAAGGGAGGCATGATGATGCCAGAGCGATAAAGAGGGTGTCGCGCTTTACCTTTTTCCTGAACTCTGCTTTCTTTCTCTTCTCATCCTCCTCCATCTTCTTCAGTCTCGCTGCTTGTTCTTTAAAACAGCAGAAGTTTAAATTTCAATTGGGTTTTTTTGTGAAGCATCATATATTTTCCATTACACAACACTCTCAGACACACAACAACGGAGGTTTGTGATACCAAAACAGCATTTCTCAGATCATTCAGGGATGGAAATTCCATTAGTTGTGTCGACATGTAAAATGTAATAATTAATTCATAAACATCTCATGGCTTTACAGTACGAGTTGATTCTTTAACCACTTGTTTACCTGTATTTATGAACCATTACATATTGGGGAAAGGTTACTGTTAAGGGTCCTAAATGATCATTTTACTGAGTGCAACCAAGTAGAAACATTTTGTATATTATTATTATTTCTTAGCTTCCAGTGTGACTAGTTTTTACTGACTTATTATTATTGATAATGTCTGTGTCAGATCATGTGTTAACCATGTGTTTTTGTCTGCTTGACAGAGAACCACGTCCACAGGAGGAGGCTACAGCATCAGCCCGGTGATTCCCGGTGCTTACGGCGAGAGACAAGGTCGGCTTAAGGTTAGTGGAAACACGAGCATACAGACGTCGTCACAACACCGGCGCAGGTTGTTTACACGGTGCTTTTGAGCGGTAACAGCAGCTGCCTGCGGCCCAGACAGTCCTCTCGTCTACGGGCGCTCGTTTAGCTCTGCTAAAGTTTGACGTGAAACTCAAAGAGCCAGATGGAGCAGCAGCAGTAGCAGCAGCAGCAGAGAAAAGCTCGATGTCTATCTGTGTCTGTCCGTTTGGTTTTTAAACACTTCTGAGTCCCGTATCGTATTCACCTCAACAGTTTGGAAACGACGAGAAACGAGCTCGTTCATAAAGCAGTGAGTAATGTACCTCGAGCCTTTCGTCGGCTCTCCTGGTCGCCGACAGTTGGAGGCTTCTCCATCGATTTTAAGATTGAACCTAGGATGTCCGCCATCTTGGAATGATGGAGCAGCCTCTCCACAATGCTGTTGTTGGGGTCTGGAGCTGCACGAGCTGCGCATGCGCACACGCTTTTCTTTGCTGGACTGAAAACCCGGCGACGGAAGCAGCGACCAAAACAACTACCGCCACCACCTGTACCAGTTTGGTATGCCATGTTATTTTTTTCAATACAACATTATATATATGTACAGAAAAATGACTTTCCGCGACAATTTTACTGGAACATTATCTGTATGTGTTTTTTCATTGTGAACATGTGACTTTTTCTGGAACAATTTTCAAATAGACCTTCAAAGACATTTTGGAAAAAATAGATTACATTCTAAGAATCTGACCTATTAATAATATTAATATTTTTTTACAATATATAATTAACCTGCTCATTAGTTTTTAAAAATGTTATATACATAAGGCAAAACATGCAAAGACAATGCCCATATATAACATCTGGACATATACCTCAACACAATGACAACAAAAATGAATTAAAACTATTAGTTTATTTCAATTCTACAACTTTATAACTGAATAAAACCCCTATGTGAGACTCCTTTTATATTATGTGTATTATATGTTGTTGTGTTATTCTTGTTATTCTTTGTTTGTTTGATACCACTATACATTACTATTCACTATCATTTTGTGATTACCAAGCAAATGATGCATTTTTCTCCCCCATTGAAAATGAATGGTGAGGACAGAGGGCACAGCTAAAGTTTCTCCCAAATGAAATAAATGGAGAATGCACATCAAAGGCAACAACTAGAGGTGCAATGCTGCCCTCCACAGGGGAAAAGAAAATCGCAGTTCAAAGCTAAATGCAGATACAGTTTCAAGGCCCAAACAATCGAAATATAGCCTACTGCAAATTTCAAATTGCAGCAGGTACAATAATTCTTAGAGACATGTGTCAAAGTTCAAACCTTTGTTTCTCACAAATCTGCACAAATATCACACAGTAATCATCTGAGCTGAAGGAGAAGTCAAATCTACTGTCAACCCAGATGTTCTGCCAGAGCAAAGAAGTGACATAAGACTACCATCGCAGCAGAAATAACAAGGGACAAGCACTGTCCAAGCAGAGGCTCCACCAATGGGTTGTTGAGGCAATCAAAGAAGCATACTGTTTGAGATGACATTACAGTATGATTCTTTGTAAAAATCTCAAATTCTCAAAAAAAAAAAAAAAACTGTAGCCGACAGAGCTGAGTAAGCTGATAGTCCTGACCCTCAGCACCCAGACTCCCATCATTCCATGATACTTTTTTGTTATTGTGATTTGGACAGAGCCGGATGGACTCCTCCCCCCGTGTTTGAAATGCTGTATAAATGCAGCACCGGTCTGCCAACAGCAGTGTCTGAAAGCCTATTGGTGCCAAAACATGAAGGGACTGAGCCTGGCTCTTCTCGTGCTTCTCCTGATGCTTGCAGTTGGAGAGGGTAAGAAACCAATACAACCATTTTCTTAGCATGTGAGATTAAGCAAACCATGGTGTGGCAAACGCTCTGGATTCTAATTGGGTTCTGTCGGTGTGGCTCTGATGAGAAGCGCCCTAACTACTGAGCAGCTAAAATAATGTATAATAATAACATCGATTTGGTCCTCTGTGGGTTTTCACCCACTCTGTAAAGCGGCCTTGGCTACATTTATTATTATCATTATTATTATTATTATTATTGTTCTTAACATTACAGTGATTACAGTTTATGAAAATGTCAAGTCTAGTGAGTATTCATCAAGAGAATGGGGATATATTTTGATTATGATATTATAATAATTATAATAACCCACAGGCAGTGATCCAGAAATGCAGTACTGGACATGTGGGTATAGAGGACTCTGCAGGCGGTTCTGCTATGCTCAGGAGTACACCATTGGTCATCACGGTTGTCCTCGAAGATACAGGTAGGCCCGCTAAGATCATTACGTAGACTTTTAGTTATATTTGTACTCGCACTGCAAAACTTTCAGCAGAGCAAAGCATCTATTCTAAATGAGGTAAGGAGAAGACATCGCTCATTGTGACTTCCACGACGCTCCTTTCCCTTCTCAGGTGCTGTGCTATGCGTTCCTAGCACCCGTCACCTAATGAATCCTGCAGACTGTCCCAGTGTGAGGGCTGACATCTGCACTTCAGGCAGCTGGGATCCTGCTAACGGATGCAGCATTCGTCAGGACTGAGAAACTTGGCTTATATTCAGTCCCACTTGGTTTTCTTTACATTCTCTGTGATCTGACAATGAGAGTGATCTCCCTGAAATGCAGCCTTTACCAATAAATGCATGAAAATAAATGTTGTCTCTGATGCCATTTAGTGAGGAAGATCATCCACGTCAGCTTTTACTGTTACTGCTTCAAATGTATGAAGTCATCTTCATTATCTTCGTTCACTGGTGCCAATCCCACCCTGGACACAAAGTAACCCATTCACTTTATCTAAAATGGTGTCTGTATGTGACCTATGACCCTCTTGTTTGGACCTGGGGGGGGGGACATGAAAAACAGTCAGAGTGGAGTCTGCTGTGTTTTTGTTCAGCGGTGTACTGACAGGAGACAATGATGGTCAAGTGACTAACCTAAATAGCTGTGATGCAGTAGAGCTTTTGTGAATGAAGTGTTATGTCTCTTGTCGGTGTTTATGTTATCCCACCCATTCTGTCTGTCTGGACAACATTGTCTGGATCAGACAGACATCGTCACAATCCAGCAGGCTGGATGTTAGATGTTAAAGCTATGGATGCTATTTGGAGCCACTGTATTGTGTCTGGCATTGTCATCTGTGTTGAATCTGTGTGCTGTTCACACAGCGCAGCATGACCAAAGTACAAAGGGATAAAAGCCCCACAATCCTGGTCACATTTTGTCAACAGCAACACGTTAAAAGAGACATTTATAGCAGGATTGTAACTGTAACTGAAGAGAATATCAGGATAAGTTAATCACAGAGACCTGGGATATTATAATGCCACAATGTATTGACTTAATACATTTTTCAGTGGCGTAAATTAGGACTGAACAATTCATCAAAATGCATTTATTCAGGCCGTCAGCATCTTTACCTGTGTAAAGCATCGTACATAATCTAGAGAATAAGAAGGTACATTTTCTTTGGTGCTAAAAAAGGAAGAGGCCTTATTGACAATCAGTAATCCCTTTAAAATTTCTCATGGTTATCTTAAAAAAGCCTTTGTGTTCAGCTCCATCCATCACTGATAATGACACCACAGAAGATACATTTCCTTTGCCCACTTACCAAACACCAAGCAGAATGTCACCTCATACGTTTTTACAACCGCACACTTTTTATTGATCTTTTTATTTCCTCTTGCCAAGTTCACCTGAATTGGATTCTCTCCCTTCCTTGAGTCGAATCCCATGTTCCCGGTTTGGCTTTTGCTCTTGCACGAATCCCGTCATCATCTTGTCAATGAAATGAGTGTTTGTATATACAGAGGCTCAGTCCACAAGCATGCAATTAAAATGTCCACAACAGCACAATAAAAAAGCTTGTGATAAGACACTATCACAGAGGATATTGTTATATTTGTTATATTGTTATATATCCTTTCCAACCAAACTTTGACCTGTCGGTCTTTGTCTTTGATAATCGTTTTATAGGGAAACATAAATAGCAGGGAATTACAGGCGGAACAGGAAGGAGGTCACGGGGCTATTCTGGATAAAGTCATTCTATACAGGACGATGCTAATCTACTTTCAGATGATTTGATGATCATCACTTCAAGTTTAGTTTCCCACACTCCTGATCCCAGATCCATATCACCACCAAGATCTAACCATTTCTTTTTTGGACCATAACAATCTTCCACAGAGCATTTCCTCCAAAGCTATCATTAACTTTTTCGCTCACAAACACAAGCAGCCAAAAACATAACCTTGGCAGAAGTAACCATGTGTCTACCCAGGGGCGGCTGGCCCATAATGGGCGACAGTGCACCGGCCTCCTTAAACCACACGAAAAAAAGAATAACAAAAAGAAAAGAAAAACAGTTTATTTTGCTGGTCTAAGTCTTAATAATATTGTCCAATCAGCAGCCTGAGTTTCACTCCCCCCGTAGCCGCGCCCCCTTGGGACGATTTCAGTCAGACGCTCTCATAGACTTACATGTTGAGATTCTTTTTTTCTCATTTTTGACCCTACAATTCATTTCAATGGGCTCCGGGAGGCCTCGCCCCAACGTGATTACGTCATACGCACTGACGCATCACTCAGAGCGGACATGGCCTAATGCCGGCGGAAACGGAAATGCCTCCGCTCGCTTCTCTGTAAGTTGTGCTAACTTTACCAGCGCTTAATTGCCGATTTCATCGTGGAAAAAAAGTACAAACAACTTTCTGTCACTGCAAAAAAAAAGCCGTTTCATAGAAGAAAAGCTTCGACTTATATAACTCGGACCTGAGCAGCCGAACGTCGCCATAAAACAGCAAACGAAAGACAGGAGCTGGTATGAGAAGAAGGACTGGCTAACTGGTTGCACTCAGACCAGTGGCATGTTTTGTTTTCCCTGCCTCGTCTTTCAGATGCTGGACACTGAACACGCCTGGATTCAGACAGGTAATACAGACTTAAAACATTTCTCTAAACAACAACAATAATAATAATAATAATAAACACTAACAGACAAGGATACATGTGGAAAATGCTATGCGAACAAATGCCTGAAAATACAGACAAAAACGTCTTGTTGTGTGTTTTTAGTGGTGATATGTGGTAACTGCATATCACCACTGGACTATGTTACCACAGTCCATCTGAAAAACTGACTTGCCGATTGCGCCCTTCAAAATAAAACCTCACCGCCTGAAAATAAATCACCATAAACTCAGGTGTGACAATGAAAATTTTTTTTTTTTAACTGATTCGAGGAAATGTACAACTTGAGCCACAAAGGTTTGCTTAACTTGTTTAATTCCCTCCAGTCACATCAGTGCAAATTCAACATGAAGAGGTGGATTTTAGTGCCATTGAAAACCCTGCACCCCTTGAATTTTTGCATTTGTTGTCCTGCATATTATCCCGTTTGACCCGATTATGAACCTTCATGGAATGAAACCTCTCATAATGAGCCTCAGGTCGACAATAGTTGATAAATACTTAAGATTTATTTGTGAAGGCTGATGTAATCTTATAATCAGGTTGTAGCTTCTAAGGAAATGCATATGATTTTAGGATATAGGAGTTAGAATTTAGAAAATTTAAGCAGCTGCAGGATGTGACTTTTACTATCTTTGGCATAACTCAGCATGACATAGAATCCAGAGCAGCTTTTTTTAAAAATCAATTAAATGCCAGATAATATAATAGTGCATTTAATTATTATTATTTTCTTAAATGGGTCCCCGTCTTCAAATTGTAAATATTATATACACACATAATAAAAAAATACAATAAACTGTGCTTTCATTGTAATTTATCTAATCAAATTGACTCTTTAATTACAGTAAACTATAACCTGAATAAGAAATCTGACCGTCACGGAACATGAAATAGAAACAGTGCCATTTCTCACTGGCATTAAATCCTGTTGATACAAGGGGAGTTTAATTTTTTTCTGTAATAAGCACAACTTTGTGCAAGACTTCAAGGGAAGTACAAAATGTTTATACAGCACACGATACACAACATGTAATTTCACACCTCCAAAAGACATGCTTTAGCTTTAATGCCTGGACTCACAAGTCAGGCTCACATGGTTCTGAGTAGGCTGCTGAGACAGTAAGGTGCAATCTTTAACATTAGTGGCAAAAACACAAATGAGCTTTTAACCAGTTCAAACAAAAATGCTTATTGTTTAACCTACTAAAAAGAAAATATTGTTAATGCAAAGAAGGAAAATGCCCTTAAAATAACAGCAGTGGGCTGATCGAAGCCTAAGAATCAGATTGTCGTAGCTTAGGAGAAAGGTGTGATTAGGGGCTGTGTCTGTTGGGACAACGGAGGCTGCGGCTAATTCACTTTCAATTCAAAGCGTAACCTGAGGCTTCATTTTCATAGGTTAATTAGTGTCCCACAATTTGTAATAAAAAGTCAGACAGAAAAACATATGCAAATCTGAATCTTTAAGAATGTTTTTTTAAAAAGTCGCACATGTCAAACAAGGTGAAATGAAAGTGCATCAACACAAACAGTCTTTTCAAATAAAAACAAAAAAGCTAATTTAACAATGCATGTGCCTGCCAGGACAGAAAAAAGCAAACACATCAGAACTCTGCGATGCACATACTTTGCACATGTGTTGTTCCAGAACTGAATTACTGATCTGTTTCAGCAGACAAAAACTCTGACCTGTGACTTACTCGCAGATTGGCAACAAACGTTTGAAAACATAACAAAAACAAATCCACTGGAAAAAGAAATGACAAAAGCAGTCATGAACTAAATATTAACAACAGTAAAACAAAAACCTTTAAACTCCTTTACATTGATCTCATACTAAAATAGAAACATACATCGCCATCCTCTCATGACCTTGTGTGCCAAATGTCATCAGTCACAAAAAAAAGAAAGATTTTCAGTCCTCGCCAAGTCAAATAAAAGCATTGTAGGTGAGTGGAGCTCAGTGCACACCAATTAAGATACAATCGCAAACAGCGATGCCCTGCAACTCGTACATATCCTCATTAGACTGATGAAATATTGTCCAATTCAAGAGCAAAAGACCCATAAATTATTCTGGCAGCACTTTAATCCAAACAGCATACTAATGTTCAAATTTGGTAAAAGAAAAAAGAAGTCACTATGATAGACTCCAGTCATTGAACTGTCATCTTTGTTTAATCTCACAGACGTTAAAAAACACAACATGGTAATAATTGATTCTCATGCTGTTTGAATTAATGTGTGTCCAGCAGTGATGAACAGACTCCACATTTAAACAGCACTGAAGACACCGTAGCAGCTCTCTGTTCATGGTCGTTGACCTTGAATTTTACTCTCAATTATATTCTCAGTCAGAACCTGGTGGAGGGTATTGTAAACAACACGCGAGTAGGAGTATGGCTTAACTGTCAGTTAAAAAAAGGAAACAGACAACTGCATGCCACAGGTCTACTTTGCAAAATAGTCCTCGCCATCTCTGTGTTGAATCATTCTTGGAATGAAGAACCCATGAAATGCTCTTTTGCTTACAGAGTTACACCCAAAACAGCCAAAAGACTTTATTTTATTTATTTTATTAAACATGAATTTTTCAAGTTTAAAATTGTAGCTGATGTCAATTTTGAGACGATTCACAAAGTTTTCTTTTCCAAATCTTACTATACTTGTAGAACGTCTTAAAGAGGAACTCAAGAAGTCTTTCTATGATGTTGCCATTTTTATTATTACCGTCATGTAAAAAATGTGATTACAGAATATACTACCCTCACGTCTGTTTGTCTATGGCGTGTCACTTTCACTATAAAAGAGAAAAAGTTTTGTCTTTTGTAGCCTTAGGATAAGCTACAAAAGACGAAAAAACTCAAGGTCAAACTTTATGGAAGCACCATCTTGTGCCACCGTGTCTCTACAGTTGCCCAAATGGACGTGCATTTTGAATTGTGAAGAGGAAGCTTTATACAATGAAGAAAGGAAGAATGTCTCCGCCCACATAAATCTGAAGCATAAATCAATAACCAAGAAGGAGGAAACATCCCTTTGTTGCACTCTCACCATTAGATGTCACTAATTCCCACTAATTATTCCACACTGGATCTCAAAGTGACAGAATCTAAACCTCTTCCACCTATGGTCCCGGCTCACCTCGCCACAGCACAGTGTGGATAAGGTTGGTTTTCCACTACAAAGTAGTACCTACTTGGAGCCTCGCCAGAGCAGGTGCTATCGCTAGTGGAAATGCAAAATAGCCGTGCCGTGCTGAGTCGAGTTGAGCAGGTGGAAATGTGCCATAATATGGTCCATAACAAGAGTGGTTCTGACTATGGTGACTGGTTTACCAATTTGCCCATCATTACCTTTACAAATTCACAAAAACACTGAAACAACATACAATAAAATTGCAGCATTTCACAGGATATTTTATCATTTTGGTTGTTTTGGGTGCACATTTCTAATTGGTCATGAATATATTCTTCTCTTAATCCAACCATTTTCCACAGGTCATCAATAACACAATATGGAGTTTTAACAGTTATGCAACTCTTGGGCCTATTTTGCAAAGTAATGACAAGTACACTGCATATTTGGGTTGGGAGATAGGACAAAAACTGCACATCAGCTATTTGTGATATGACGACTCTATGGCTGATTGACTCTCTATTTGGCTGCTTTAAAATCTGCAAAATTGTGTGCATTCCTATTTAAATCATAATTTGATATGAAGCCCTGAGAATATGGGACTTCATTTACCCACAGACTGCAGTGTCCTTCCTCTGCACTCAAGTGTTGCAGTGAGCGGAGACCATGTCTGTGGGAAGCAGTTTTGCAGTGAGACAATTTCCCAATGGTGCCACACTGGAACATTACTCCTGATCTCACAACCCTAATATGTATATAATGTATGGTAACGTGGAATCACAGAATAAAGTCATGAAAGTAGAGATGAATGGCAGCAGGTATTCAAACACGTTATGGCTATCCGTCAAACTGGGTCATCATTAGCGCTAAGATAGTCCAAGAAACTGTTCAGATGAGCATATCCTCCATCGTTGGCTAGGGTTATACATTACCGACTCCTCTTAAGAGTTCCATGTCAATGAAAAATGAATTGTCCAAGAAAATTCTGATACGTGCCGTTGTCATCAGATCCCATCTTTATGCAATTAATGAAACTTCTGGTCCCATTTGTCCATTGTGAATTTGATCTTCAGCATGTGAAAAGCTGGAGTAACTGTTAAGGATTCCCGATAGTTCCTTGCAGTCCAGGGCGGCTGGGTGGCTTGTATTTAGGATACTCACATTCAACGATCATGAAGGCAGGAGCGGTCATTTGTGAAACAAGTAGATTGGCCTCTGAAAACCTGTCATGGTGAAAATAAATCATTTTTAACAAGGGATTCAATTAACAAGTCATAATTTAGTACTGACAAACCGCTGAGTTACCTCTTATTGAACATTTGGGGGCCCCAAGGAACTCAAAACTGGTGAAGCCCACCTCAGTTGTGAGGTATGATGAGAACTCGTCAGGTCTGAGGCGGATGCTGTGGTAATTCCTGCAGATATTATCCTGTTGTGCAAGACAGAAAATATATATAATTCAGTCAAATCAACCAAAATTTAAAATCTCTGATGCTTTGTTATAGACATTAGGAGTTGTTTCTTTACAGTCAGCTTCTTCCTCCTCACGTAGGACTTCCACGGCTGTGGCTCTAGGATGAACATTCCTCCAGGACGGAGGTGTCTGTAGACTCTCTTGAAGAGCCGCTTGAGGCCACTGTCTCCCCAGTTCAGGTGAACCCATTTGGTAACACTCAGGCAAAGGATCACGTCATACTCTGGCCGCTGAGTCATAAGCAGGGTATCGTTCTCCAGTACATAGTTGGCCTTAAGGAGAGGAAAGATGGGATGAGAAAAACAGGACCTTGACTTCCATAAAGGTAAGGCTATGTGTGATCTGCAACACAAGTTTCAGGACCATTCAGGGTGAGAAAAATCAGTAAATGCTAATCAAATATAGATGCTAATTTGCATAATCTGCAAACACTAAACTGAATAGCACGTGGTATTCCAAGAACATGGGATTTGCCAGGTGCAGACAAACCCTGCAGATATATACATTATTGATGAGTAGAAATAGAAGGAGAATGTTTTCATCTTAATAACTATTTTATTTCAAATAAAAACGAAGACTCAGGTGTCATATTAGGAAAAGACACATTATTAATTCACTAGTTTGATTTATCACACATCAAAGAAGCAATTTTTTCCTCTTAATCACCAAATCATAATTAATCGCAAATACACTTCCCCGTCAGATTTTTACACTTTACTTGACATAAGAGGTTTTGTCACAGAAAATGCAACACAGTGTGACATTTTCCTTTGAACCCATTCAGGTCTTATCTGTGGGTCTTTCACTGCTGAGAGAATACACACTGCTTTAATTATCTCCTCTACAGTTTCTGTACCCAACTTATACACATCTCTGCCCAGTGGACTCAAGACCAGTGGAGAGAAGAAACTTCCATAGAAACAAGAACAATAATTAAAACCCATAATGAGACACTGCTGGAAATGTTAATGTCATTACTAGTCCACAGTGGAAACAAAGTCTGAGGCCATTAGTATCACCATCAATCTGGTGACAAGGACTAAATGCATCCTGTTTGCTGCATCCTTCCTTCAGTTCAAAGCATCAGCAGTAGGTTTATAGAGTATGTAACTTCAGATCGATGTTATTAAAAATGTTGGAGACGCATCATTTTTTAAAGAGATGCTGAACATCATGTTAGATGTATATAGTGTATATTATTTAATTTCTGACTCCTACATGACTAATACATCCACTAAATTATAACCGTTCAAATATGAAACCTTGGACACTGATCAGAGTAACCATTGCATTTTTGCATCTTTGCAATTCAAGGCTGCTTTTGTTTTAATGTATTTTATATGAAGTTAATGCCCTTCGAGTATTGTAACACAGGCTGGACATTATAATGGAACTAACGATGCTGTGATAGTTATATCCACTACTCAGGAGTTTAGATTTAGTGCAGGTTGTGTCTTGCTGTGAAGTACTAAATTTCACTTTACTTTCATCTAGGCTCCTGGGCGACGGTAACATAGCAACCCCATGTACACTGCACTAGATGTCTATGCAGAGAATGCAGTCTTACCTTGACGAAGGACACATTTGAGGGGAACTCTCCGGGCCGTGGGCTGGATGATTCTGTTAGTGGAGGTGCAGCGATGGGTCCCCTGGCGATGCGCAGGGACATGGGAAAAGAGCAGCTCACAGAGTGATCAGCGGTGGCTGAATCACAATCTTCCTGCTCCATTTCCTCTGTTTTGCAGCTTTGCCTCTGGGTCCCTGCCTCATCTGTGTGACAGGAGTCATTGTCATT
This sequence comes from Solea senegalensis, assembly GCF_019176455.1. NCBI lineage: Eukaryota > Metazoa > Chordata > Actinopteri > Pleuronectiformes > Soleidae > Solea > Solea senegalensis. Next base: position 893,743 of record NC_058033.1, read on the forward strand.
TACAGCTGCTGCAAGGACACTTTCTTTTTTCTCTGGTTTCCCATTTTCATTCCTGTTCTCTGCTTCATTGTGCTTCTTTCCAGTGCCAGTGTGACTATCATTTCCATTCCTCTCCTCCTGTTCAGTGCATGTTTTCTCCTGCATAGCACGTCTGGCCTCTTGGGTCTGCAGCTCAGAAAGATAATGTCTGATGTTCTTTCGGGCTGCATGTACGAGACCGCCGTCAATATCCAGGCCTAATATGCGGGCAGGTTTTAGCACTTTGGCAATATAAAGTGTTAGATGGCCTGAGTTGCATCCCAAATCCAGGACCTCTTTACCTTCAAACCATTCTGGACGAAGCAAACGCACCCTTGAATCTTCACTAGCACCTGGGTTGCGGTAGCCGTAGTACTTGTTGTAGTTCCCGTATTGGAACTTCCTCTGGTTCTCCTTCACCTGGTTGTGGTGCTGCTGGTGCTTAGAACCACTCCTTGGGGTGTGGAACGACTGGGAGTTTCTCTGTCCCCCTGTAGCACAACACTTATCAGCAGACCCTGACTTTCCAATGGGAGTAGAATGGGTTACAGGAGGCTCCATTTTGCCAGAGTTGCGCCTGCGCTTGCGCCTGCTTGTATGATGGTTTGGTCCTCCCAATATGGAGGAAGTGGAATCCTCAATAGATGCAGATGTCATTTCTTCTTTAGAGTTGGCAGAATTGTCAGTTGAGTGCTCATGGGATTCCTTTGTGGTACTGGAGAAACTGTCTGAGTCTTTGGAGAGATCTAGTGCAGAACATGAGGCCAATGCACCTGGAAGCAGTATGGAGCTGCCAGATGTAACCTCACCTTTTCCTGATTCTGAGATATTGATCTGTGTGGAGGAAATGCCACCTCCACTTCCCCCTCCCCCATGGTGTCTGTTGCGGTGTCTCTTCCTGCCACTGCTCCTATAGGAGGACACTAAAAAGCTGCTGTCTGCTATCCCACTGTTAAGGTTCAGTGGATCAGTGATGTCCCTGGGTATAAGGATCTCCACTGGGTCTCGACTCTTTGCTGGAAGAGGGGAGGATTTGGGCGTCTCTGCATTCAGTGCCCTATTGACATCCTCATCCAGCAGGCTGTTGAGATTCAGGGGGTCAAAAATGTTCCCACCTAAAAGGAAGTTGGTTGGCAGGACGGAGTCACTCTCAGAGTTTGCCCTTCGTCTCCTCTTACCAGATGACGGATGCTTGAAACTAGAGCTTGCTGTGTTGCGCCGTTTTGCTAGCTTTGTTTGTTGCTGTTGTTTGGAATGATGAAAGCTGTTCCTGCGATTGATGTTATTCTCGTTCCCCCTGGCTCTTTCTCCAGCATTATCCGAGTGAGAAAACGTGTCAGTCGTGCTGGTGTGTTTAGGTGAGGCTGCGGTGCCTGGGACAGGACATGCAGCAGCACAGTCGGGTGGGTCAGGTGGGTCTCTGGTACCCTCCACCATTACAGATATATTACTGTAACCTCCAGTACAATCTGGGAGCTGCAGGAATGAAGCAGAGCTGGCCTGGGGACTGCCAGTTTTTACTTTATCTTCATGAGCAGACATCTCTTATGGTTTCCAAGTGATACGGATTTGGAAGTTTTCTGGATCTGAAAGTCACAGAACAGGGTGATGTTTGTTCAGGTAGTAATTAACGCATTTCAAATGCAATTAACATATTTCAAATGCAATCTACTGAATACAATAAATATGCATGTGAATGGTGATTGTTGACATGATGATTATGTCATTTAATGGAACATTACAAATAAGAATCATAATGAAAATAATTTTGTTTGTGTAGTCTTAGAGTAAGACCCTATAAGGTTTACACGCGATCATTCTTACACATTGGAGCTTTAACAACAATTGACAGAAGTGCACGTATATATTCATCTTCTTTGAGGCGATACAGTTAAATTTGCAAAACTTTTACCTGGAAACCCGAATGTTATAAATAAATGTCCTTGTGATGCCTGATAAAAATCAACAACACAATACCATCCCTACTTTAAAATGCAACCACACTAACACTGCTTTATCACACTTCTGGGATCGTGGAACCTAAGCCCAGGGACTTGTTTCCTCTAGAGAGCAACTCAAACACAGGGTCAGGTCAGCTGAGGTTCCTTGTCGGTTCCTTCACGGTTCCTTCACTTTCCACTGTCATTTACAAACAAGTGTCACTTTAAATGAAGACTCTCGAGAGCTGCGCTATTGTTAGAAGGGGGACCTGTTATTAACAGTGGTGTCTATCCTGACGGGGTTACTGACCTGAAAAGTTTTTGGGACACAGTTGTGGTGGACAGTTAGCACGCTAGCTCCTAGCTCCGCTGTCGCGGGCCAGAACGTTGAGTAAACGTTGGGCTCCAATCTAAGATGCTAAAACGCGTTGTTTGTCAAAAACAGTCAACTCGGACACGCGGCTGCCTAAAACCACTTGAGTTTGAGTCACGGACGGTTATGAGGGCGATATTACCTTTCAAATGGCCACCATACGCACACAGTCAACAGTGTAGTCAGCATCCAAATAACAGTCGGTCTCACCTCTCAGTTTGTTTCGACTCCCCGCCTCCGGCCGGACTGTCACTACCCCACGACTCGACTCAAGCTAACGCTAGCGTAGCTAGCAACACAAGTGTCCCTGTGCAACGGCGATACGAAACACGAACACGCAGGAAAACATAGCGCCGCTGTGTCCGCAGCGACGGCGTCTCCGACCCTCACAGTGCCCCAGTCAACTCCAGTGTCAGGCAGATTGGTGTAGAAATGATTCCGCTCGCTGATAGGGTCGGCATGGCGGCGCATCCGGGCTCCGAGCTAACGCCGAAGACGACTGGGGCGGAGATCTGTGAGTGGTGGCCGCAAGATGGTGAGGACAGGACGCCGTTTCTCTGAGTAATAACCAGCCTCACTGATGAGCACATTGGTTATAACAAGAGGGCTGCTACCATGCATCCATTTGCTTCATCGATTAACCCTTCAAGTATTGCCACATTTATCGATTAAGCTTCACTGGAGATGGTTGTGCAGCACATTTGTTAACAACAGGCCACAACTGAGGCCTTAATGATATAAAAATTAACATTTTGAGACATATGGAGACTTAAAATGTCAGTATTAAAACTTGTATTGGCAAAAATGTAATATACAACATTAGTTTAGAGAAAATTCACTTGTTACAGCAGTAAAAGTTCAATCAGAATGAGCAATACAAATAAAGAACATAAAATTCATCCATCAATTATCCACCGCTCTATCCTCCACCGGAGCGTCACAGGGGTATAAAAGAGAATAACAAAACATGTTATCAAGATATTTTAAGATACCCTCTTGAGTCACAAGCCAGGGTTTTGACTGGTGGCCAGATTAGGTCATGTAAAAATATATGGGGTCAAGGTAGAAAAATAACAAATGACCTACAGTAGAGTTATAATTTTATTTTGAGTGACATTTTAGTAGACCTTAAGAAAATCAACAGTTCAATAGGATATCGACAATCAATTACATACCAAGGTTTGCTTGTATATCTTCAAAAACACAGCTCTTTAAAAGGTGACAAACATTGCTACAAAACACCACTTAATTAAACAATGTGGAGGTCTGATCTGCCTTTGGCCCAAGTCATTTTTTATTTGCCGTAAGTGCCCTTTTTGTCTATGCACGCCACTGTTTATTTCACAGTTTTGCATAGGTAGTGATGAAAAATATGCCAGTGTATAATTATCTGGATGTGCAGAATAGTGGAATTGGTTGCTTTGAATAGTGTTTAAGAATACTGCCCACAAGTATGGTTGTGTAAGAGTATATTTCTTTCAACTTCTCCTTCTCTAGAGTTCCCCACAGTGCATGATCACGGATGTATATAATCACTTTAAAATAAAAGTCAATAAAATAAACATGTGGGTTTTGCAGCCTTAGAATAAGACCTTCATTAACAAGGGTCCAGCTATAAAGAGAGTGATGCAAAATTTAAATGCAAATAAAAACAGGCAAAACAATGTATCACAAAGCTTGATCCCTACATTGATCAAAGAGTCATGTATACAAATAAACATAACATATAACATTCATCAATAACAAAATGAGCAAAATCATTTGTAAAATATTAAAAAAATATTTCTTCCCAGAACGAAGTCTTGGTTGTGTTTGAGGCCCACCTGCAATACCACCAATGCACACCAGTGGGCCTCAGTTCACACTTAATGAAGTAGAGAAATCCATGAATCAACATCTTCCAATGCTGACCCTATGTAGCCAAAGTATAATATTTTTTAATATATCTATTTTCCATATATCCACCATTAGAATTATGTAGTGTTTTTTTTTCTTTTGGGAGCACAAAAAGAAAGGTAGAGAACATCTAATTTCTAACATAACATGTTTAACTCTTTTCATTTTGATGAAATAGTTTTATGCTATAGGAGTTACACTCTCATCATTCCTCCTTCAGTAGATCCAACTAAAGCTGATTAATGGTAATAAAGAACTGTGAGTTGTTGAATGAGAAAGGTTTCTGTGAATCCTTTCTCACTGTAAATTGCTTCTTATCCTCAGTTATACATACATTTCCTGTACTTGAGTTTTCACTCACTCAGTCTGTAGTTTTTTAGTTCTTTAGTTTTTTTGTGTTAATGGTCCTTTGTCATGTAAAGATACTCTATGTTGTGCAAAAATGTTGCCTCACGGCAAGTAGGTCACCAGTTGGATCCCTGTTCGACCGAGGGCCTTTCTGTAGTTTGCATGTTCTTCATGATTCATGCATCTGTTTCTGCGTTCTCCGGTTTCTTTCCACAGTCCAAAAACATGCACAATCCTCATGTGTAGGATAAAGCAATCGAAAATGGATGTGCTAAATGTGATCGGAAGGTAATTTTAGCAGTACTACAAGTAGCCACTGGGGGGAGACAAAATATGCAGTGTAGCAGACTACATGTACACATAAAATATAGCAATATTCCTCTCTCTTCTTTTTAGTCAGTGTTTGGTTGAAACCTAACATGTTGCTGTTAAGCTTTTTAAATATATTTGTTTTTGAATAATATAAATAATAATAATAAAAAAGAAAATACGGTATTCATTTAAAAAGCAATATTGTTGAGAATTAGTTGAGATTATGAGAAATTCTCACTTAGTGGTTGTTCAAGATTAGTAAGTCAAAATAACAGAGCTGCCTCATTCCACCCACAGAGCGGCTTCAGCCCTGAAAAATGTGCAGCTGTGGCAACAAAGATGTTTATGTGTTAAGGGAAAAGATGCCTCCAGTGAAAAGAAAGACAAACACTAGCAATCCTTCAGGAATCTGGAAAGGCTTGCATTTTATTTTTCTTTCTTTTTTTTCTTAAATCGGAAAACACATTGACGTCTTAAGCAGTTTATGTATTGACATTGGGCTGGAATTTCATCAGCTTTCAATAAACTTTTATGTCAAGTACAAACTGAAAAAATAGCTTAAGGGGGCCCATTGGAACATTTTGCTGCAATATATTCTAACTATATTCTAAAAAAAATAAGATATATTCTTCCCAAATAATAATCACCAAGAAAAGCAGGTTTTCTCCCACACTATACTGTTTACATTATCACTATAAATCTGAGGTGTGTGCACATTTAAGATAATTTTACTGAATTTACAACACGTAAATTTAAGGCTGCAGCTGAATAAAAAAGGCCTTTATTTAATTAAAACTGACAGTACTCAAAAAGTAGCCATGCACCATAAAAAACCACAACATTTAAAATGTAGTCACCCAAAAGTCAAATTGGACCTGGAAATCTTAAATATGGATTAAAAATAGACACGTGCAGGCTACTGTAGATCAGAAAAACTGGATACTCAAACTTCATATTAATTGCTGTGTTGACAGCAGGCTTCTAATTGGGTCCCAGATCAGGCTGTGTTGGGTAAATGAGTCACTCCTCTCTAATCTCTATAGAAGAGGAAAATAGGAGCGAGGGTACCTGTTCCCCCGCCTCTGTCCACCTCTTTTCTCATGTAAATGGGGGTGCGGTCCTCAATCCCGGAGACCATCTGCCCTTCCTCAGGGTTTGGGCCCCAAGCACTCCAGACGTGTCCTATTGTCTGTGTGTGTCCAGGCAGAAAGTGGTGAGTACACATGGTTCTTGTGGCCCAAAAGGCTCCTCCATCAAGGGTACAAGCCTGCTGTTCATTAGACCACATGTGACAGAGCTTGCGTGTCCTGTGTACTGAAACATCAAGGGGATCTAGCGTTTGTTTTGCCGGGGAGTGCTGTTCGGATTTAATGTGTGATGTCATTGTCAGTAACCGTTGGTTGAGGGATGACCAGACAGGGCGACATGCTGTGCATGTTTCTCTCTGAAGATATCATCACCATCACACAAGTAACTCAAACACAAAAAAAGTAAAACATAGATTTATAGTGTTATAGTGAGAAAATGAGCAAGTCTGGTTCACATCATCCTCTCTGAGACAGATGCATGAATCAACTGAATGACAGAGACCAAACTATTGATGCCCTGTCAAGTTCATAATTGTGTGGGACAGAGCAAAATGTCATTTGGAGTCTTTGGAAGAGTAATTGCAAATGTGCCACGATGATTTATAATGAACTGACCAAATGATTACAATTAGAGTTACTGACTGATCCAAGGAGTAAATATTCAAAGTTCATTTATTCTATAGGCCCTATGCAGAACATGCCATCTTTTTTTTTATTCTCCACTCTGCAACTGAGGTGTGCGCATCATCTCTGACCTATATCTACAAAATCCTCATGTGAACTGAAAGGTTAACCCCGACAACGCTCACAAACAGATTATGACTTTCCATTGGGCCTGCCCGGCTCATTTTCAAAGCTGCATGCTGCCGTCTGCATTGAAATTAGTTATTGAACAGTGGAAGCTCAGGGAAACGAGGCCGCGTCAGTGGTGTAGCACACAATACGCCAGCTGTCAGTGGGAGGGGCTTGTTCAAACCAGTGTTGTCATGGATAGTACTTTTGTGTTGTGTTTCCCTCCGAGAGCTCGTGGGTGCTGCTGTGCAAGGCCCGCTTTGCCCCTGACTGATGTTGACACGAGGCTTAATTGAAGACAGACAAGTGAGTAGAAGTTAGTTCACAGTTCAACACAGAAATGTCAACAAGGTGAATATCCAGGGTTTATATGTAATAATAAGAAAATGCTGGATCGTTAGTGACCATTGATAACAAATGTTTTGCGAGGTTAGGACACTTATAATAATAACAAAGATAATACATCAATATCGGCACACTGACTCCTCCCTCTAATCCCCAGAGGTTACTCATTTGCTTTCTCACACCTGTTTTACATTCAGAGGCGTGTCTCTAAGCATCTTTAGCAGCATTATAGCCAATGTCCTTGCCGAGTGTTTCGTGTTACTTTAACAATGAAGACTAATCTAGCTAGAACGGAGAATATACACCAAGAAATACTGTGAAAATACAAACTAACATTTATGATCTACAACATTCTGTAGCAGGATTACATAACAGGCAAACTGCTCTGTAATCTGCAAATACTGCACATGGTTGACAGAATGAAAATGGAGAGAAGAGTAATGATCCCTCCTCAGACTCATCAGTACCCAATCAATAGGTTACCCATTATCAGCAGGACAGAGGCCTACTAACCTCTTTTGGGGCTAAGTCACACAAATTGACACATTTCATGTGAGCATGACTCAAGTTACCAGCGGAGGGCTGACAGATGTTAATGTGATGTAAGCCAATTGAAGAGCATTTAAAACTCGTTTCCGTGAACAAAAAGAAGAAGTGAGAAACAAACATTGAACTTTGACTAATTCGAGTACTTTTTCATTAGATTGCTTATAGGTTGGGCTGAAAACTGTCTGTATATACGTTTTAACATGGTAATGGAAAAAGCAGCCTAGATCCTCTGTGTTCTCACAACTGCAGTGTGTGTGTCGTGTTTGATGCCGTCATTGTGCTTGTGTATGGTCTTTGTAAACGGATGTAAAGTTCATTGTATGCTGCTACCCTGATAATGGGCTCTGTCAAGCAAAACTATCAGACCAGAACGAGGGTCAGGGTCCCACCATATTAAATGTTTCTTTTTTTAGCAGAAGTCTGTGTTCAGTCAACCTGTTAGTACACGTGTCACTTTACGAGCCCCATGTTGCAAAATCCCTTCCTGTGTCACTGCTGAAATGTTGTTGGGCAGCATGAGATCTTGAAAAAGAGAAGTCCTGTGATTACTTACGGGAGGACAGAAAAAACACAAAACTTGGCAGAGTGCGACTGATATTTGATCTAGTGTTCTTTAAAAAGAAAAGAAACCTCTCAAGAACCATGCTCTATTGATGGAATCGAGGCATGTAACACTTTTACTGGAACTTCAAATATTTATGATTACAACACATAAAACCACACCAAATACAGAGGCTGAGGGTGTATTTGTATAAATGTACAGTACGTCTGAGTTCAGTCTGTGGTAGAGTCTCATGTCAAATCAAAGTAAATGACTGTTCATTCTAGTCCTTGTGTCATTCTTGGATATAGTCAGTATCGCCTTGAGCATCTCACAACTGCCCGATGTCAGCATTAACTTAAAGAAAATATAGAAAGTGTACTGTATATCCAGGCGCAGGGGAGAGGTGAGAGAGTTTTTGATGATAGTGGCTGAAATGTGATGTCAAGTTCAGTGGAATTCACCCACACACCTCGCCCCGTCTCATATATCATCATTTCCTGCGAGGCTTGCAAGTCTCTCTGAAGCCTCCACCTACCTCTGCTCCCTCCCAAGGCACGCTGAGCCGTGCCATAATATGATAATCTAAACCATAATTCGATATGGTTTATGCAGTAGTGATTGACCAGTGCTGGGATTATTTGATTCTCGACCAGATTCCTCTCAAATTTCTTGCTTCCATTTTGCAGAAAGACATACATCTTCATGGAGTGATGAAGAAGAAGAAAATACTTCTGCAAATAGTGAGATGTCGATGTAAATGATCAAATAGACTGACCTGGATGGGAAAGATGCATTGTTTTGCACAATAATCCCCTCTATTCCCGAGAAGGCCTAAACTTTCAAGGAGCCATAAAAGGTGCACACAAATACAATTAGGAGACTGCAGTTCTGCACTCATGTAGCACAGTGGTGCTAAATGAGAACAGCAGCAGTCTATCAACTTTTCGTTGAGAAAGCATGGTAACTAAATTCTGCGAAAGGAAAAGTTGGACCATGAATCTCTAATAAGGTTGTCACTTTATCCAGAAAACAAGTTTATATTAATATTATGCAACAGGCTATTTCTTATACCTGTCCCACACGAGAGGATATTAACTCTCTTTTGAACATCCTATAGTTTGAGGGATTAACAGACGCGATCTTTAACGTCATCAGGCGCATAAAGGAAAGGAACCCAAACTCTATGAAGTTTGAATTCTGCTAGGATTATGTTGGAATCCGATGGCCTGTTAGAGTTAATTAGTAACGTGTTTAACAGTGTTTGTCTGTCCATGATGTTGGACCTGTGATGGACAGCTGACTCATCCAGGGACTTTCTTCTCCATGAGCTGACTTCAAGGTTGACGATCCATAATTGCAGTCACATGTGAGGAGTGACAAGCACAGACAGTGATTTCAATTGTTGCTGCTGATGTTTTAAAACTTGGATTGACCTGCAGGAGATGTTCAAATGAAATCACATCTGCGAGGCCAGTATTATCCAGATGTTTTCATCAAGTTTCAAATGCTTTGTGGACATTTTTTCTGGTCCAACTGTGGCTCACAGCCTCTGTGTCACTGCACAATAAGCCTTGTTGTCTCTGCTGGAAATGGAAATATTATAGATTTTTATGAATCATCAGCTAATGTAAATTACATGAGGAACATTGTCTTTTTTTTGTTATCATCCGCATACTGTATGAGTGAAGACCGCCACAGAACAGCCATATTACTCTCAGACAGAGGATCGACATGAGAGGGGTTGTCAGGACAACCAGCCATGATTCACAGAGCCTCAGATCGGCCTCCACCTTAGGCTTGAAGCACTAGCCATGAGACAGAGCAGATGCTGTGACAGTTGGCCAATCACAGGTAAGATAGAGAAAAAAGATGACATCATAGGCAAATTAGGGCAAACGCATGGAGTATTTTGGTTGTCGTCCGTGCCGCTGCTTTTTATATTCACTTTTTATACTCTTAAAAACGACATCCTTTAGAGAAGAATTCTTTAAATATTGCGTCATATCCCACTGTTAAATCATAAATATGAAGTATTTTTGCTATATTCCTCCTTACATGGAACAATCATATTTATGAATCTGTTTTTTTTTTTCAAGTTACAAAAACTGTCTGGAAATACATGAAAATAACAGGGAGTGTTCTTTGCGATGAATATTTTAGTGGTGTGCGCGTACATTATACATTCTTTTCACGTATCAATATCAATATTATGTTAGAAAAGAGATTTATTTAAGCTAATTCTAATACACATTTCCTATTCCATGTATAAAGTCACATAACAATGGGACATAATTGAGTGGTATTAACTTAAACGAGTCACACTTTATCACATTTTCTGCACTTTTGTTTGGACGTTTTCTTTCATGTTTCCACCCTTGAAGTATTCAAAGAAGCTGCCCCTTAAGTCTGCAGTCTGTCAGCTAATTCTCACGCAGCGCGTTTGGTCTGTCAAACGCAAAACCAACTGTGTCCGGCCGTTAGCTGCCTCCGCCCCCAGACCTGCTGCCTGCATTAATATTCAGCCTCTCCGCCAATGAGCAAAGCAGGGCGGATGACATCACGGACCTGGGAACAGTGAGCAGCCAGTGAAGCATCCAGCCTGCCGAGCGAGCTTGCGTTTAGGGTCAGGAACTGGTCTGACTAGAGAATGGCAATCCTGCCTTTAAAGTGTCTATAGAAGGTGTTGACGATGACTCGACCACAGCTCCAGGCCCAAAGGCGAAACCCTGAACCAGAGAATGTGAAGACATATTTCAGGTAATTCCCTCTCTGTGTGTGCAATATGGATGTGTAGGCAGAGGGAGGAGAATGGAGGAGGAGGAGGAGTGGGAGGGGGGAGGCTGTGTATGTAGGGGTGCTTTGTAGCCTTCTTTTCTCTCTCCCCCCTTCTTCCATTCTGCACTGTCTTCCTTCCAAGAAGGCAGCTGTTTCATGAGCAGTGGATGCGTGCATCACATGGGCTGGACATGTTTTATGTATGACCAAGCAGCTCCCGTCTGCATAACATCATCTCTGTATGTCTCACACACAGCATCTCTATTGATGGGGAGGTGTTAGAATCAATGGTGCTGTTAGAACAGGGCCTGTATATGTGTGTGTGTGTGTGTGTGTGTGTGGAGAAATGCAGCAGCTGCAGTGGCAACACAAAAAAAAACAAAAAAAAACACTGGAACACAAATGAAGCAATGCTATTTTAGGTCTTTGGACCCGAGGCTGACTGATGCATCTGAGCTGGGTATGCTATGTTTGGGGCGGGCGGGGGAGGTTGATGGATGCTTGATATGTTGGTGGATGCTCCTTTGTTATCTCTGCACTGCCTCACTTATGGAGGGAGGGTTTTCATGAAGGAAATGGCTTTTACACACACACACACACACACACACAGAGAGAGACAGAGACAGAGAGCAGGGACTCTGCTGTGTCTCCGTCTCCCGGCTTCAACATGGATGTGTGTAGCAGTTTCATGGCGGCTGTGGTGACAGGGAGATATACAACATCTGGTCACCTGACTTCATTTGGGATTGGAGTGGGGGTGGGGGCCGGTCCTGTGAAAGCTGAGCTATTCTGCCTCGGATCCTTTCACAGGCGTCAGTGTTGGTGGAGGAGGAGGATAGAGAGCTGGATGTGTGTCTCTCTCCCCCCATCACTTCTTTTAGATGATGGTGCTGTCAGAGGAGGGAGACAGGGAGGGAGACAGTCCTCTCTCAGGGAGCACCGTCATCCTCCGGTGTGTGAGGAGCAGGGCCCGATGAGAGACCTGTTGTCTGGATGTTAGGGAGTCATGTCAGTGATCGAGGGAGGACGAGATGATAGTAGAGGGGAATTGGGGGATGGGATACTGAAGGTGCTACTCCCATCCAAACACTGGCGTATTATGTTCATATTGGTAGATTATATGCTCCGTCTAATCTACTCTCCTGCACACTGTACTTTTACTGCGATATCTCTGATTTATATGCTATAAGCGTAATATCAAGTGGCTGAAACACAAACTGCAGGCCACTCCTTTGTCATTGTCAGCATTAGAATGTAAATTTGATGATCTAAACTGTTGCTTTTCTTAAAACAACAACAACAACAAACCCCATAGAAGTAGTTTGTGCAGTGCAGCACATTACAGAGCGCTGGTCTTGGCAGGAAAGACACCAGACCTACAGTCGTAATCTAACGCAGTGCCACAATCACACAGCAGGTGTTTTGGTATATATACATCCTGCTGTTTAACCCGTCTATGAAACTGCCATTGGACACATACATTGTGACTGCAATTTGAGTAATAACTAAGTTCAGTGTTTACTAGATTAAAAACAACAACAAGTGGAGCACAGTCACATGGAATTGTTAGCTATACTTTTGATGTATTTTTAATTAGCATAGACCATTGAGCAATTCTACATTGAACAATTAAAATGCAATCTCTGTGATTTGCTGATGGTTTTGTTTTCAACTTGTGATTTCAATTTGAAAACAATTACTTTTGTACATCTCTTGAAGGTCATAGAGACAATGAAGTGTTTCATGTGTGTAATTTGTGTTCCTACCTCCTGAAAGATTGATTTTCAGTCCAAGTTAGATGATGTGACAGGACTGGTTCGTTCTACATCGCTGAAAGTAAAAGTACTTTATTGCAGCACGTTTACCCTGTGTAGTGTAAACACAACATCTGTGGGCAAAATCCTCGTCTGCCGTGGCTCAACTTGAGCGTGAGTGTTTTCACAACTGACCCTGATGATGGCGGAGAGGCAAAACTACATTATACTTTTATTAATCATGTGATTTCAGGAGATGACGAGTATTATTAGATAGACCAGCATTACAAGACTGAATAAGAGGAAAAACTAGATTACCAAATCATCACATTGCGTTTAGGAAGTTGCCTTGACTTTTGCCTCCTCCTTCTCTAACTTGCTATTGTTAGTACTCATCTACCAAAATAAAGCTGCCATTTATTATGTTTTTATTAATGTATACAGACCATTAGGATGCCGATATCTGGGGCCGATTACCGATACACTTTTCTTTTTGCTATAGTGAAATTAACATAGCATTGTTCATACACATGTCACAGTAAATGTGGATATACAATATCTTCATTATGGTAAATAAATAAGCATCAAAACAATAAGAGATGTAGGGGGCGCTAGCGTAGAAGTCAAAGAGGAAGCAGCCTTTTGATAATACATAGAAAGTAGAAAAACACAACAAAAAAGTGAAATCAGAATTCTCTCAAAAATATGTCCCGGATCATATTTCATTAGCTTTTCTTTCTTCCGGCCAAAAGTCTGAAATTGTGATAGAATTTTCCGTTTTCTATTCAAACATGATATCATTTCTATAAAGTCATTCCTTTTTCCAGCCTGTCTGCCCGTGCGCCTTGTTGTGTGTTAGTGTGCCGTTCCGGGCTTCCCCACAGTTTCCATTGGCCGGCGTAACCCAACACACGCGGCTTCTCTTACCTCACCTCAGTTAACAAAAGCAGTTGACACAGGACCTCGTCTTAGCTCGTAGCCTGCTAACCAGGCAGCCTGAAATATGATAGTAGGACACACACACACACACACACACATGCACACACATGCACACAAGTAGGCCTCCATCTGTTGAGGACTTATTCCGGGTGAGTTATGCTGCTATTGTTACGTGGAGTTGTCACTGAAGGCTCCATGTTGACAGTTTATAAAAGGTGTAGTGTCTCATGTGGGGCGCTAGAGCGGGGAGCCGGGGTATTTGTGGTAGGTGTGTCCGAGCTGCAGCCTGTGCGCTGTGGATTAACATGTAGGATTGCAAGCCATCTGGCCATTTTGTCTCAGACAGGGGAGGGAGAGTGAGAGAAAGAGACGGATGGAGAGAGACAGAGAGACACACTCACACACTAACACATTGACACAGCGCCCTCTTAGAAAAGGGTGATTTGTCTGCGTCCACAGCAAATGTAGACCCACAGCCGTAGATTATTTTGGGAGGAAGTAAAAGGTGTGAAAGCGTCCACAGTGAGATGATGGTGAATAGAGAATACTTGAAGTATGAAATGTGGTTCAGGAGGACAGGGTTCAGAGAGTTTAAAAAAGTCACGGGATAAAGAGTTTGCAGAGAGTCATCTGGACTAAAGATGAACAGGCTGCACGATGTAACATGCTGGAGAGGCTATGAAGAGGGGAGGAGTCGGATGACCTCACATAGGGTTCACAAAGTCATCTAAAAATACTTGATTGAACAGTTATACAGTCTTGTGGTGTATTTCTATTCCGCTCCGTGTACTGATTTTTCTTTTAATGTATTCCTGTGCCTTTGTGAAGCACTTTACATATGTGTATGAATAGTGCTATAGAAATAAACTTCGCGTCCGTTTCCACATCTGCTCTAATTTCAACTGGGTGTTTGAAGGCAGCAAACTTTGGTTTTGATTAAGAGCGAGAAACTAGATGTGCTGTGACACGCTGTCCTCAAACATGGAGGATTTTACTTTGTAAATAAATAAATACAATTGTGGGCAGTTTGTGCCCTCACGCTGTTTTGTCTCTACAATTGGCGAGTTTTAACCCTTTCTACTTGACTCTGAGAAGGTGCACCAGCTGGTGTGGCAGGAGGCAATCTACTCCCCTCTCTGCCTCCGGCTGGCTCTCATACACACATGCCCACCCATGCCACACTAATGCAAGAAAACACCTTGAAAGCTGATGGTCTCTGTGGCCGTATCAACCGCAGGAAACAGTCGCTGACTTTTGTCCGTCTCTACAGGAGTTTCTTGGACCGTAAAAATTGTTAAAATGAAAATGACAGTCGATTTGGCTCGCTTTTATTTTATATATTATAGTTGCACCACAAACCATCAAATTAGAACATATAATACCAAGCTTGCAAAAAAAATAAAAACCCAACACTTCTGCTTATTTCATTTAGACAATGATCACAATTTCTGATTGTGAATAGAAGGGCAGAAGAAAAACTGAACTGAAAATGTCTTGAATCATTGGACTGCACCATCAAAGCTGCTCCTTTTTGAAAGAAAGATAAATTGTCATAATGCACTAGTGTAATAGATCCGATATCAAAACATCTGTCTCTGACTCATTTAAATTAGCTTTAAAATCATTTATAAACGGCTTTGGTGCACTCAGCAGAATAAGATGTCCATGGCTCTTTTTGATAGATTTATTCCACTGGTAGCCAAGGATGTTCAATAGAGCAATTTGTTGTTTTTAATTGAATATTGTTTCTGCTTTTGCTGTTGACACATGTCACAGTGCAATTACCAACACTGTTTACCACTGACAAGCTGCTGAGAATAAGAGCGCTAATGTGACAGGATTTAAGACGCGAGGGGGGAACAACAGTTTGTGTGATATAAGAGAGCACTGGGTCCACTTCTGCTCAATTAAATATTAAATGACACTGAGCTCTTGGGCCACAACAGCAGGGGAAGTTTGGGAACGGATGACGGTGGAATGACAGTCTTGGTGGATGGTAGAGCTGCACATGACACTTAGTTTTGACAGATATTGTGACAATTTCAAAGCGTCCCCCCCCCCGTAAAGATGGCATTGTTTCAGGAAATACCTCCGTCCACACTGAACACTGTAGTTGCTCTGTAACGTTACACCGAAACAACAGAGGCGAAGAAGACGTTGTAAACATTAGATATAATAACAGAAACGGAGACAGAGTGAACCGAGCCAGGGAGTCTGTTTGTTTTAGTCTCTTTATTTCACCATTCAACACATTTTTCCCCCCGTGTGTATTCACCTAAACAGCCCCTCAAATGACACCCGTCAATGTTTACTATAATATTATTTTTTTCCACTGACAGTGACCATTAAAAAGGCAAATAAAGATCGGGTTAGGTCTCGGCGTCGGCAGATACTCAAGTCAAAACAGACAAAACATATTTTCCCATCTGAATCTGCAGCGCTGCACAATTTCACAATACTGCCATTAAAAAGAATTGGATACGAGGATTGTTATCTTGCATTGTGTGAACAGAGAAATGAGAGAATGTGAGAATGTGATGAGAGAAATGATGTCATTAGTGTTCACAGTGTCAAAGGTCAGAGGAGAGTGTTTAAACCTAAACCAGAGATGCGCTGATGTCATCTCATTTAGATTAAATCGAGGACTGGATCAGGAGAACACTGTGGAAAAATCATCAACATCTCAACTCAAACTGCTGTTTTTATACAGTACGGTGAATAGTATTCAAACTTTAATAACACGGGTTGATAAGAAGCATTTGAGGTTCAGTGATTATGTTACTAAAATAGAAAAAAATACTCTCTGTTAGTTGACAGGTCAGATCTCTAAGGAATCTCAGAGGTCAGTCATTGGTCAGTTAACATGGAAACACGCTCTAGTTGGCATATTATGAACGGGTATAACCCTTTTCTAGCAACACGCGTAGAAGATGTTCCTGTTCAGCATTTTCATTTTCGTGGCCCCGAGGCTTGTGCCGGCTAAAAATAGACGGTGAAAGAAAAAAGTTTGACTAAGAATTTGTTGTTGAAGAACAAAAACACATGATTCCACTGCTGTGAGGCAAATGAACAAATAATGAGTTTCAAAAAAAACAACTTAGTTCAGAATCTATATAATTACTCAACGACTTTGTTCGTTATGTGAACCAAAGATTGGCAGCTGCATGCAAAGCAGAGTTTTACAGGACCAGCCGGAGGCGGAACCTCCACAACCGACAAGAGCTAAATTTGCTAATTAACAGACATTTCCAACAGGAAACTGAAGTGTCTGTCACTTTGAAATCCACTCACTCTCATAGAGAAACACAGCAGATATGCGTCTAAGTTCATTTTCTTCAGTTAAATCCGAATGAAGGATTCCAAACACTGTGTAGCAGCAGTGGATCAACAAGTGCTGTGTGTCTGGATGTAAAACCACAGGTTTTCTCTATGGGCTTTGGTGTGGGCCGAGTGAGCAGTTGACCAAGCCTGTCTAATGGCAAGATAAAGCACCAAACATATAATTACGATAGTGTACACTTAAGCATGCATCGATTTGATCTGTTTTTCCTCTTGTGCCCTCTGGCAGTTTTCACCGTGTGTGTGTGTGTGTGTGTGCTGACTGTGTGTTAGTACCTCAAACAAACTCAACTACCCCTTTACAAAGGTGCCTGTATGCATCATGTATGCTGTTTATGGGTAAGCCCAGGAGTGGACTCACCATCTTTCCATTTTTCTATCATAATAACAAAAGTTACGAGTGGTTAATGCTCAAAAGACTTGAACCCACTGTGTTGTTTGAATACTTGCTTAATACTATTATGTAGACGTGAAGGAGGTCACGTCTTTTCCTTGAGGACGCTGCAGTGGAGGGTTTAGCCACATGAGGTTTTTGATCTTGTGATCGCAAATTGTTTTAACAGAATTGAACATCAAGCTCCTCCTCCTCCTCCTCCTCCCTCCATCTGAAATTAAACGGGGCGGCACCAAATGGGATCTATAGCGCTTTACGTCTTCATTGTGACCTTGACGGGTGACGTGCGAGCGAGAATTGCTTGTGCGGTGACATTTTGACACGCGTGTCGTCAGCCTTTAACATGAAGCGTCTGGGTCCTTTGTTTTCCTCGTGCGTTTCTGTATGTAATGGTTTTCAAGTCAACTCCTCTTGTCTTTCCGCCGTAGCTATTTTTAAAATACGGACAGTAAATCCAAGATAAATAAGATAAGAGCGTAAACTGTGGTTTCGGAGAACCACCCTTCCATTCCTCCTTATCCTCTGAATGCCCTCTAGCTGTCCATCCCATCCAAGTAATCAGCATCCTTCAAAGACGCACAGCCAAAGCCCAAGCCAAGTCAAACAGACAGTGTGTCCAAATCAGGGGCACGAAGAGCCAGACTTATGGAGCCCTCCCCCCACTGTGGGGGCCATTACTGAGCTGCCATGGGCTCAAGATTAGAGTCTTGCTCCTGCGTTAGCCGTTCAAATTCAGCATTAATGTTTGAAAGAGAGAGAAAATGCGTGCTTGTCATGGGCGGGATTAATATTTTATGGAAGAGAAATGTGAAAACATCCCCAGTAATATCGTGATGTTGTTGTTGTTGTTGTTGTTGTTGTGGTGGTGGCTCTCTGTGGTTTCATTAGAGACATCAGCGTTCTGTCAAAGCATCACCTCCTACCAAAGCAGTTACAGCAGTTTATTTCTTCCGATTTGTCGCGGGTGACAGAGGATGTGTGTAATATTTGAGCCTCGTGTAAGAGTATCTTCAGTATCAGGCGTAGAGTAGATTTATGATACTTCTGATCGAGGAATAGGAGCCACTTGGTTCAGGGACTGACTGACTGTCAGTCTGCACATTAAATAGGTCAGTGGTGTGTGTGTGTGTGTGTGAGTGAAGAATCAGAAATGATGACAAAGTGCATTTTATAAAATCCTTCAATAATTACCATAATTATATTCCCTGTAATGTTGTGCTATATGAATAAAATTGACTTGTGGTTTCCTTCCTATCCCCCACTAATTGCCACTGTTGTGTGATACAGAAATAGTTCTTTAACCACTCTAATTAATCCTAATTGTGACACGTGTGTCCTGTGTTGCCTGGTCCTAAAAAGGACACGAGAATGGACTTAAATATCAATTGCTCTATTCAAAAAGGAGCCATAACCTCCTGTCTCCACGTCATTATTTGGCTCGTATGTCACCGCTACGTTTGACGCCTAATTGATTACATCCCTGTGACTCATGTCAGGTCTTGTGTGCCATGTGCTCGTGTTGGGGAATCCACTTCTGTTTGCGTGGCTATTAAAATTGTATGGGGGAAAAAAACAAAAAACAAACTCAGACTGGCAACAATGTGTTTACAAGATTACGGTCACAGATTAGCAGAGGCGTCAGTCACAGCTGCATTTTAGTCTCGGCTGAGCAGACGAGGTGGATTTATGCACTTACATATAAGCTATATGGAACACATACACATACAAAAATAGCAATGATTTACAGTTAACAGTTTAATAGAGGATTTCCTTCTTGACCTCAGGTGGTGCAGTATTCATACTTACAGCTATAACCTCATACACATTCTCTCCATTATCTCCTCCCAGGTGTTGTGATAACTGCCTTGTTAGCGAGTGCTCGTCGCTTAAGCATGTCAACATTGTGACACACTTCTGTCAACGTTAGAGTAGCGCCGGGGTTTGTGTTGTCACTGCAGACACACCTTAACCCTCCAGTCTGAGAGAACCTGTTTGCTGCAGATGTCTGGACTCTGACCTGGAGCTCATCCAGCAGGCTCACCTCCTCCACCTCCTCCACCTCCTCCTCCTCCTCCACCACCAACATTACATCATGGTAGATCCTGGAAATTCAAAAAAATAAATAATGTTTTGGCATGTTTAATAGCTTTGTGTAGCTGTGTGGTGGTTATTCAAAAGTAGTGTTTGCTTAAGTGCCAAGATGGAGTCATAAACAGTGACTTTTATTTATTATCACTCTGTCTGGAGTAAGTCATCTTTTATTAAATAGATTGGATCAGTATTTAACCCTTTTCTTCCCCCATCCTCACTTTTTACAATGTGCTGTATCTTGACTTGGATAAGAAGATGACACTTCATCCACGTTACTTAAAGGCTCGCATTACAAAGGCTGACACACAACACATAACGTCCTGCAGTGGGGCTGCAATCGCTGTCATTTTTTAAAATATTAAATATTGACTTGACCTACACATCATATTGTACTGACAGAAGAGAACACGTCTTTGTTTTGCACAGATTTAAACACACACTAGTCATTTTAAATGGAGTGTATGTAATGAATAAATAAAATAGTGTTGTTGATAAAAATCGGATTAATAACACATTCATTTATATTTACAGTATTAAAGAGAAAGATATTTTGGAATGGATGGAATTTAAATATTGGACTCCGTTAAGTTCACTGCTTATACTATAAACAGTAATTATCTGAATCTTATAAATGTCTCATACAGGTTATCGTTTTAAACATTATTGTGAAGCTTGTTCCGTAAAATGAACCGTCAAAGCAGCAGATGGGGAAGCACAGTGGCGTTGCGTTTTAATGCTGTTACTGTAGACGTGTCTGATTAAATCACGGCGTCCTATCATATTACATCGCTCCGCTAATCCCATTCTATCGCTCCAAACCAGTTTTTGTAGTTGGTTAACAAAGGCCAGGGTGTAACCAACCAGATTTAGCCTTGTTTTGGTTGTTATGCAGAAATCTAAAGGCCACTGTGAAGGCACATGTGCAAGTTGTCAGAGGCAGCATTGCGTCGTATAAGAGCTGAGGAAGGCTCTTTGTTTGCTAATGTAGGTCCATGCTGGGATGGCCCCGATTCTGGGATGCCTGTGCTGCACATCACATGATGGGTTTGGCCTCGGGGTGAGGCACTGAGAAAGTCTGAGATGTTGTAGAAGATGAGTGTTGAGAGTATGTATTCCTGCCAGTTTCTTTTGAGAATCAACTCCTGGTTATTATAGATTGACTGAACACTGGACTCCACCTCTGTCCTAAACAGCCTCTACTCCAATATCAAAGAAAAACAAATATTTGTGCAATTTTAATTTCAGAAATTTCACTTTTTTGTGATTTAGTTAGAAAGAATTTTCACTAAAACATCACAAATGACGATAGAGCTTCATTACAAGATGAGAGAAACGACTTTTTTTTAATTAGATTTATATTCTAATGACAGAATGATAACCTAAGATATAAATCACTCACTAACTTTCTTAGATTAAGAGTGTTATAACTATCTGAATGTGTCATTGCCACATTTTTCTGACTTAAACCTCATTCTCAGCCTGGGTTAATGACTATTCACACAGAACAAAGCATTACTCCCCACTTTCAGCTTCAGGTATAACGATCGGCTGTAATCTAAATAAATAAGGTTTTCAACTTCAGGTTAGTGAAACAAATGATTGAAAGACATTATAGTGATAGTTCAGACTCACTTTACTGAAGATCGGGAAAAAACAAACACGGAGAAAAGCAGTCCAATAAATCCAGGCGAGGTCACGGCAAAAATCCAGAGTTAAAACACGAGAAAAGAAGGCGAGAGATTAATTTACGCCGGAGTAACAAAGACAGTCTTGTTGGCAGAGGAGCTTAAATACAGAGAGGTGAATTGGCAACAAGTGTGGTTGAATTTTGGCGGGAAAATAGTCCTGAGTGACACTTTTGTGTATGGTTATAGATGATGCATTGAAATGTGTCAAATCTTACCCTCCTCCACCTCTCTCCCTTCCCGTCTCACAGGACATTGTGAGTGCCACTAAAGATGTCTGATAGTGTCGATATTGAAGAGAAACCACCAGCCCCCCCCTTGAGAATGAACAGTAGCTCCCGAGACTCTTCATCAGTGAATCACGCCTCTAAACCGCTTCCAATGGCTCCCGAAGAGAAAAACAAGAAGGTCCGCCTGCGCTCCATCTTCCCCGGCGGAGACAAGAGTGAGTGTCCGCCTCTGTGTCGCGTTCACGTTCTTACAGCTCGTAATTCACGCCGCCTTTTTTCTCCTTCGTCTCCTGTAGCAAACAAGAAGAAGGAGAAGGAGCGTCCTGAGATATCTTTACCTTCAGACTTTGAACACACTATTCATGTCGGCTTTGATGCGGTAACGGGAGAATTCACGGTGAGTGGCTCTTTCACCACACACACACACACACACACACACACTGGAGGAAACTCCTTCAGGTGACAGAGTCAACTAATACTAATACAAATTGGACATTTAGTTGAATGACAATCACTCATTCACCAGTGTCATGTTTTATTCCTGCACAAGCCTGTGTAAACAATACCATGCACAGTTTTCCCTCATTGTTTTTATTCTCTCCATACAGTCATTCATAGACAATGTCGACTATCTACTATGTTGACAATTACAATGAGCCCCAATGCAAACATAACCAGTGATGTCCACTTTTTAAACACTTTGCATCAACTTTTGTTATCACTCCAGTTTGCCAAGGTGGTGAGTAACACATTTTCCTGTGGTGACAGTCGGAACAGATGCTTTTTTTTTTATCACCTTAAACACATTCTAAGTGCTTTTATAGTGACGGTTCATTGTATTGTATTGTGTTATACACACTACACGCCAGACTGTTCAATCAGTATATTATATCACGTCCATATACGAGCACACTTTTAAATGTGTTGACCGACTGGAATGGACAGAAAAAGTGTCTTTTGACACAATTTTCTTGTGTCCAAATACAAGAAAATCCCCAAATCCATCCACTATCGAAATAAACAGGCAACAGGAGACGACTGAAAGCTTTTACTGGAGCGTAATTTGAAAACGATGAGGGGAGTTATGTCAAGCAATACTTGTCAAATGATGTTTTTTATGCTAGTTTCCGTTCAGGTAGTTATCAATGATGTTACTGTGTTGTGAACTAGGACGGGATGGCGAGAGCTCGAGGCCTCGTCGTTCTTCCTCTTTTAAACTTAGACTAAAGATTTGACTTCCAAATGTACAACACTGAGTCCGCGGCGTGGAGAACAAGCAGTTCCCTGTTCATTCGATACGCTTGTGCGCCTGTGAGGCCTGTGAGATCCCCCTGATTACGCTGGTTTTGTAGATTTCCATGTGGATGCTGTACGTTACTGCTGATTTCCTCTTCAGCCACAAACACCAGAGAACAAATAATAATAATAATAATAATTCATTTACACAAAGATGATATGGATGGAACTTGACTAATGTCGCTTGAATCTCAAGTTTCACTTCAGATTGTGGTCTGTTTGTGCAGGGCATCCCAGAGCAGTGGGCACGGCTCCTCCAGACCTCCAACATCACTAAGCTGGAGCAGAAGAAGAACCCGCAGGCTGTGCTGGACGTCCTAAAGTTCTACGACTCCAAAGAGACCGTCAACAACCAGAAATACATGAGCTTCACCTCCGGAGGTGAGCATCAAACTCCAAGAAGATGAAGAATTTAATGTGTGTTAATGTATAATAAAAAAGATGTTCAGTTCTGACGCTGTCACTACAGGAATGTTTTCTTTCTCGTTACAGACAAGTCGGCGCATGGATACATCGCAGCAAACACTCTGGTGAGTTCTCAACTGTTAGTTAAGCTTTAATAATACATTTCATTACGTCTGAGAGTATTTGTTAATAAGAAAAACAACATCAAATGTTACTTTGTTAAAATATATGCTGGTTAATGGCCTCTAATGACTATTTAAAAAGAACTCTATTGTTCATAGTTAAACGTGCAGCTCCTCACTGGCGGTGGCTCCTTGGTTTTGTTTCTTTTTTACGAGGTATTTTATTGCTGCACTGCATTTGTGGATCATCTCCAGAGTGTCTGGTTGTTACAGTATAAACTGCTGCAGACGCGGGTTACCTTAGCTGTGCAGTAACTCACTCTCTCAACTCACACGTATGATATGAAGCGACTTTTATTTCTTATGATTTATGTAAGCGTGTAATAAATGAACAGGTAAGTTACGGCATTATGTGGCTTTATTTCTCTATCTTCATCCTCTGACTGCAACACAGTCAGTCTTCCTCACTTTACTCGCTCCATCTCTGTCTGGGAATCTCTGGTTCTTGACTATGTTCCTGTCCTGCTTCACTGGGGAGCTCTGCTTGCATCTAGAGGGACTCCCACTGTGCTGACCTCATTTCTGGCTCTGACCAGAGTAATGTGTGCTTTGACTGTAGAATATGAAATCCTAGTCTGTTCAATGGGACTTGCAGCCCAAGGCAAACTGCACTTTGTGCAGGGCTTCTGCATGAGAGAGCTCTTGTGAAGGTCAGGTGGCATTCAGCATCTCAGCCTTGGACTGTCACAGTGGACCGCGGCTGCAGGAGTGACTCAGCTGTTGGCTTCGGTGCCACAAATTGGGCCACGCTGTCTGTGACGAGCAGAAAAGGCAGGAGACGTGCCAACAGTTAAAGTGAGCAAGTTTTCTTAGAGAAACATTCATTCCATTCTGAGCAACTTCCTGCTCTTTGTCAGATTTATAGATTTAATCCCAGTTTCTACTTAGAAAGACACCGAATGAGTGCGTTCCATTTTTGACAGAAAAAGCGTTACCTTCAGAATAAAAGTAGTTGTTATTTTGGGACCATAACTGTAATTGAAACACAAGTTTTGATTAGTGTTCTGTATGTTCTGGCTAGTTTGTTCCTTCAGGCTTCTGTAGAAACATGGCAGCACAAGATAGCAGCTTCCATAAAGCAAGGCCCTTGCTACGGAAGAGGATTAGGGCCAAAAAGAGAGAGATTAAATGATTTATTATAACTTTAATCTCAGAAAACAGACTTTTTCCCTCATTTTCACCTGCTACAATCTACTTTTATTTGACTGTTATCTTGTCTTTTTAATTAAGGATTAAGAAAAAATATTGCCCATAATGCACTGGCTTGATGGTAAAGAAACATCCGTACTCATTGTTTTGTGAAAGATCTGGTTTTTCATTCCCTTCTCTGAGACTCACTTTTATTTATTTTTATATCATTAGCAGACATTTGAATATTCTCAGCAGACAGTGTTGTAGAATCTATTCTGTTAAGTTGGTATTTGTTTTTTTCTGTTTTGCTGTGTCATGTTTCCACTGTTTGATATTTCCACACGAGCCCTGCGACCAAATATCTGGATGTTTAACTTCGGCGTGCGTCAGAGCCACATCATTAGTCTGTCAGCTCACAAAGACGACGCTTTCACAACCTGACAGTTTGTTTTTTTCCCCCCCGAGTGTGAGCTTTATCCCACGCTGCACTTGACATTTCATCCTCCACAATGACACACAATCCACAATCAGTACTAATTTAGGATTTGTTTTAGTACAAATGGATAAAAATGTTTAAAATCCAACACTAAGAAAAGACACAAATATTATAGACGTAATAAAAATGTGATATAATGTAGATGAGTCTTTCCCAATCCTGGTCTTGGTGGACGTTCCTCCAAACATGCAGGGCAGTGGGTCCTTGAAGACCAGGATTGGGAAACACTCATCTCGATCAACTTTAATAATATAATAGTATGACGAAATAGCAATACATACATAGTTACAGTAGTGCCGAACAATCACTGAGGTGTAATCTTCTAGTTTTGGTCGCCTAATAACTGGATTGCATTGGAATTCACAAATAATACATTGGACAATTTACATCCACTGAATGTTTGTGCAGGGACAGTCCTCACGTAGCTATTGTGTCTCTCTCATGTCCTTGTCCTCATGCTTTTTGGTGAGGAGGACAGTTTTGGGACTGGGTGTCCATCCCTCAGTAGCAAAAAAAAAAAAAACCCTGCCCTCCAACCCTCCCCCCCTTCTCCCCCTGCAGTCCACTTACTCTTATAAACATTGTGTGGGTTTGTTTTGAGTAAATCCTCCCATTTTCAACCTTCACATTCAGAACCGGCTGCTGTCATCCGGGCCTCCTGTCAGCCTTAGAACCTGCAGCGCATTATTTGACAAGGTAACTGCTCCATATTACTTTCCACATGATGTATCTCTACCATTGGCTATCCTAATTTCCTGCCGACTGGCTAATGCAAAAACACAAACAAATATTTTTGACTTTCGATCACCACTCTCTGTACTGAAAATCCATGGGGGGTGTCGTTTGTTTTTGATCTCATAAGTGTGTTTATAATCTGACGGTGAAAAATGGCAGGGCAGGGGCGCATGTCACAGAGGGCTGTGATGACTGTCACAACTGCATGTGTGAGCTCATCTATTAACCAATAACATCCCTCTAACTCCATCACTGCATGCCTCTGTAAAGAAAGCTTACACACACACTCATTCCCGCACTGCAGTCTTGGCTCAACCCTCCATGGAGAAGGTCAGAGGCCGTTTGTGTGTGTGTGAATGAAGCAGTGAGCCTTCACTCCAGCCACGCCCTTTTCCCTTTAATCACTAGAATTAAGCTGCACTGCATGACAAAAAATGGAAAGGAAGATGATCCGAGGCGAGCAGAGCTTTGGATTCGGGGAGGTAAAGGCCGAGCACTAAGCATAATAAATATGTCTGAGGCATATTAATCATGCTTATTTAAAAACAAAAGGTATCTTCCATATGAAGAGGACGTCCACACGGCAAAGCTGTGGCATGTTTTCTCCTATATGGCACGGTTCAATCAAACTCCTTTGTCATCATTGGCTCATGGCCCACCTGACCCAGCCCCTGAACCAAAAACAAAGAAAAAACACTCAGGTAAACAGCAAAGAATGGCAACGCCCTCTTTTAACAGCACTCACGTGACCCATAGTGCTTTCCTCCATCATTAACAGACTGTGTCAGGTGTCCTGATATATCTGATATACTCTATGAGTTCTTCACCTCAGCCGGCCACAATTCCGAGTCTGCACATGACTGGTTTGGGCTTTTATTGTGGAAACAATTCCCAACAGCAGAGAAATCGAGGAAAAAATGAGAGGATCGGTATCAAGGCAAAGGCATCATACACGTTTACCAACACCTCTTCTTTCCAGGGTGCCAAAACGTCATCGTCAGAGCCCCCCATCGCTCCACCTGTGTCCGAAGAGGAGGACGAGGAAGAAGAGGAAGAAGAGGAGGAGGAGGAAGAAGAGGATGACGATGACGAGTTGCCCCCCGTCATTGCACCCCGGCCCGAGCACACCAAATCTGTGAGTACATGCCGAGAGAAATCCTTCGGCTGCAAATCGCGCCTCTGTCTGCCATTCTGTGACTCTTTTCTCCCCACATTCAGATCTACACTCGCTCCGTCATGGACCCACCAAAGCCTCCCTCCCCCGTGAAAGAAGTGGTGACGCCACCCGAGTCACAGGTCCAGCCCGAGAACACGTCCAACACCATGTACCGCCACACCGACCGCCAGAGGAAGAAGTCCAAAATGACAGATGAGGAGATCCTGGAGAGACTCAGTAAGTATCTGTCATTTATCCATTTCACTATGACATATCTTTGTTTTATCTTCAATTTTAAAATGATCAATGGTGTTAAAATGATTGCAAAAATGCAAACGTTAAAGTGTGAAGAATCTCATGACAGTGAAACACTGCGTGTGTCTTCTTTCTCTGATTCAGGGAGTATCGTGAGCGTGGGGGATCCCAAAAAGAAGTACACACGCTTTGAGAAAATAGGACAGGGGTAAGTGTGTCACATTTGAGGAGCGGTCAGAGAAATGGAGCGACAGTGGAGTGACCACTTCAGTGTATCCTCAAATCTTTACATGCTCACGACACTGTACTCACCTCTGGGTTATGTATTAGTGGCAGAAACTGTGCGTCATCGTTCAAAGCTTGTGAAAGTGCACAGGTGCTGCTCAGACTAAGATCGGGCCGCATTCCATTCCTTTGAACAACATTTGGAAACTATAAATTGGAAACAGCAGTCGGCGCTTTTCTTAGCTCTGTAACCAGTTTCCTCTTTCTCGCCTCCAGCTGGTTCAAAGTGCAGCTTCTTTCGCTTTTTAACAAACACCCCAAGGCGCAAACACGTCACACCGGCTTTATATCAACTTCATTGGCTGCCGGTTCATTTTAGAAGTGATTTTATATAGATTTTCTCTATAATTAACCAGTATATTTAGTAGATGAAATCTTAGCATTCTTTATTTATGCTGTTGTAGCGTGACTTTATTTACGCAGAATGCTGAACGATTGAATGACTTGTGTGATTGTGTGTCCTCACAGAGCGTCCGGCACTGTGTACACCGCCATCGACATAGCAACTGGCCAAGAGGTAAAGCTGTGTATTTTTTTTAACTTATTGCTCACTCAGCCATAATGGCTTACTGCTGTTGTGAACTATAAAAACAATCACTTTCCTGCTTCCTCAGGTCGCCATCAAGCAGATGAACCTGCAGCAGCAGCCCAAGAAAGAGCTGATCATCAATGAGATCTTGGTGATGAGGGAAAACAAGAACTCCAATATAGTAAACTACCTGGACAGGTAGCTCATTAATATGATTCTTGTTCAAAGGAGGTTAGAACTCAGCATATCCTTATATTTGAAGAGATAAGATGAGCAAATGTTATTCTGAACTCCATTTTAGTAACAGTAATAAAATAGTTGTGTGAATGAACCCTCTGATTTATAGTCAGTAGCTAAAGGAGGTCAAAGTGACATTGAAGGATGAGCCTCCTCGTCCTTGTCTTCTTCCTCATCTCCTTCTTCTACCTTCTCCCTTTTAATGGTAGTCAGCTTTTGTCTTAAGGGGCATTACTGCCACCTGCTGTTTGAAGTAAAGTACGCCACATAAAAATGCAGTTTGAGTACATCTGCACTTATTGTAGTAAATAACTGCATTATCAAGCATATAGTGTGTTCTTCTTCTTCTTCTCAATCTGTTCGTCTGTAATCTGTCCAGCAACAGCTGATGACACAATGCATATTCCACTATTTCTCCATTGTGTAGTTACTTGGTGGGAGATGAGCTCTGGGTTGTGATGGAGTATTTGGCCGGCGGCTCGTTGACAGATGTAGTGACGGAGACCTGCATGGACGAGGGCCAGATCGCTGCGGTCTGCAGGGAGGTAAGAAGTCTACTTTAGACCTCGGCAGGAACCGTCCGCCGACTCTGCCGCTACTGTTCCCTGACCCTTCCATTCAGACGGGAGAAAAACTGCCATGAGAAAAACTGTGTTTTTGGATTTGAATGTTTCTCTCCTCCTTGGTTTCCTCTTCAGTGTCTTCAAGCTCTGGACTTCCTCCACTCCAACCAGGTGATCCACAGAGATATAAAAAGTGACAACATCCTGTTGGGTATGGATGGATCAGTCAAGCTTAGTAAGTCTTTACTTTATTGACATATCTTTATTCTTATTATCATCATCATTAAACGACACACATGACGTACAAAGCAGCTATTACATATCTATTACCACCACATATCCAGACACTCTTGCAATCCAAGAGACAGTGGTAATGACTTAGATCAACTTCCTGTCACACTGGTGTCCGCTCATATGTATCCTGCCTCCAGTATACGCTTTCTTCCTGGTTCATTTTTCATTCGCGGTCCACTGACACAAGCTGAAACTCCCTCTGCAGCCGACTTCGGCTTCTGTGCCCAGATCACTCCAGAGCAGAACAAGCGCAGCACGATGGTGGGGACGCCTTACTGGATGGCACCGGAGGTGGTGACTCGGAAGGCTTACGGCCCAAAAGTGGATATTTGGTCTCTAGGAATCATGGCGATAGAGATGGTGGAGGGAGAACCACCCTACCTGAACGAGAATCCACTCAGGGTAAAACACAAGCAGCATGTGACTGTGCTGTGCAGAGATGAAGTATTTCTGTTTGACCACATTCTTCTGTCCAGGCTCTGTACCTGATCGCCACCAATGGGACTCCAGAGCTGCAGAACCCGGAGAGACTGTCGTCTGTGTTCAGAGACTTCCTCAACCGCTGCCTGGAGATGGATGTGGACCGCAGAGGCTCTGCCAAGGAGCTGCTCCAGGTAAAACTGAGACACGTACACAAATCTTATCTTATATTCATCCGAAGATTTACAGACTACTATGAAAAGTCAAAGAAAAACACACAAAATTCATTAACTTGATGAATTATCATCTCAAATACTCAATTGAAGACATAATATTTACAACAATGTACACGTTGTTTATGAATAAGGTAAAATATCCAAATACCACTGTAGAAAATAGCTCACCTTGACTTCTGGTGTTGCCATGGCAACATGCAATATCAGCTACACATATGAACTCGTACTGTACCCTGTGAATAATGTGGCGTCAAGCGGGTCGTTTTATGATTCAAAACTAAATGTAACACTGATGCGGGATTACAGAACGATTGATGCAGTCTTCATTCATTCATTCATTCATTCATTCATCTTCTACCGCTTTATACTTCACATGAGGGTCTCACACTCACACCTACGCTCCATCCAAGTTTCCTCATCCCCAAATCTGCATGTTTTTTGGAAACTGGTGAACCCGGAGAAAATCTTTTAATTTATTATAACGTTTGGATTAAAAGTGTGAAATCTACAAATATAACAAATATTCATTATTTAGTCATATGCAAATGACATGAATAATGCATTTGAACGGTGTTGCTTCTGCTCCTGGAATTGCTCCTTAACAATGACAAAGACAGGTTCTCCATCAATATTTGATGTCCCACCTTTTTCCATCGTCTGCTCTCTGTGTCGCGCCGCTGCAAACGTTAAATGTCAGCCTCTCTCTGGTGTCTCTGTCCTGTGCAGCATTCCTTCCTCAAGCTGGCCAAGCCTCTATCCAGCCTGACGCCTCTGATTGTAGCCGCGAAGGAAGCCATAAAGAACAGCAGTCGCTAGGGCGTGCCCTCTGTCCGCACCCAAGGCCCGGAGCCCCGTCTGTGTCGTGTGCGTTCATGGGGCCGGGATCTGGGTGTATGAGGGGCGAGTGACCTGATAGTGATGCCACAGGGAGGGGGGAAGTGTGACTTGCAGTGACGGCACAAGAAGGACTAAAGACCCCCGAGCCTCGTACGTAGGATGGATATCTGGCCTTGCAGCCTCTCGGCCCATGCTGCTGAAAAGACCTTGCCTCTTTGTTTACTTTTCCAACACTCCATCACAAGCCTGTGTGTGTGTCTGTGTGTGTGTGTGTGTGTGTGCGCGTGTGTGTGCGTCCACATGTTTGTGTCAATCGTGTTGTTAAAGGAGGCCGTCGCTCCCTGAATCCAAAAAAAAAACCTCAGGAGTGATGAGGAGACACTGACGAAAGCGAGGACGTGCGACGCTTTGTTTTCTTGCACCTGCAGTGACCAGCTGATGTGAGAGAGAGAGTGACTCCTGACCTCCGACCTTTGCCTGCATGACTACGGCTCTGTGCAGAAACACCGCTGCTCCACTGCAGTTTGTTACATCTCAACCTACGTGTGTGTGTGTGTGTGTGTGTGGAGGGGTGCAGCTACACTGGGGAACGTCATGAATAATTTCACAGGACCTCGCTCAGCTTTAAACCTCCCTCAGTAATCTGCTACAGGTCATGTGACCCAGCTCCTTAGAAATAACAGAAGGCCATGAAGGTCACGCAAGACAAGTAACGACCACAACGTCAAGTCCAAGTGCAGATCACGATCCCATTTGAAACATGTAATAAAACAGACAGTTTGAAGTAGGAATTATTTAAGAAAAAAAAAAAAAGTATGTCTTTTGTTTGTGTCTAAATTAATGTTTTTTGTCAGATGACATTGGAGGAAAACACTTAACTGATAAATATTCAGTTTTACTCACAACAGTCACAACATTTCAGCTTTTCATTTGTTTTTATTTCAGTGGCAGGTTGTGTAAAAATGTGTCTCCAAACAACAACAATTAATGACGGAAAAATCAAAACACTGTACATTAATATACATATATATGTGTATATATATATATATATATATATATATGTGTGTATATATATATATATAGGTATATATATATTTATATATATATGTACGAGCAGAAGTGTGAACTGGAAAATCTTTCGTCTTAAAATTGTCGAATCGAGGTCGCACACGGTCAGAAGACAACAAGCCTCGTTACCATTAATTAGACTTGCTATCACAAGATAACACGCCATTATCTCGTGATATGACGAGATTATTATTCTGTGATCGCAAGATAACACAATGAAATATGTTTTTATGGAGAGTCTCTGGGCAGATTGTAGAAGCACTGAGAACAGGATCCTCCCACAAACTCATCCCTGTACAGACGTTATCTGTTTGTCAGTCATTTCCCATGTAGCACCCCTCTCTCTGTGTGTGTGTGTGTGTGTGTGTTGCACTAGAAGATGCCTCACCTGTGTCGTCCACCTTAACTGTGAGGTGCGGGGTCGCTGCTCTGTCATGTCGTACCCCCGCTGTGCACCAAATGTACAGAAGATGAAGGAGTGATGTAAGGCGGGAGGATGCGGCAGAAAACCATGCATGTAAAACAAACTATACACTGTATCTCATCTCCACATAGGTTAAGATTGTTAGGATATGTATGTATGTAAATCTGATGGGACCCTTCGCTCCCTCCCTCCCCAGAATTATGTAACTTAAAATGACAATATTCAGGTTGCTCTATGGTATGTATCAATAAATGTTTTGCACCCTGGAAATCAAAAGAAGACAAAAAAAGAACCACAACAACACACACACACGCCGTCTGTGCACTCCTGGATCCAGCTCTCGTGTTCACTGGACGCTCCTTCATCTGGACACATGCAGCACTCTGTGTGCGGGACCACACAGTCTGTCCTGTTCGTACATGTAGGTGTGCGTGTGTTCCTGTCAGCGGCCCTGGGATGTCTCGCCGTCTGCCCCGTGTGTGTACAGGTCTGAACTATGAGCACAAAGGTGCATTTTGGGACAAGAGACACTGTTTTCTGTGGTTGCGCCTGTACATTCCTATCTTCTGAATGTGTAAACCTGTACACGTGGTGTGAAAATTCCTCTATTAATGTGTATCAAGAGAATGGAACAAAGACAAAAAATGTTACTTTTTAAATTATTATTATCATTATTATTATTATTATTATTATTACTCTTATTATTGTCTAGCTTTGTAAAACTGCTGATCCATCTGGCATACCTCAGCAGGCCTTTCCCCCATCTTTGAAAAAGGACAAATGGTTGACGAGGGGGATTACGGTTTTGGATAAACTATTTTTAATTGTGGTTGAAGCAATAGACTTTTTGAACTTTGAATTGTGCATGGCTGTGTCTTGAGTGTAAAAAAAAAAAAATCAAACAAAATATTGCAGTTTGGGAACTGGACTGAAATAAAAAGAGGAAGAAAACCAGATATGTGCCATGAGCTTGTAGGCTTTTATAATTATTTTTGCTTTTTTGGTCATTTATGATTTTGCATATTGTCAATATTCATGAGAACGGAACATGGATGTGTGAACAGGAAGAGAAGATGAATTTAAACAAGTTGTACATACTGCATAGTCATTTTCTCTTAATAATACCAATGGTAAACAGTTTATAAATATACACATGATACAGTAAGACTATATTACTCACAGTATATATGAGAGGAATGATTTGCAAATATCAAGATAAAAGAAATAGAAAACAAACAAAAAAAGGAACAGGAAGCGACATTCAGTCTGTCTGACGGGGTCACATGGCGGTCAGCTGAGTCGAGGTGACGATCCTGAGGCTGATGGCACCGGGCATCTCGTCGGCCATCTGCCGGCCTCGCTTCCTCAGCTGGAGCCTCTGAGGCTCGGCGGGGTCCTTCACCGAGCCGGACAGCATCACCTGACCCATGAACTCGTCCTTCACGGCGTTGCTGTTCCACACCTGAGCAAGAGCAGGTAAGACCAGTTTTTAGGGTTAGGGTAAGTTTGTGTCTGTGTCTGTGTGTGTGTGTGTGTTCCTGTATTTGCTGCTGTATGAGGACCAACAGTTGTATAAACCATACAAAGTGAGGACATTTTGGCTGGTCCTCACTTATTTAAATGGCGTTTTCAGTGTTAAGACCTGGTTTTAGGGTTAGAATGGGAATGCGTTATGTCCCCGGTAAGATATAAAGCTTATGCATGTGTATTAGATATGCTGGTTGCCATCTTACCTCCACAGTTATGGGCTTTCTAGGTTTCTTCCTGTAGAAAATGCCGCTGGTGGTGAACTCTGGCTCTAAGGTGTCCCTCTTGATGGTGGACTTCACTGACCGACCCTCACAGGTTATGATCACATAAGGGTCGGCACCTGCATGAGAACGTGTGAAGATGCTGCATGTTACAGTAGAAACACACTGGTGACATGTCGTAGGAAGGACGGAGGGCAACGTGGCCCCTCACCTCCTGCGCTGTCCTGATTCTGCAGTCCTTCAGCTCCATGGACGTAGACATGAGTCACAGCTTGTGGGTATCCGAGGAATGAACTCCAGCATTTGACCTTTGGCTTGTCCTCCGTCAGCTCCCTGTGAGGATTGAGAGGACAATATAACCCCATACTCTGATTGATGCTGAGGTCAGACTACACATTAGGTTGACCTTGTTAAAATGAAAGGAGCGCCAGTGTGATGTTATGTCTGTCTTGTACGCTTGGACTCGTTATAGCTTAAACGACCTGTGAGAAAAATGTTACTAGATCCTGAGTTTCAACTTACTGGAACGCCAGAAATCAAGCTAAATATTGCAAAACAAAGTTTTTTGGCCAAAAACAGCAATGGGAGCATGATGGTCATTTCTACGTGATTTAATGAGAACAGACTATCACCGTTATGAGTCATATTTTATAGCCTCCACTTTCCAAAACACTCATTTGTGTGCTTTTCTTGGACATTATTCATCCACCGGTGGCCTGAAATTGAACAGGCGGAGAAAAGCGATGTCCTCACTTTTCCTCAAGTGAGAGGAAAAGGCCTGATAACTGGAAGATGTGTGAACGTTAATCCTGTCACAGCCGTACCTGCAGCCTGAGTCCACATCAGTAAAAACTCGGATCATGTAATCCCCCAGCGTCAGAGGTTTGAAGGTGGTGGGGATGATGACGTAGCGGCCTTGCTGCAGCGTGCACCTCATGAACACTGTCCGAGCGTTGATGTAGGTGGACGTGGCCACACTCTGCTGTGTCAGGATGTCGTGCATCCGGTATTTCCTGTTCAGCTCCACCTGGACAAGAAAAAAAACAAAACATCTGGTATTTACCAAGTTTGTTTGTTTTTTCAATGTGGCACGAGGGCCTCCTGCTCCAATTATTACAGAAAAACCTACGACATCGTCAAAACAATGTACCTTAACAATAAGTGTGCAGTCAAAAATGATAATGAACTGATACGAAAATCCACTAAAATTAATATTCCAATCCCAGCTCAACAACAGCTATTCTCTGTATTTAATACTCATAATATGTGTGTTTGTACAGATATTGTACATATTGTATATAGTGTAAATAAGAGTTACCATGACGATAAAGACCCCTTTGATTAGATTTGACCTCCAGTCCAGCAGGTGGCAGCATTTCCCACTGGTGGTGGGCTTTTTTTTCTTTGTTTTACCAAAAATATTTTGAAATAACAACAATTTCACCTGCCATTTTTCTTTTATTTGTCCAGCGAGGACATGAACGCTGATTAATTACAGGTGGAGCTGCTCCTGCACAAAGACACACTGATTTAAAAGCCTTTGTGTACTTTCCATGACTTGGTACATTCCACTCCTCCCCTCTGAGTCGATCTATTTGGAATGTTCCACTTCCTCTGTCGGAGGCGGAGCTTCTTCTACGCAGAGACAGCAGCGGTAACTAACGCGTGGACAAACGTGTGGTAACTGCTGCAAAATGACGCACACATGTCTTAGATTCTCTGTTGACGCTCTGTTCACATCCGACCACAGGTGTTCAGATTACACCTGCTAATGCTAACGTGACGTCACTGCTCCACAGCAGTGATAGTGAATGGTTGTGTGTGTGGCCCTGCGATGGACTGACGAACTGTCCAGGGTGTGCCCCACCTATCGCCCGATGTAGCTGAGATTGGCACCCCCCGCGACCCTCTGGTGGAGGATAAAGTGGTAGATGATGGATGGATGGATGGATGGATATTAAACTGTCTATCTGTTTGAGCTTCACACTGGTGGCCACACAACATGCCAACACAACTTCATGATCTGATGAAGGAGATCAGCTGATTAAAGTGATTCTAATGTTTGAAAGAATGTTTGAGAATGTTTAACACTCAAGAACACCAAGAAATTCACTCTCTGATCATCTGCAGAAATAGCTTAGTCCATTAGTCTGAGGTTGTTGGTTCAAGTCTTATGATAACCACCAAGTGACTGTTCTCAATTCTCAAAATTCTGACCTGGACGAGAAAGTTAAGTACACCAAGTAAGTCAGAGAATCATCATCAGCATGAATGGCTCACACCATCAGAAGCAGTCTTGGAGGGCTGAGGTTGTTAGTTCAACTCTTGCAATCAACTGAACGTCCTCCATCTTTAGAACTTCAAACCAACATAAGAATTTAAAAATACCAGCAACATGTTGTTCTGCAGGTCAGTAAGAATAGCTCGTGCTGGAAGAGTAAGACTTGTACCTCAAAGGTTATGAGTTCAAGTCTTATGGTGAACTGTTTGAGTGCGACGTTCAAAGTAAACAGTCAAAAGCTCTAAGAGAACCTGAAGAACAGAACCTGCAGGTAGCTCAGTGGACAAGAATGCTGCTTTGAAGTCTGGAGGTCATAGGTTCAGTTCTTGTGAGGACCAGGACATTTTAAAGGTCAACATCCAAAGTGAAGATTGAAATGGGACCGAAAGTCCTAAATACAGCAGGATTTGGTGGTGCAGTGGTTTTGTTCACAACCATAGGAATGTGTGAGTTACAAGGTGAGCGGTTCGATTCCGCAGCCTTGCAGGTTCCATTCCGCAGCCTTGCAGGGGCGGGGCAGGTTGCAAGAGGTGAGGTCGGAGCAGGGGCAAGGCAGAGGTAGTAAGGTGAGGAGAGGAGGGGCAGGTGAGGTTGGAGCAGGGGCAGGGCAGGTAGTAAGGGAGGAGAGGAGGGGCAGGTGAGGGGAGCAGGGGCAGGGCAGGTGGTGAGGTGAGGTGAAGAAGGGGAGGGAGAGGAGAGGAGGAGCAGGGTAGGTAGTGAGGGGTGAGGAGAGAAGAGGTAAAGAAGGGCAGGGAGTGAGAGGAGGGCAGG
Organism: Solea senegalensis; assembly: GCF_019176455.1. Classification (NCBI taxonomy): domain Eukaryota; kingdom Metazoa; phylum Chordata; class Actinopteri; order Pleuronectiformes; family Soleidae; genus Solea; species Solea senegalensis. The sequence continues at coordinate 930,507 of NC_058033.1, forward strand.
GCAGGGAGTGAGGAGTGGAAGGGGTCAAAGGTCAAGTACTTTATATTACACTTTGCAGCAAAAGGTAACCACATTAAGACACTTAGGTGGTGGTGGCCTTCGGCCACCACCAACTGTCTTAATGTGGATTTATACAGTTGGCCTGGGGTGGGGCCGCCCACCACACAGGCAACTGTCTTGCTTGTTGTGACACTCTGTGTGACTTAGCCAGATGACACATGCTGACCACCGGGTTCGGGTGGGGGTGGGGTGGGGGATACACCCACCCACACACTCAGGGTTGGGGTTGGTCACCTGTTGTGCTGCCTTGTGGAGTCCAGGAAGCTTGACCAGGGGGGTACGACGCACTCGGGGTTGGTCACGTGGTGCGCTGTGTGGTTGTGTCAGTGAGCAAGAGGTTAGGTTCTGTTCCAGTGAACACCTGCAGTGTTGGGAAGTGAACCTGCCACCTCACTGTTGAGACACAACCTTGTTGGTTTGGAACAAAGCCACCACGCCACTGAAGCCGCCTTCGTCTAAGATTGCTGTCTGCTTATAATCTTGAGTTTGGATGTGGAGCTTTAAAAGCAGCTGCTCCTCACAAGAACTGAACCTATGACTTCAGGACTTCACAGCAGCGTTCTTGTCCACTGAGCTACCTGCTCTTCACAGTTCTTCAGTTTCTTTTAGAGCTTTTGACTGTTTACTTTGAACACTGAACTCAAACACTTGAGTTGATCATAAGATTTGAACCAACAACCTCAGACATACAAGTCCTTGTTCTTCCAGCAGGAGCTATTCTTACTGAGTAACAGAAGAATACGTTGCTGGTATTTTTAACTTCTTATTTTGGTCTGAAGTTTGAAAGTAGTGCAGAAGTTTAGTTGACAGTAAGAGTTGAACTCACAACCTCAGAGACACAAGCCATCATCAGATGGACTGAGCTATTTGTGCTGATGATGTTAAAGTAAATTTCTTTGTATTTCTTAAGTTTCTCATCCATTATTATTTTAAATTTGGCAGTTGTTAGAACCTGAAAGATGGCAAGGTAGGTTCCACAACAGCGGGGTTGTCCCAGTCCAGCAGTCGACAGGCTCTGGTCCACAACCACAGAACTGCTCTGAACATTAATTATTCAGGAGGTTTTGACTGGTAGTATTGAAAATAGGATTATAAAATGTGGTCGTCATCTCTGCCTCTGTCTCATGACACATGATCAGGTGACATACTATACTATGACTCTGTCTCAGACTCTGACACATGATCAGGTGACATACTATACTATGACTTTTTTTAAGTGATTTTGGACGACATACTATACTATGACTTTTTTAAGTGATTTTGGGCGACATACTAAACTATTACTTTTTATCTCATTTTGGAAGACATACAATAGTATGACTTTTTTGACCGATTTTGGACGACATACTATACCATGACTTTTTTGACATTTTACTATACTATGACTTTTTAAGTGATTTTAGAGCGACATACTATACTATGACTTTTAAGTGATTTTGGACATACTATACTATGACATTTTGATTTTGACTGACATACTATACTATGACTTTTAATGATTTTGACATTTTACTATACTATGACGATTTTATACTATGTTTTTGCGACATACTATACTACGACTTTTTATTTTTATACTATACTATGACTTTTTAATGATTTTTGGACTGACATACTATACTATGACTTTTTAAGTGATTTTTAGACGACATACCATACTATGACTTTTTAGTGTAATTTTGCATGACATACTATACTATGACTTTTTGGTGATTTTGGACGACATACTATACTATGACTTTTTTGACTGATTTTGGACGACATACTATACTATGACTTTTTTGAATGATTTTGGACGACATACTATACTATGACTTTTTTGAATGATTTTAGACGACATACTATACTATGACTTTTTTTGACAGTCTATATTTGGACATTTTTGACACAAACATAATCCTGTGCTGCTACATGTAAATAATTCTCCAAATTGTTTATCTATTTTAAACAAATTCAACTCAACTGTGCTTATACTGTGATTGTCAAGTGAAATAATATTAAGAAAAAACAGTCTCATGTCTCATGACAGTAAACAACTGTGACATTTTACACACAACTTTTGAGATGAATCATCTATGTTTATACTTTTAAGATAAGAACGACAAGTGGATCCTTTCAGCAGCTTGATGAAGGGGAAGTGTTCGTCCAGCAGGTGGCAGCATTTCAATGAGAACATGAACATTGATTCATTTCAGATGGAGCTGCTCCTGCACAAAGCCACACTCATGTGAAGGCCATGGTTTACTTTCCGTGACTTGGTACATTCCACTGTTCCCCTCTGTGTGGATATATTTGGAATGTTCCACTTTGTGTTTATCAGGAGACAGAAGCAGGACGAGGACAGCGGAGACAAACATGTGGTCACTGCTGCCTAAATGATCCACACATTTCTTAGATGTTCTGTTGACGCTCTGTTCACACCTGCTGTTAAAATCCCCGTGATCCGATCACAGGTGTTCAGATTACACCTGCTAATGCTAATGTGACGTCACTGCTCCACATGTAAACACACACACCTTTCATTTCATTTCTCTTCACATACAAATGATGTTGTTTTCTGATTGTTACAGAAAGACAAAGAATCCAGGAAATGTTAATGTTATTGTTTTGGGCCCTAACACTAACCCTTGACTACCAGGACCAGCCCGAGGCATAAGTCAGGGTTCGTACAGAGCCTTGAAAGTCTGGAAAATGCTTGATTTTAAATATAGTGTTTACAAGGTTTGAAGTGCTTGAAATTTCCATTAAAAAGAACATAAATGTCAAATGTTTTTTTTGTTGTCCTAACACTAGCTTAAGCTTCCCTTCCCGATCACAGGTAGTCTTCTTCTTCTTGTCTGGTCACTTCCGGGTCACGGGGTCACGTAACTTGCATTACAAGTGATTTCAAACTTATTATCAAAATTGGATAAAACGGGAAACGCTTGGAAAAACGAGTCGTTATCTGTTTTTTCATTTTGATTTTGTAATCGAATATTGAAAAAGTTTTCGTTTTTTTATTTCTGGTTTTATTTTGAAAAATGAATGAACGAATGGTACACGGATTACCCTGACCTGTATTCACATGATTTGCTATTTTTCTTATTTTCTTTTCTTTTCTTATCTTTGTTTTGTATGATACAAAACATGATGGATGAGATAGGGTTTAAAATATTACCAAGCATCACTGCAATAGTGTTAGAATTATATAAACAAAAAGATGATTCACCAGATTTCTTATGTGTAACATAAGATGTGCCTGCAGAAGAGATAATATGGTCTGCTGCCCACATCTGTTCTTCTGCCCCCTGGTGGCAAAATGTAGATTTAAAAACTAAATTCCATTCAAGTGTGTTTTTTTCAGTGTTATATCAAGATCAGATTAAAAGGACGATAACTTGACACTTGACACAACATGTGTCGTCCATCACACAGAGGAGGAGGTCACATCTGAGACGCAGTGACTTTACATGACAAGGGTTCATTCAGGTTATGTTTTGAAGCTTGCAGCGGTTCAGCAGACCACATGCACACACAGCTGCCCTTGTTTAAGTCACAGGCCGCGCTCTTCGTATCACCAGCAGTTATTGCTCTCCAGACGTTGCCCCCTTTTTGGCAGCACTTGTGTCAGTATGACAAGAGTGTGCAGTGTGTGTTTGAACTTAGCCAGATCCCTGATGAGGAAATTGCTCTGCGAGGAATGTGATGTCACAGGGTGTCATGTGAATGTGAATGTGACAATCTGATAAAATGTTGTGTTGCCTGAGTTATCTGTATAATCTTGAGATGAAGTGATTTGAAATTCAAATGATATCTTGATAATCCATCATGATGTTGCAATAAAAAAACTATTCAGGATGACACACCATTTCAAAGTAAAAGTGCTCGTTTAGATATATAGCTCACAAAAACAAACATCACGATGGTGCAACAATCAATCTATAGATTGAAAAACACAGTAGACAAGCTTATATACCAGGGGTGTCAAACTCATATTAGTTCAGGGGCCACGTACTGTGCAATTTGATCTCAAGTGGGCCAGACCAGTAAAATAATAGCATAATAACCTACAAACAACAAGAACTCTTTGATGTTCAAAAGATATTAGAAACAACTGGACATTTCCCGAGATTTGATTTACCATTTATACATGTGCATTATTATAAGATCATAAGATACTGAGACTATAGTATTTCACATAAGGATTATTTTCCAATCAAATTTTCAGAAATTCATCCTGTGGGCCAGATCGGACCCTCTGGTGGGCCGTTTCTGGCCCGCGGGCTGTATGTTTAACGCCCCCTGTTATATACTATTAAATGTTAAATGTAATACATTAAATAATGTGATGAATATAACCTAGTGTATTATTATTATCATATTATTACGATTATTATTATTATTATTAATAATGTAAATGTGTGTGTTTTTGTGTTAAATGTATTAAAGATTTTTGTATCTATGTATTGAATAGAACATGTTTAAAATGATGCTGGAAATCAAAATGGTTGGATTTGACTTTCTATTCAAAATAATATTAGGTTAAACACAACTGCCTGTCAAGAAATGTTATATTTATGCACAAAAAGGTTTTAACTTTTAAAAATAGGGTCCCACAATAAAGTTTGGGAAACACTGTTACACGTTGTTACTCACTGAGATGTGTCCGATTCCACTGTTTCTCATCTTGAAACAATCAACTAAAGTATGTGCGTTCTACGATGTGATTCACTTGTTAAATGATTTGTTTTTGTTTCTGATAAACCTGTCAAGTTAAGTCTGTCTGACGTTAAAAAAAGGAAATATTCCAACAACTTTTGGTTGCCAAAGTTTTTGACCAAAATTGCAGCCAAAACCTGATGAAACGACTCTGTTTCCCCCAAAAGAAACAAATTCCTGAAAAATGCCTTTGACCCAGACGCTCCACCATTTTCCTCTCTAATGAACTCATCAGTTAGTTGTGCAACATTTCACAAACACTTCAAATCTTCTCCTGTCCCACGGTTCTTGGTGCTTACAGTGATTCAATTACTTTACTAAGACACGAGGCAAGTGATGGACACATTACCTTGAAGACACCAAACCCGACGGTTATATTTTCTCCTTGACCGACTTTTCTGTGGATCTTCATGTCCTTCTGTTGCAAGGAGATTAGAACTTCGTCGACCTCCTTTGTGACGTCAAACAAGTACTACAAAAGAAGAAGAGGCAGATGAGTGAGTGAACAGACACGAGCTTCAGCTCAGGTAACGATGTGAAGAGAAGGTGCGCTGGTACCTGTGGATTTTGCAGAAAGGTGCTCTTGTGGTTGGCGCAGCCACCGCAGCGGTTCAACAGCGGATCTGCGTTTTTTGTCCAGCTCCCAAAGTGCACAACCTCATTCCAGGTCTTATGAATACTAATGGCTGAAGTGTTGATGAGACGGCAAACGTCCGCCTCTGTGAAGAACTTGCACCAGTCGGCGAAAAACATCCTGAGGAGGAAAACAGAACATGTGTCACGACAGTGCACGTTGAAAGAGGAAGGTGGAATCGTAGGAACTTCACCACTGACCAGAACTCTCCGTCATCCTCCACTGTGATACCAAGGTTTCCTCTCTCTGTATCACCGACCTTTGACCATTCCTCAGAGCTGACGAATGACAAACACACACGTGAGCAGATGGAAAACTCTAATTTACAACACGATTAGGGACACAGACAATGTTGTTAGCCACTCCTACAATGACCTACGACCTTTGAGAAGAATTTTATTTAATGGCATTTTCAGAAGTGGAGAATGCTCATAATAGAAGAAGCAGCAGGAAGATTTGTCCTCTTTGCCCCCGAAGGTTCAACAATTGCCAGAGACTACAGCCTCTGTTCTCCAGCGAGTAACAAACGACCAAGGAAGACTAAATTCACCTGTCACTCCAGGCTCCATTCCACTCAGTCTTGCCCCATGGGTTCCTCATGCGGATCAGAGGGATAGTTTCGTTCTTAAAGTAGGCCAGAAGCCCGTGACCCAAACGCACCTTCTTCACCGCAGTTACGGAGTACGCGTGACCTTTCACCAGCCCGTTTGCCATCTTGTGCTCAATTTCGTGAGGTTCTGCCTGAAAGAAATTGCAAAAACGATGAGTACATCACGGCCTTCAGAAGAACGCACACACCTCGACAGGACGATTCAAACCTTGATGGAGCAGCTTATGATTCCTCCCCGATCGTAAACCTTCAGAAGATCCTCAAACAACTGCTCCTGTTTTTGCTGGTCTTTGTAGTAATCTCCCTCCTCCAGTCTGATGGCTTCAGCCACAGCTCCACTGAAATCCACCACTGCGTCGCCCGTGTTTCCCCCCTCCAGGGATTCATAGCAGCCAGAGAGTCTGGGCACAGACCACACGTGTTACCAAAATAAGACAATAGGAAATGTGTAATATTCAAGCAAACAACTGAGGGAATTCTGTGGATTTGTAATTCACAAAAATAAAGCACGATTTAAAAAGTTGATGTTTTGAGCACGTATAAAAGTATAGCAAGTGTTTAACCTTTGCCAGACCATACAGACCATAATGATAACAATCATCACTTCAAACATGTTGAGGATTATAGAGCCGTTAAATAAAGGTTTTCCCTTTTTTTGTTATCAGAAATGCAAATATCATATTGAGAAGACATGACATGATTCCTAAAATCTTATATAATATAATATAATATAATATAATATAATATAATATAGTATAGTATAGTATAATATAATATAATATAATATAATATAATATAATATAATATAATATAGTATAGTATAGTATAGTATAATATAATATAATATAATATAATATAATATAGTATAGTATAGTATAGTATAGTATAATATAATATAATATAATATAATATAATATAATATAATATAATATAGTATAGTATAGTATAATATAATGTATGTAAATGCATGCATTACTGACTTGGCATAGGCCTTTTCTAGCAGAGCGCTCCAGAATTCATTGTTGGTTTTTGAGTGACAGTAGATGAGCTCTCCGTTGATTGTAGGCAGCCGGTCGTCCACCACCACATCCAGCCACTCTCCGAAAACCCAGAACTGAAAATGAAAGATTCCCGCATAGTTTTCTGGATGTTTGGGATCCCATTCCTGCCCCTTCCAGTCAGGAATCACCTGGAAACAAAGACAATGTAAACATGTCACTGTGATAGTAGTGACATTTGCAGCTAAATGAAGTGCAGCGTATTTAATCCACTATAACACCATGATAATTGAACAAAATGTTATATATATATATATATATATATAGAGAGAGAGGGATATTAGATATATACATATTCTGCTCTGTGGCTTTATTTCAGAATGTAAATCCTGCTAAACTAAACTAAACTAAACTAAACTAAACTAGAATGGTTTGGTGTATTAATCTCACTTAGGTTTATAAGCACTTTTACCTGTATGTGTTCATGTCACTTAATATCAAGTTATGTTATTAATTCTGTTTTATTGTGATTTTTTGCTTGAATTAACTCCTCTTGACCAGTCCAGACGCTCATTGGCCTCCATGTAATTTGAGTTTGAGACCCTTGATTGAGACCCTTCATTAAAATGTCACAGTATATGAGTCCATGCACCAGCAAAAAAAACATCAGTCACTTCAACAAAGGAATTCAAATTTGCTGTCAATTGTAAGAAAACCCCTTGGGCAAATTCCTGTGCTGCTACCTTGAGTCAGCTTGTTTCTGCTGATGTACCTGCAGATAGACCATAGCTACAGCAGCAAACATACAGCAACACAAGTAAACTCACCTTCTTCCAGAGGTTTGGCTTTAAAGCCAGGCAGGAACAGGCAGCCACGAACCAGCAGTTTCCCACAACTCCCTGGTTCAGGTCGTGGGAGCTGATGCCCTCAACAAACAGATGGGGTTCATCAGTGCTTATTTCCTGCAATAGAAAAAGAAGTGGGAGGGAGTTATTACACAGAAGTGTCTTAATATACAGGTTTATAAATAGGGTTTCACTGGCCTTGACTGAAAACTTCCACAATAAATGTTTGTGACACGACTTTACATGTAGGTGATTTATAGACTTAACTATACACACCAGTGCTCTCTAATAGTATTGGAACAGCAAAAACACATTGAAGGATAAATATGAGACACAAGATGATGATTTCAGCTTTTACTTCCAGGTATTTACATCTGGATCTGATAGCACTATTTCAAACAGAACACAACATTTTTCAGTGAGCAAAAGTACTGGAACATGTGACTGACGGTTAGTGTGTTGCGTTGCCCACATTGTTTATTCAGTGGAAGGTTTTAGACCGGCCAAGTCAATCCTCACACTTAAACCCTATAGAGCACACATTTGACCTGCTAACGCGGAGACTGCAGGGAGTAAAGGCCCAGAACAAACTGAAGAATGCAAAGGTTTGGTGATGTCAGTGGGTCGCAGGCTGGATGCAGTGATTGAAACTAAATATTAAGTCTGATTCACTTTAATCCCTTTTAATGTCTATCTGCTCCAATACTTGATACTCTGATCCAGATGTAAATACCATCTTTTAATGTCAAACCCAAATGTTTTTAGTCTATGGCAAAAATAAAGGAACTGGCCTCACTGTTCCAATACTATAGGTCTATGAAGTTATTATATGATGTTAAATGAGAGCTGCATGTATCAAGGACACTTGAATTAATGCGCTCTCTTTATGAATAATTGCATTGACTGTTGGATGTTAATGACGAACGAGTCACTCACCCCTGGTCGTTTCCACACCACAATACCAGGAGGAGGTTTCCTAAAATACAGCGATGAATTGGTGGCTGGAAATTCTGGATCCTCAAACAGCGTCTTGTCCTTGATGCAGTTGTTCTTCAGCTCATTGTAGTGCTGGTTTTTGTACGGCGTAGCAGAGGAGAACATGGTCCAGATGCTGAAGCCTCACAGCTGCAGAATGATGACAGACACCGGATGTTTTATTTGCTGTTTGTGTTGCTTAGTGTATGTGGGCAGATTCTCCCTGTGGCCTCTGACACTATGTCTGCTGGACTGCATCATGTTAATGTGTGAACTGTTTATTTCCCACAACAGATTCTCCACTGACCCGGTCACCCCCTGATGACAATACATAAGATCAGAAGATTTGTCTTGTTTTTTTCATTTGTTGATTTCATTGAAAACATTCAACTTACACTTTTGTAAGAGCCCATTGGTACGGTGGCCTGGAAGTGCACACCAGTATTACAAAACTTGAAACAAATTTACAAATACAGAAACAAATTTACAAAACTTGAAACAAATTTATAAAACTTGGAAGCAAATTTATAAACTTAAAACAAATTTTACCAAACTAAAGCAAATTTACAAAGCTTCAAAACAATTTACAAATGCAGAAACAAATTTACAAAGCTTGAGCAGATTTACAAAGCTTGAAACAAATTTACAAATACAGAAACAAGCTTCGAAAACCGTTACAAAACTTGAAAACAAATTTACAAATGCAAACAAATTTACCGGCTTTGAAACAAATTTTAAATGCAAAACAAATTAATAAATACAAACAAATTACAAATACAGAAACAAATTTACAAAACTCGAAACAAATTTACAAAATGCAAAACACTTTTACAAAACAATTTTACATTTTCCAAAACAAATTTACAAAATGCGAAACAAATCAACTTTATTTGTTTTGGTATTTGTAAAAGTGTTTTGCATTTTGTAAATTTGTTTCGGAAAAATAATTACATTTTGAGTTTTATTAGGCCTATTTTCAAATTTGTACTTCAAACCACGTCTTTTGTGTTACATGTTGGTGTTTGAAACATCCCTGCTTAAGCTGAGACATGTGATCTCTTGCATAGAAGTAATAATTTAACTTGCAGCATAAAAGAAAATTGTGTAAGAGAATTGGACAATATATATTTTTTACATGTGTTGGAACAAACAAAGCAGCAATTGCCTTTTTTGAATAGTCACATAAACAAGTCTGTTCTTGTTCTCACTACTATTAGTAGGCTACTTATTTTAATAGTTATAAAAAGTTATATAGTTTGTAAAGCATGTAATGTTTAATAGCTATTTTACCTGCCATTATGTTCTTATGTTTTTTCTGCCATTATGAGCGAGCTGAATCAGTTTGAATCAGGTGTGTTGGAGCAGGGCAACATCTAAAACATGGTGTGTCCCTGGGGACCAGGATTGAGAAACACTGCTTTAATGCTCTGTGTATTGACAGCTTTACTAAGAGAAGCAGTAAATGTGTGTTGTTATCAAGCAGTGATGAACAGTTGTTTCCTCCAGAGAATACAGATATTTTAACCCTCGATCTTTATCCCCCTTTGGTCAGTCTGAGCCAATTCAGCATGTATGTCCCAGAAATAACACATTACAAATGGAATTGACAGGAAGCAGCTTTTGGCTGAGAGTTTGTTCTTCAGAAGAGATGAGGTGGAACAATAAGTGATTAAAGGTCTGGAGTAATAATATATTATATTATACATGAATGAGTCTATATTTAAACAGTTGCACAGCCACAAACTCCAAAGCAGAAGCTAACATACACAAAACTGCTTTGTTTTATTAGTTGTATACGAGTTGTATAGAAAGAAACCCAGCTCAGGTGACGTACCTGACTTTATCTCCCTCCTGTCAGAGCCACACCCCGGGCTGTGTTTGTTCTTTCATGTGTCGGACTTTATTCCCTGTCATTCTTTGACTGTTCAAATGTGATATTGTGAAGAGGAAATGTTGGTTTTTATTGTGCTGTGGAGACGGGGTTGTGAGCTTGTTGGTGCTTGGGAGTGAATGTTATCTGTTTGAGTGTTCCTGGCAAATGTGGTCAGGCAGGTTATTTTTGGTTATTTGCTCTTCTGTAAGTGGAACACAGGTCTGTGAAAAGTTTCATACACCATTTGTTGTTGTACGATATCTTTATCGGACAATGCCACGAGTGACCGGCGTGCACACGTACAAAGAGGTAACATTGAACACATTTAAAGTCCTCGTCAGTGAAAGAGAAGAAGAAAAACATCACTTATGTCTCATCTAAAGTGTTGATTGATGAAAGTACAATAAAGTGGAGCTGAGCATTTAAAGGCGACCTGAACTTGTACTTCAAGTGTTAAAAAGCAGCACTCACCTGTGCAGAGCTGACTTGTGGTTGTCGTGATTAAAGATTGTCCTGTGAAGCTTGTCCTGTGCGATGTGTTCAAATGGAACCTGCATTGGTTTTGTAACTTCCGTCCCGTAGAACAAACTGCATCTGTGACGCCCTTACTGAAACCCAAGATTCAACCTCTGGCTGCGAGGACTTCCCCTGAATACATTAACCCAAACTCTGGCTGAAAACTGGTCTGACGAGTGCCTCTCTGGAGCAGGAGGTGTTGTCCAAAGGCTGATATGTTGATTACAACAAGGAGGGAAGGGGAAAATGAAACTGAACACCTTCTGCCTCCAACCAAACAACTCCAAGGTAAAACAAGTGAGAACTTGCCCTGGTTACAACAAGAGCAATATTTCCCATATCTGTGCATAGCTTATTACAATTTGGCATGAAAAAGGTATGAACTGGTAAACTACAGTTCCTACTCCAGCCTTGAAGGGTGAGATGAAAGACATTCTGCAACGTCACCAATAGATGCTGCTAAATCCTACACTAGAAAAGAAAAGAAAAGAACTCTTTCACTTACTCCACGGTCAGTCATGTTGAACAAACATAGCGAATAAGCCATGTAAAATCCCTTTACTGTCAGTGATCTGTGTGATACGACACGCTGGCTCAACAATCACTTTGAGACAAAAAACAGACTCCAGCTAAGGTAAAGAACAAGGCCAGAGAGGAATGCCAGGATGAAGCCAACAGAAATAAGAGTAATAACAGCAAACAGTGATTCCGGGAGTTTACAGACAAGCTGAAGAAGAAATTTGAGCCATTTCTAAAAATAAAAGTCAATTATTTGGATTAAAGGAGACCAATGCAGGGTTTCTGAAAGTTCAAGAGTGTTTTTAATAAAAAGAAGACGGCAATTACTGTGTCAGAGTGCAGCAAAGCCCACTATTTAACCCTGGTGTCACTTTGACAGACGTCAGAGCATCCGGTAAATGCAGGGCGGCCAGACTGAGGCCTAAAACTATGTTCCTTCTTAGCTTTTACTGGACATTCATACATTGGTTTTCAAATAAATCAACTTGAGACTTGACTTTGAGTAAAATGAGTTGTTCTTTAGATTTTAGGCTCTGTTTAATTTTTAAGTTGATTACATGTTGTTTGCTTGATTCTTGGAAGACTGACTTTAGACTTGCTTGTGACTCGCACATGTGTGACTCACTCTCCTCTCTGTAAACATACTTTACAGGCTTGACTGCGGAAGAAGATTTAACGCTAATAAAAAGCTTGATAATAGAAAATGAGATGGAGGCTCATTTTCCCATAGACTCGCATTCAAATAGAATTCTTTTTGCAACTAGTGGAGTTGCCCCCTTGTGGCTATTCAGTATAATCTTACTTGAACACACTGAAACTGTGTTTGGATTCAATTAGATTTGGGTCTAATGTCAAAAAGGGTCAAAGAGACAAATATTTGTGAACATGAAACAATTTCTGTTAAATCTAGAAGGTGAGATTCAAAATTGATCCAGAGGATTGGAGGTGAAGAACATGTATGTGTATATATATATATATATATATATATATATATATACATAAAGAAATAAAAACTGACATTTTAAAGATTTTAAATTTCAACATCACTCAGTATATACACAGAGCTGAACAGCACCATCTTGTGGCCTTTTTGTGCTACTATGGCTCTGCCCAGTAAATCATGTAAATCACATGCTCACATGTTCATTTTGAGTTAAGAAAAACACTATGATGTTAGGACTGAAATATAATAGATAAAAAAAAATACATAGATAATAAGAGGTAACGTGGAGCTCAGTGCAGACAGAGTCTTCCATTAGGAGACAGGACAATATCACTGAAACAGAATAAGATTTATCCATTTTACCACCATCACAAAATGGACCAAGATCGATCAAATCTAAAATAATTTTGTAATAAAAAGTAATATTGTGGTTGTGAAAAGCCTAGTGACCCTAAACATATACTAATATATAATATGAATTATTATAATACAATGTATTTTCTTATGAGATAGAGTTGATTTTGTGTTATTGTGCATTTTGTCTGGTGGATTATCACTTTGTTTTGTGGTTATTTCACCTGCACAGTTAGTAATATTTGCTTTTTTGCCCCCAGAAAACCAACTAAGTCGGACAACTATTGACATTAACGCTGCATGAAAGTGTTTATAAATGTCAAATCATAGGACACACAGTCTGTAGCCAGTAGATAACAGGCCTTTCATATTGTATTGTACAGTATGTGTTGGTACAAAGCATCTATATGTTCAGATTTGCTGCAGTAGAGGGCGCTACAGCCAAATTGTTGTATTCAAGGCCCACTATGTCACATCCAGGGACATTACAGTGAAAATAAACATTTGGCACAAAATGCTGTAACAAACCTGCAATAAGACTATTTAAATATCCGTAATATTACAATAACTGACTAGATGCATGATTTTGATGTTTCCCTGATTTAAATAGTCAGCTCATCAGCAAGCACTGCACAAGCCTGATAACAAGCCATTTACATGTTTTAGAAACATCTAGAGAAACATGAAGAAAAGCATGTTTGTAATTATAATTCACTGGAACAGTCAGTCATGGGCTTGTTTTCATAAAAAAAACTGTTTTAATTCATAAAGCACATCGGTTTAGGGTGTAAATTAGTCAGAATAGTTTAAAAAGAGCACGGCATGTCAACATGATCATGTTTGGCCACTGCTGATGCGAGAAGCACTTCTGTTACCATGGTGATGATGACAACGGGGGTTTTGTGTTTTGACTATTTTCATCGTTTTAGGTGATTCAGCAGGCTTGTGTTGTATATGCACACGTTCTTTCCGGCCTTTAGTCATAAGTAGCTTATTTATATAAGATATTAAACTAAAACACAAGTGGAGAGGAAACCGCAGTTATTCCAGCTCTGATATGAAACGGACGATTATGCATCGTTCACTTTGATCAGGAGAGAAAAATATGACAATTCAAGACCAAAAGTGTGAAATACAACAGTTTTAATTTGCAAAAGGATACCGGTTAAAACACTGAATGAAGCACTGAAACAAGCCACTGTGACATTGCAAAATACCACAAAAAAAGGACATTGTAATATCCCAAGAAATAAAGGTCATTTAGTCGATCAGAAGGGCGTATTTACACCAAAATAACGTGTCCTGTGACCAAAATGCATTTGGAAACTTCCTCAGTCAAGACATTTAAAATGTTTTACAAACTGCTGTCAACAAAGAACAAGCCTTCCACGTCCGGTCTTATTTATCAAACGACAGTTATCTAAAAAACTAAATAATAATAATAATAAAGAAATAAAAAGAGGCACCACTGTAGGTGATGAAGTGACACCGTCCATCGTTTACACGAGACAACATCTTGTGTTAATGTTTAAAACGCTGTAATAAGATGTAGAAAAAGACCATTATTAGCATGTGAGGTTATACAAAACTGAAAGCTTGGAGGAAAAAACGACAACTACTGTGGCATTTTGTACAAAATGGTGGGTAAAGTGAAGTGTCCCTGCTGATGTTGTTAAGCTGCTGTGCTGGTGTGACAGCGCTCCCTGCAGGAGAGAAGTGTAACTCAGTACACCAGATTTTTTTGTTGTTTGTAATTTGTCGCGTAAGCAATTAAAAAAAAACAAAAAAAAAAACGTCAGTCCCTTCTCTTATTATTCTAGTAGGTATAAAAAGGTCACACTCTACATTAAACTCAACTATTCTTCAATTTGAATGCATAGATGTTAATTCAATGAACGCTACACGTGCAGCATTTTCATCAGAACATCGAGGAAATTAATTGTGGTCACGATTTGAACGCCGGCAAGGAGACAGTAAAGTGTCTGTTGCTGTGATGTATAGAATAAGTGGCTCCCTGCGTTGTGCTTAAGCATCGTCCAATTTAGAGGATTTCTCAGCTTTGATTCCCTGCAAAACCTGAGAAAACTCTCCTGGGCAGATTTTCAGAGACAAAAACTACAAAAACAGAGTTGCACACAGAGGCTTGAGTAGAAAAACAATCCTTGATAAAAATGAATAGACTTTTTTTTTTTTAATTTCAAACCCACCCCGAACTATGTTGAGCCATGCAAAGAAAGAGCAGAGATCCCACTACAGCTTGTTCCCTCGGATGAGCATGATTTGAATCTTTTTAAATCGTCGTTTTCGATGCGTTTAAAAGCAACATGCATAAGTCTCCACGCGTGTGCTGCCTCTGGGAACGGAACACACGCGGTCTTCAAGTCTAAAAATCATGCTTTGGCTTTGAGACCGTCACACGTCGTATACTGCAAACACATCACCATCTGTGGTGGTGGTGTCACGATGAAACTTCTAAACGGGGACTTTACTCAGACTTGGACAACAAAACTATATGTAATGCGTGGCCTAATTGTTTTTTATCCTTTGGTTGTTGTTGTTGTTGTTGTTGTTGTTAGGTCCTTAGTGTTGTGGTCATTCACTGATACCATGCACCACAGTTTGTGACCATCTAAAACACATACTTATGTTATGCCTATTGTTCTACACGGAGAGGGTGAAAATAGAGGAAACACCAACATGAAGATTTCCCTTTGTCTCTGCCTGGACAGATCGCTAAAAGTGTGGATTTGAATGGTTTAGAAACTCGGATTTTGTTTTCTCGTTATTAATTATTATTAATTAGCTTCAATTCCTCTAATAAATACAAGCTGGGAACATGAACTGTCATCCAGGAGGCCAGTGAACCTCAGTACAGGGACTCCATTTTGGTTGCTTCTTTCATCATACCCTGTATTATGTTAGGCAAGAGAGTTTGGTGGAGATACGGAAGCACAGCAATGGACAGAGAAGTTATGGTGGATAAAGCTATACACAGTATTTACAGAGAGTTGCTCGACTTCCCTCTGACAGGGAACCCGTTGACCTTTCACACCGTTAACCATGGAGCGCAGAGAGACAGTAAGACATGGAGGAACATCACGAATACAAGCGATACAAAAGCGGCGTTGCTTTCGTCTAACACCCCTAAAAATACCAATTTGCTGCTTGAAATGATGTGACATGCTTCAACAAAATGTCAGAAAACCAAAGTGAATTTTGTTTGGACACCGTGAAGTCTGTGGCCTCGTGAGCGTGTGCACCCATTTTTTTTTTGTGTGAAATCGAGTCTGACCTGCGTGTAGAAATGATGTCTGAACAATGGTGAGCGTGAGTGTCCCAAATTTGGTCGAAACTGCTTTCAAAAAGTGGTTTGTGGCATCGTCAAGCAGCAAATTGTGTCGCGTCGGCTAAGGCCTTAAAAAGAGATGTGGAGGGATTCTCCGAGACAACAGGTGGCACTGTGAGCGGAAGGTATAAAAACTTCAGGCCGAGAAGCTGCGGGAGTCTACATCGATTCACCCAGGGAATCGTTATCGTCATCCAGAGATAAGGGCAGGTAGAGATCCTGGAACACAACAGGGGAGAAAAGTGTGTAAGCGTTACTGACATCTAATGGTGAGACTGTGAACTGCAGCAAACTCATGAAAACCACTTCCAATTAACCCGACACACTGGACATGAGCATTAAAATGATGGATATTAAGAAAAACAGGGCGGATGCATCTGAAAATATCAACTTTTTGGAAATCTTTTTCATACTTTGGTGGATAAGTTTTGAATCTCCATCATCCAGGCAAAGCTTTTTCACTCTGGGCAACTAAGTGGCTGTAAGAGACATCGGATTGTCATTGTTTCAATAGTTCTTTTCCTTAGTTTAACCTACAGCAGCCGCAGTCATCGCCGCAGACAAGACACTACACAACTTTTCATATTCCCGCTACTTCCTGTCATCTTTCCCTCCGACACTACTTCCTGTGTGCCACCTACTCTTTTTTTTCATTGGCTGTTGGCAGCATGAGTTTGCAGCTGGGTCAGTGATCAGAACACACGACCCGATTGTGTCCAGTGTTGGCTCAAATAAATGCAAACATGTTTGATTGACAGCGTCTGGGGACGGGTCGGGTCGGGTCCGTTCCCCTCACACACTAACAGGTTCCTGTGCTGCTGACTTGACGCCAGCTTAAGAGAAGAAGAAGACGTGTGCAGGTACCTTCTGCTTGTTGCTGATGCCTGGACTGGTGGGGGTGGAGGTGGGGGAATGCTTGGAAAGTGGGGTGGACAGCTGGCTGCTGGAGCCCGTGCCATTGGCTGAGCGAGGCCACACATCAGAGAGGATGGGGAGAAGGAGGTAAACAGAGGAGAGGATTAGAAAGTGTGTAAAAGAAGCCGGAGCCTTCTTTCCTGGCTCCGGACAAGAGTCATTCCTGAACTGTGGCCTCATCTGGCCGCTGTTGGACGACATTTTATTCACTCACTCTGCGTCCTGCCACGTTGCTAGGCGTCCCTCTGTGTGGAACATTGTGTTTATATCCAAGAGTGGTGCAGTGTGATGTAGTGGAGTGTTTCAACCAATGTTAAAAAGGGTTTTGTTTGTAAGAGATGAAAAGCATTCAATAAAAGGCACTAAGAGCCAGATGGCCTGTGTAAGTTTGAGCCAATCACAGTTGAAAATACAACGTGAATAAAGCTTTATTGTCAACAGACCGAGACACACTGGCTTCATTTAAACACTCGGATAAATAGTTATTCAAAAGTAGACTTAACAAGCGACATAAATACATTAAAGGGATAGTGCTGCTGTACGACACTCCAGAAAAGATCTTACTGTTTTGATGTGAGCGAGGACAGCAACATTCATTTGTGGTAGAATTTGGAAATAACATTTTCACTTTACCCACATTTAATGTCCAGTCTTTAGATTTCTACACTTAGGAGATTTATTCACGTTCTGTGGAAGAGTCACTGGAGCGTGACGTCGTTACTGTTACTTTGAGAAATCACTGTGCGTCATCGTCACTGTGGGCCTTCATCCCAGCACCAGGTCCAAGACGGTTTTAAACGCACACCGCTCTTTGAACCCAGTGCACCCTGGGAACAAGTGGGCGGGAGACGCTTGACAATATTAACTTATTTATATTTTTACACTTTTAATCTTAACTTTACAGTAAACAAAAGGGACAGTGAGATTTTCTTATCCAGAGTCACTTCAACTTAAATTGGTCTTAAATTATTTGAAATGTTAGGGACGCAAAAAAAAAACTGTAGGGGGCGCTAGCAGAGAAGTCAAGGATTGAGCAGCTTTTGCAGCCTATTATTTCCCATCATACATTTTAAAGCCAAAATCAGCCTATAATGATATTGTGCCAATAATCCCTAATAAATGTGTATTTTAATAACTTGACTTCCGTTCAGTTTGTGGTGATCATGATCATGTCCACAAACTGTATTTGATCCCATGACACACTCACTTTTCAATAGCAATGTGGCTCATTTTTCATAAATCAATAAGTGTTATATAAGCTGCAGTTGATTTTAATTCTTTTAACCCTACAACGATCCACAGGAGGCGACGTTCTTCACTAGTCCCAGTGAATGACCGGACCTCCCGGACACTCCAGTGGTGTTTAATGCTCTTCAAAAGCATGTTAACTGACCATCTGCTGTGTTAAAGCCCAGTCGTCAATAAAACCAATGATCAATAGAACCTTCAAACACAGATGGAGGCCTGAGGGAACCTGCAGAGCTGCAGATGACAACACCGACCATGTAACATGTGAAGCCGTGTGAAACACCAACCGTGGACTTATTTTGTTAGTAAAACGAACAAAAGCCTCGAACGGTTTAAAGATGTAACTACTAACATTTTCAACATTAAATATTCAAGCATGGGCAGAAATGTTAGAAAACACTGTGTATATGTGCATATTTTATTCATGGTGTAAAAAACTGATTATCATTATAATGAATTTCATTAGATAAGACTGGACTTCACCACATATCAGGTGTAAAAGTGGGATGAAGGTTGATGTTTGAGCGTCGTCGGGTCATACCAACACACCTGAAAACGTACATCACGTTACACTAGTGCAGCTGTTTGCATAGCCTCAGAAGACGCTACAAAAATAAAAGCAGAATGAGGTGAAACCCATACCAAGAGTAAATGTTAATGTGGCTTTTCGCTCACAACTCACAGTCAAGCAGTGGCCAATTAGAAGCACTCAGGCAGCGAATGTGGGAAAGTGCAACATCATGTTTCTGCCCATGAAGACTCTTTATTTATGAGCTTTCTCTTTAACTAACATTGAGTGAAAAGTGAATGTAGCTGCAGTGTCATTCACCACAGACACCAGTGTGACTGGATCCATCTAACGACGAGAGGTAAGGCTTTGCCCAAGATCATACAGGGAGGCTAATCGTGTGGGTGAGAGAATAAATGGCTCACTTGATTCAGCAGGAGACTTGCAGCGCCTTACTGGACCTGGACTCTTTACTGAACCACGCTGAGCTTTGGCTCCTTTCATCGCCCGGCATTCTGTGGGAAAACAAACAAAATATGGCATTAAACAAATGAGCGATCAGTTGTGGAACGTTGGTTCTAATTCAGTGTACAACATCTGTCGCACCCTGTAGAAGATTTGATATCGGGATCCTTCCATGTGCAACATGATAATCGATATGCCAAGACAAAGATCTGTATTTTAATTAACCTCCAAGTTAAAACAAGCGTCACTACTTCGTGCCTCCTCGAGGTGGCGCTGCACAAATAAATGAGGGAAACTTGGGCGGAAGTTAACACACAGACTTCATGCACTTTGGTCTCCATGTTGTGAATAAATAGAGAATCCTGCACTCTTAACTTTTCACGGACAATATCGCGATGTATCACAGAATCATCGTATCGTGATGTTATTAGTATTGTGAGGTATCCTGTAATTGCCACCCCTATATTCAAATATCAGACCTCTGAATCTATTTTTGTTTTAGCCCACATTTATCTTATGAAATATGTACGCAGTATACAGTGTATTAATGAGGGTAGACAGACTGCACACACTGCTTCTTCTCCAGCCTCCGCCACCCCCGCTTGGTTCCCACTTCTGATGCTAATTATACTCTGTCCTCCCTCCATCTCCTGGGATCGGTACCATGTCTGTCTTCTCTCTCTCAACCTTCACACACCACTGGATACACACACACACACACACACACACACATGCATTTGTGCTCCATTGTTTCCGAGGTGAGGCACCACGCCTTTGACAGTACTTCAGACTGGCGGCTTGTCTCGTCTACAGTCGTCACCGCGAGTGCGTCTACGTACATTCCCTTTCAGCGACGCGTGACGCCGTTGCTGCAGGTAAACGTGTCCGTCATGTATATCCATGTCCACGTCTCTTTAAATCTATGAATCTATATTTTATAATTCTGCCAAAAACAAAAAGCATTAATGACAAAAGAATGACTTTAAGAATCACGTGACTATACAGCAGATACTTCATTTCACTTACCTGCAAGAAACAAATATTACTACAACAATACTAGTCCCATTGTACAGGTGTGCCCTTTTATCCTTCCTCTGTGATGACCTAGACTTAAAAACTCCCAATATTCTCTTAAAGATATGGAATGTTTCTGCACGATTAAGGAAGTCTCAGATGTTTCAGTTCCTTAACTCAACATTTTCTGCTTTCTTTGCTTCAAATAAACAGGAGAAAACAATCATTAGTTGCAGCCCTAATATTTTTGGTTGAGGGGTGGAGCCAAATGGTTCCCAACACTCTTTAAATGCATAGAAGTCCATATTTCCATTTAAAGGGCGTAAGGAAGGAAGGCCATGGTCGCCGCTACAGTTTCTCTGTCCGTTATCTCTTATAGTGAATTCATTATCCCGGGATAATAAGGCTCGTTGTCTTATTATCTTGTCAGATAATTGTGTCGGGTTCATAATCACACGGATTGTGAAGGAATCAAACAACTTCCGGTGTTCTTGCGCTAACACCGGCTACTAATCAAACACATCCATACAGGAGGCACGGATTTATCTCCCATCATGTGGGTTGACCAAGACCATAGTCAGCTGACCGCGCGTCATGTGCCTCATTACTGGACCACTTTCCCAGGATAACAACTTCATTATTCTGTGATCTCGAGACATTAATTCTCATGTGATTTTTCTTAGTGTTTTCATTGAGAAACCCCTAGTGGCAGAAATCCTACATAGTGTATGAGTGGATGGAAATGTATAAATGTGCATCTTCTGACAATTTTTTGGGAACATTTGGATCAAATTTGCTGTAATTTGAATGGAAACCGGGTTTATTTTATTTATCGATTATGAAAATAAGCTCTAAATCAGATGAACTTTCTATATTTCTCTTCACTGAGCAGAAAATCATCCAGATGTATACACAGCTGTGATATATGGAGTATCACAGACAGGACATGGCTCGCTCTTCCTCAGCTGCACTGAGAAAAGCCAGTGATGTCTGGAGCCATTTTATGCAGCATTGCCGCAGGGTTATTAGAGAGCGAGTGAAACAATTTAGCGTCGGTTCCACTGGGGGAAAATGCAGAAAGAATAAGGACCCAGATCGTTATAAGTGAACTGCCATCTCCATCCTAACATGATGTGACAAGGGAGTAGGGGAAGATACGGAGTGAAGGAAACATGATTTGTGGAACTGCATGAGCGCGGTGTTTAGATTAAATGACATTTATACAATATCAAGTGCATTTACATTAGGTGAAAGTGGACTGTTAAAAATAGGGTCTTTTTCCTGGTCTGGGGAGAGACGAGGGACACACTCGGTGGATTGGTTTCACATTTTCTCTCCTTGACTTCGCAGCAGTATCAGCACCGACGGATCAGCTGGCCTAAACCTGTCACCAGACAGATTAATGTCTCTTTTTCCCTCTACCTTTTCCTCTCCCTGCTGCCGGCTGCTGATAACAGATTCCTCTCACCCACTGCATTCCCTCTCACATTCAGAATTTTTCTCCTCCCTATAAATAAGCACGAAGCTACACATACACATATAAAAGCCGATTATGATATTCAAGGGCTACCACAGGATCCCAGAGTATATACGCCCACATGACAGTTTCCATAACATTATTTAGATTGAATGACATCTTCTAACCTTCTTAATTCCCTCAAGGATTGTTCTGTAGTACATTTTAAGATTGGGGTTTGTAATATTGAATACCTTTCAATTGTCTGTGATTTAACACAAAATAATACACTTCATCTTTTGTGCTACAGGGTTAGAAAACAAAAAGATAACATAAGGTATGCATGAAGCCAATATTAACGATTATTAGCCCTGGTCTTGTCTCTTTGTCTGAAGACTTTTTAGCCAAAGAAAAAAACAAAACAATCCAGACTGGCCTTCAGCTCGATGCCTTGACCTACTTCAGCCTCCACAGAGCGGCTCGTTAATCACCGCGTCTATAACTGGGTTTAAGTGGAACTCATGAACTTGTACTGATGATATACAGGACATTCTGAAAAACTTAAAGGGTCTCGATGTGGTTGGGTTAGAGTGTTTGAAAGTGCTTATCTTATGAGCGTGGTGAAAAATCCCATTTCAACAAGACTTTTTTATATATACACACACACACACACGAGGGTTCTAGTGTTTCCTGCAGCACTAAACTGCCAGATCACTACCATAAAAAAAAAAAGAAAAGACTAGTTCACAAAACACAGAAGGGTGTAGTGTTACTTTCTGTATACTCCACTATACATTGACAGAACTATTCTAACTACGGCTGAATTATTCTGCGATGAATAAAACGTGCACCAACCGTTCTCATCCAGAGAGAAGTCGTCCTGGGCATAACGGAATTTCTCTGGTCCACATGCGATGAAGACGTCGTCTTCCCCAAAGAAATCCTGAAGGCAGGTGACCTGTGGAGCAGGGACACAAACAAACACATCTCTGATCCCATGATGCTAAACCAAACATGAGTTTTTGGTTCTTCTCATTATACGAGCACATGTCTCTGGTGGTATCAATAGTTTTTATGGAGGTTATTATGGAACTATTGATCAATAATCCCTTTAAATAGCCTATAGACGTCGCACTGTGAGAGCTACCAAAACCAAGAGTTGATCATTTATAATTGAATGCATTTAAAAGACAATACCGACACCATGTTGCAGCTGCAGTGCAGAGAAAGCACCACGTACGATGTGCTCACAACATGTGACCTTGTGCGGAGTTAAAGTAAAGTCATGGTTGTGTTTCATCAGCCGCAGGAGTCGATGGAATAGACGCTGCCTTTTACTCGTTCACATGCCTTAAAGCTCCAGGAGCTGCATTAACAAAACACATAAAAAGGTAGAGAAATGAACCAAACACAAGATACGGTTACACCTTCACTGTAATGTTTAAACGATTCAACCTTCTCCCCCCCCCCCTCCCAGGGGCTTCTCACTATAGCAGCTGTTGACACAATATGGCCTGCTTAGTGGACAGATGTCTCTGGGCCACACCTTCTCCTCTGCCCTGTTACCAGCCCAGACACGCCCACTAAAGCCATTCAAACTAAAAACGCCATTTCCTGTTTTTCTCCTCCCCGGTGCAGATTTGTTACAGAGCATCTCGGTCTCATTTTCAGTTCAGCTTTCAACTTCTTTTGAAATCCGTCCTTTGTCACCTGAATTATTGGGTCATGATGAAGTCATTGAATCACTTTCTGGGGTTTTCCTAATTTTCAACACCGGTTCTCAGTGAACCCGTATGTGGGTTTGTGTGAAGAGTCCACGCACTGAAAGATTATCCTTTGTTGGGACGGTCGCCAGGATAGTCAAGACGCATCATGGCGTCCTTTGTGATACACATCCCAACTATGAGCTGCAGATAATTTGGGAACACCCCACCCCAGCAGCTGCCATGTTGGTCCTCAGTCCTGCTAGACGAGCTAAAAGTGTGCGGTGGTGACTCGGTGGCGTGGCATCCAACAGCTGTACCCTTTACTGTGTCCCACAAGAACCTCGCTGAGGGACAGAGATGGTGTTCTGACTCCAGGGATCAAAATCTAATTGGTTTTCCAGCCGGGGCTAATTTACAGGCTGCACATTTGGGTTTTCTTTTGTATTCATTATGGGAACATTAGCTACATGTTACTTTCATTAGGTTAGAAGTGTTGTGCTTCAGTAACAGCAGCGGACAGTTCATCAAGAAAAAAGCATGAGGAAGAAATGCTCCTTTTAGCCCCACAGCCAGCGGGTGCAGGAGACTCCCTGGCAAACGGAGACCAGTCCATGTTTGCATGGCTTTAAGAACAGAGCCGATTAAAAGGATAAAGAGTTTATCCAACAGACCGTTACCTTAATCTCTCTCTTAACAGAATCTCCATTAGAAATTCAAGAACATTCCGTATCTCTGTTGGTTTCTGTGTGTTGAAGAAGTTTGAAATTTACTTTGCTTTTGACGGACGAGACAAAGCATGTCGAACATTTTAAAGCCCAGTAACACAATTGAAAAGGTAAACCTCGCCAGAATAACCGGGTTCAATCCACCCGTCTTTCAGTCCTCAACAATTACAAATTTAATTTAGAAACACTGTTAATCCAAAACACGGTGCACAACATGGAATGGGCCATTAAGTGGTTTCAGAGATTATCATGGTATAAAAGAGTCAAACCGCTAAAGTTTCCCATCATACCATGCCGAAGGTATGACCCCGTTTTGATGACTTGTCAAAACCAGGTGAGTGAATGTTGAGTAAAATGACCTCTAAATCTGAGTCAGTCAGCTGTTTTTTGATAGTACGGTGCATGAACTGTGATATCATATTTTTTACTCAACGTTATCGAAATCTCACACTGTCGCATATAAACTGAACATATAATAATATGTCTCTTTGCTCAGATAAAGGCTTTGAAAACAAGAAACAGAGACACAATTACCTGCAAGTCCTGAGCATCAACATCAAATCCCAATCTAAGATCCAATAACTCAGTTCCCCACAGTGATCACTAGTGATCTGACCAGGTACTGATGATTCATACAGTCTGAGATCTTGTTCCACAGTGTCTAACTTCCACAGAATAATTAAATACAAAGCTTTTGTAATTTGCCAATTGCATAGTTTCAACAATTGTTTCAGTGTTTCCTTGTTGTGTGGGACGTCCATCATGGGTTCATTTGTATTTGTGCATCGGTGTGAAGTTGATAGTGACGCCGTGTCACAAGGAAGATGCCAGCATCTCTTAGAACCATGGCTGCAGTGAAGAAAGGGCAGGCCAGCTGGGCAACATTTGGATTCAAGTTGAGCGGCATCCTCGCATGATTTGAAAAGGTCACTCGGCCGTATCGACGACAGCCACCTGCTTACACCTCGCTACAGACTCCAGGTGCCCACCACCGGGCCAATCTCTAATCTCTGCCTCAGCAGCTGTAAAATCACCTCCTGAGAACCACGAAATAAAATAAACCAACTCAAAAAACCAAGACATATAGCTGACGTGTCTGGACCTCAGCTCATCCTTTCAGTGTCACAGTTAAAGCGCTGATAAATGAGAGACCGATGATCCCCCGAGGTCCAGTTTCCCTACACTTTGACTCCTCACTGTCATGACAGTTGATCTCTGTGCTGCGGAAGTAGAGCGGTCGAGTTTTGCGTCGTCACACTCCGACGCGCTGCCCTGACCTGAGCGGCTCATCTAACCTGACAAAAGAGGCAAAGGAAGTATCAGGTCAGCACACGATGAGTCAGGAGAATCAAATCCACCACAGACGAGTCATCTCTGATTAGCAAAGCCAAGTTTATTTTCTATTTTCCGACAAAATGAGCTGGAAATAGTGCTAAACTGTTCCAAAACTGTTCTTTCTGTCCTCGTCGTTGTTGTCTAATTAACATACTTTCGTTTAGTGGAATGGAACTTTGAATAAATGAAAAAAAAAATCTAATTTATTTAGTCTCTGAAACACAAATATATAAATATAAATAAGACCTTGCTTTTCAACCCATGGGGAAACTCCCACACAATTTCCTTCACTGTACACACACACACACACACACACACCTGATCAATATCAGCCGCTACACTGGGTGGAATATTTCTCTAAACCACACACAGTCTCCATTTTGTGCTTCTCTGAACAGTGTCTCAAATGCAAGCACTGAAAAAAACAGTCAGTCCTCATCCACAGAACATCTACTGTTCCATGATCAGACTTTAACAATTACAAGCACAATATAAAACAGGTTTATTTTTTATTTTTTTAACTACAGCACGGGTGTGTGAACACAGTAAAAATCAAACGTGGATGAAGGCCACCAATCACTGAGGGAGCGTTTGCGTGTATACACCAGCAGAGCAAGGGCAGACGGGGACCAGAGGCATTTATCTGTCAGCCGAGGTTTTGTTGCCCTGCTCCGACACGCCTCATGTGTAAAGTTGACGTAAAGCCCTGTATTTTGTCCACATTTGGGCACCAACAGTCGATGTGCGTTGATTTCCTGTCGTCACCAGTTGCCTTCCTGACCTGCTGGTGACCTTGATGCAGAAGCAGCCGCGTGTCTGAAGCTAGTTAACGTTAGCACAGATGAGCCAGTGAGACATCGATATCTGCACCGTCATAGGGGAGCAGCTGGTGCCTGATGTTGCTGTAACTCCCCTTCCCCGACCCCAAGGAAGCAGGCTTTCCATTTGGTTGACTGATGTGGCCTTAACATTATTAAACCCCGCCCCCCCGGGGTCATGCTCACTTGTTGATGTGGTATTAGTGCAGGAACGAGGAGCTTGTGAGGCGCAGAGGACGCACATAAGCTTCTGGTGGAGATGTGGAATCACGGAGGCCACGCCCCTTCATCAGCCTGACAGTCTATTGCTGTAAAATACTGTGTGTGTGTGTGTGTGTGTGTGTGTGTGTGTGTGTGTGTGTGTGTGTGTGTGTGTGTGGCACTGATGTGCGGCTGTTGCCGACATAAAAGAGCAAGCAGGTAAGACTGGATGCAAAGAGCACACTCAGCTTAATATAACCGCTGTCCCCATCTGAATCCATTACAGTGAAGCCTATCGCCATGACAACTGCTTCTGCACGGCACAGAGCAGGCAGACTGCTTTAGTGCGGATAACCAGCAGAAAAAGAAAAAAAAAGCTGACTTTTCTTCCCCCATTACTGAACGTATTTAAGTTGTTAAGAAGCCCTGAACCCCAGACTCTCTCCATCTGCTACCGAGTGAATTCCTTGTGAACATGACTTGTTAACTTTTAAAGCAAACTGGGATCTTTTGTTCTCTGACAATAACAGTGTGACCTTGTGCCTGAAGCGTGCCCCCCCCCGTCTGCGGTAATTTTAAGCCTTGAATAAAAACATTTATTTCAAACCAGTGCAGAATAATAGGAAATCTTTTCCAAGGATTCATGAGGACATATGCCGCACCAACACAAGCTTTGATATATTTGGCGTTCATAAATAAAAAAAAAAAACAGTCCATCGTGCAGTTGTGATGAAGCCCAAAACAACAAAATCAGTGTAATTCTGCTGTGCAGACACCTCACTCCCAGAAGGAATACAAACTAGGGTGCCAGCAATTAAATAACCCATCTGGTTTAAAACGTAGCCGTTAGAAACAGTGCAGGCAAATCAAGAAACGGCCTTTTCTTTGTTGTTAAGCCGAGGGAATAATTGCTCCCTATCAGCAAAAATAAAATGATCCTAATTTGCTCTTAGAAAGGAAAATGACTCTAGGATCCACTGGCCCCACCCTTCCCGGGGACGTGAAAAGCACCAGTGTTTGAGGGGGAAATTGGAGTGATTCTGCTCACTGACAAAAGGAGGAGGGCCTGCTGTTTTTACAGTCTAGACATCACTAAAGAACCCCGGAGAATCAAAACGGAAGAAAGAACACGCTAGAAACAACCCGAGTCACCTTTTCAACACAAACTAATCTCCATCAACTCATCATGCGTTCATAAACTATGACGTGACGCGCGTTTGATCTTGCACTGATTGTAAACTCGCACATCCACAACAGGATGTGGTATCTGACAGACCGGTCCACACCAGCTGGGCTCTCTTTGTGCCGGAGATGTGGTCTCCTAGCAACCGGTCCCAGCAGCTATTGCAATGGAATGGGAAGGAGGAGGATGAACGCAGAGTCAGGGAGGGGCGGGCACTGCATCAATATTTCTTCTACCATATCACCTCCACCACAGAGCAGCTGCAGCGTGCCCGAGTCTGCACACAAAGGCACCGCAGCATTTTGCACACGCGGTCGCCTCCCAGCACGAGTCAGAGATCAATAGATACTAATGATAAAATAATTCAAACTAGAACATAATTGATATGCTCCGACTGGGAAAGCCTGAGGAAGAGCCTGTTGTGGGTGTGGAGATTGTTGAATGTGCCATTTTTCTTCTTCTTCTTCCCCCCACTGATGGTGAAGAGATCTCCTTACAATATGATTTAAATCTATATTCGGTTATACATGAGAAACAAAGCTTAATTTGTCTCAAAATATCATGTCGGCAATATAAGAAAGAAGAACCTTATAAAGATGTCATTGTTTTAATGTTTCCTAAAGTACTAGCACCAGTAGAACACTCAGGATGACGAGGCTGCTCTCATGTGTAAGACAGAGAGAGCATTAAGACCCAATTCCTCCAGGACATGTGATTTTAGCCCTTTGTTAATAAGGAGTTAAAAGAATAAGTGCATCACCGTCAAGAGCTCAGCAGGACACAAGAGTCCCCCAGTCCATCTGCAATGAATAATACAGGACCAAAGGTCCCCGTGTGAGAATTAGTGAACATTTAACCATATCAAAGTGAGGACTGGGGAACAGATGTTACGCATACATACAGTATCCCACACACGCGTCTCATGCACCATGTCATTCACAAGAGTCTGCAAACCTCCACTGATTCACCACAGTAACACAGTTATGCAGGGAAACATGCGTCACCATTATCCTGACATTATTAAGGATATACTGCGGTCGTTCACTCCCCACGCGCTTACAAATCGGTCACCCAGCGGGGTGGCCGGCCCCGGGTTTGGTCCATCAAAGTGGCCAAACATTAATAAAACATTACGTCCTTTAAGCTTAGCCTGTGTGTGGAGATAACAAATGCTTTCCCATGGGAGCTGCTTTGAGCAATTGATTGACTTTCCATCCATTTTGGGCTTTTGTTCCAAATAATCTTACATCTGTGTCCTGATTCAAGTCTATACATCTTAATATAAATACAACATATGCTATATAACAATACATTCAGACTTTTAGCCCTGGCTTGGCTCTCTATCGTGAGTGATCTCCTGTTTGAATGTGCAATGAACGCACTTTGCATTACGTGACAAACCATCTTTGCAACACAAGCGCTGCTCAAACCTGCTCTTCATTTTTACGAAAAGCAAAACCTCATCTTGCTCCTTCAGGTAAAATACTCCCCATCAACCAGGGGTTATTTACCATGTGACCGGAAACCAACCGTAATAATAGAAAATAAAAATCAATTGCCACATTATTGCAATAAAGCAATTGCCAGTCTGTTAAAGATTGAATAAAATGTTGATTATTGTTTTAATCTCCTGAACATGAGACAAAAAATAATTAATTGCATCACAATATATTACTCTTATTGAATGATCTCACTCACACTCTAGTGCATATTAAAGAGGACACGAGCGCACGTTGCCAATGGAAACATTTCGCTGCAGGTTCCTCTCATGAGTATTTCATGTCCCCCATATTTCGGTTTGGCTCCAAAAGTCAAAAAGGATTCCATGAGCAAACTCAGACAAACGGCAACACTACTCAGGAAAATGGGTCTCACACAGAGAATTGATGATGAGGGTCCAGGTGACTGGAAGCTGGTTCTTCATCACGCTGTTCTAAGAATTGCGAATAATTAAGAGTAGATTGAGTTTTGTTGTGCATGTGAACATTTTCTCAGCGTGTTGCTTGAATACCTGCATGCACCAGTGCAAATATGCTAACAAAGGGGACAAAGTGATCAAACACAACAATACAGGGGCTCGGCTTTTGGTGAAGAAAGCAGAATTTGCAGATGGCCTCAAAGCTGACAAAGACCAGAGGACAGGATACTGATGATCTGAACCACAAGACAGGAGACTGAACAATGAAGGTCATTGTGTCCTCAGGTTGTTCTCATGGACTTGCTGTGTCACTGTTGACTTATGTTAGGAGAGGACAATGACAACCTGTCCTCTACAAGCTGCACTTTTGTGCCTTTGAGCTTCACAATTTGGTTACATGCTACCTTTACCTTTTTTCCCATGTTGGCGAATTTATAAATGACAAACTGCTCTCATCTCAAACCGCACATTTGCCTTTTGTTGGTTTCGCATACATGGCGTACTGTACAGTCTTTATTCCAGTTCATCCTACAACAAAGGGCTCTGTGCTGGGCTCAACAGAAGCACAGAAATAGGTCCATTTGAATTTTAAATTTGCACATTATGACCTTATAGAAGACCTTTTTGACCTGGAAACATGATGTAGGCGAGACTGACCTGCTTGCCGTCCAGCGTGTAGATCCTCTTGACGATGCCGCTCTCAAGCTTGATCGCCTCGGTGATGTCGGTGAGGACCTGCTCGAAGGAGTGAGCCGTTTTCTTGTTGAGCAGAACCCGCACGGCTTTCCGCGGCTTCACGCCACTGCGCATCACCGTCACGAGTTTGGGTCGAACAAAGTCCCGGCCCTCTCTGGGGTCGCCCGCAGCTCGGGCAGCGTAGGCCTGCATGTTCTTCTGGTTCGCCGAGGCCTTCACGTTCACAGACCAGTTGGGATTGACGTTCTTTGTGTAGTCGACCTTCTTGTAGAGATTCTCTGAGGCACAAACATAGCTTTCCCCTGAGGTGGTGACAGAAATGGGGTTAGTGTGATGTAACTCATTCAAGCTATTCAACTGACACCCGAGAGTCCCAGAGGCGTCTCTGGATCAGAATCATCTCAACCTCCAGGATTTATGAAACGTCAACACCAGAGGGAGAAACTGAGCTCGAGTACATTAGATTTCATCTTAAATTGATCTAATGACACAACAGAGTGACTCTCCTTTGATGAAGCTTAATTCATATTGTATATGGTGTCATAATTATCGGCGTCTTATTTTCCCGACCTGGGTGACAATATGTTATTGTCCCCGTTTCAAATATTGTTTTTTAATCTTTAAAAAAACACAAACTAAACTTAATAGATCCCTCTTGTATTGTGGTGAGAACATCACTGGGATAAATGAGAATATAACCCGTGTGTGATATACTGTCAAGTATATTCTGAGACACATGAAATTTGTGCTGTGATTTTGTGATCATGGATCGTTTTATTCTTGAAATAAAGATATCACAATTTTAAAGTTGAAATTGTGCGTCATTGGCTTGTTTGGACACATTACAAGAAGCGGACGATTTCCCAATATACTGCTAATTATTCTCCGACAGCATCATCACACCATCGGTCTCATCTTTAATTTTCCTCGTCATTCATTACCTTACAGTTTTCCAGCAGATTGTGCTGAGGAGCCAAAGTAAAGACAAAAGGCAGCGGAGTGATGGAGAGACGTTTTGGCAAAAAAAGAAAAAAAAAGGGTGGGGTAATTTAGAAGGCAGCAATTAGGGCAAGTGTGGAGACATTACAGCAAAGACAAAAGGCAGAACAACAGGATTACATTGTGCAGATGAGATTGAGCAATTAATTACAGCCCCTAACAGGAAGCACAATGCAATGCCCCCCTGCATGCATGTACAACACACAAACCCACCAACCCTCACACACGCCCATCTCTCCTCAGCAGCTCAAGTTTCAGAGGTCATCGTCTCTTTGGAGACAAACTGCGCCGCGCGTCGTCTTTTAGTTCCACAAAAAGTCCTGTTGTTCCAGCAGTTTAATCTTTAAGTTGCATCATTTTGTCCTAAAACTAGTCCAAAGAGACTCCATGTTTAAATTGATTGAAGGATTTGCCAGAGTAAAAACAGGAATCAGCAAATATGGAAGAACATTATAAATGTGTGCTCTTCTTAAATAGTTTACCAGCTTAGTGTAAGGCGCTGCTCTATACAACCACCCCGTTAGATGCCAAGAAATTAATTCATTCAGTTGGCACAAACGTTTGCAAATCATCTTTGGCATCTTTACACGACAAGAATCCGAGCATGTGATGATCGCGCTTCTTGTTCTGGTCGTCCCTCTGAGACCAAAGACGATTGGTTACTGGTTACTGTAATGGCCGACATGGAAGGAGCAGTTGATGTTGTTGCTGTCGAGGAACAGTCTTGTCAAAGAGCTACGTTTGGATGGTGTAGTGATGGAGCCAAAGGCATCAATGAGATTTGATTGGCAAGTGCAGAGCATTATTTGAACAGCTGACAAACGAAGCTGCAGTTCATCTCGTCCTCCTATAGATGTTTTTTTCTTTAAGTTGCATCATTTGATCAGGTCCTTAAATTATCCCAGAAAGACTCCATGTTTAAATTGATTTAAGGATCTGCCAGGGACAATTTAAATATGTGTAAAAGCTTTATGGTGTTTAGTTTTATGTTTTAATGCATTGAAAGAAACCTTTCAGATTGAGGGCGCATTCACACCAGGGTAGTCCAGGGGAATCGGTTTGTTCGGGCGGGGAAGGTTGAAAAATGTCATACTTTCATTGGGTTTGGTTTTACCCAAAACGAGCACTGACCAGGAAAAGACATGAGGAAGAAGAAAACCCCATTCATCGTTTGGCCAGGACCAAAAACGGAACCCACTGCATTTCCCACTGTAAGTGATCTCCACCAGGGTTCACTTGAGACCCACATTCTCAGGCGGACCAGAGTTCACTTGTTCGGAGTTTGGATGAGCTTTCACAGCTCAGTCGGTTTAAAGTGGACCAAACAGGTCTGGTGTGAAAGCACTCTGAATGTTTCTACAGCACAGGAATCTAGAGGGCAGAGCTAAGACCTCAAATCTCAGAAAACTGGAAATACAAAAGAAGTGATCCAACATGCATTAAACCTGATTAACAAGCTAAAACAACGCTTACCTTCCTCTAGTTCATCCAGTGTTGAGATCCTTTGTGAGCCATCAATGGTGAAGATGAAGCGGACGCCCTGTGGCAGGTTGATGTGGTCAGAGAGAGAGCGCGTGAGGTCAGCCAGGAGGGCATCAAAGGTGCGGAATCGATCGTTGGCCACGGCGTACACGATGCCCTTGAAGTAGCGGTCGCCGTTCCGGTAGAAGCGCACTTTTTTGGCCTTCTTCTCGTTGCTGAGTGCCTGCAGAGTGCGTGTGCGGTAAAAGCTGCAGTGGGCGCTGTGGGTAGGGCTGGGGAGACCATTCATGCGCCCGCCCCGCGGGGTACGGGATGCCTTGTCTCGCTCGTCAAAATGTCCAAAGTCTAGCTCCATGATGACGGACAGTTGTGATGGTTGTGACGGATGCGGGGTGGTGGTGACCAGCTCCGAAGAGTCTGGGGAAGGAAGGCAAACAAGGATGCAGCATATAGTAAAACACTGAATTGATTGTATTCATGGTAAAACACTGGGATTTGGATTGTGACTTTTCAAAATGGCAGGGATACAGTAACTGTTAAGCAATCAACCAATTTTACATACTATAAAAATTATAATATATCATGCTATGGTCACAATCTTGGCCATAAAAACTTTAGAAAACACACACATCCACATAAAAAGGGAAGTTTTATCTCCTTACTTTGTTCATTTAAATAAGAATAATTTCAAAATCACAAGTAATATTCAGCAGAATAAAGCGATGGTGTCACGCACATTTCACAAGACATGTGGCTCATTAACACCTTTTACCATTAATATCATTTATACAAAGTCATCACGGTTTAACGTCAATCTGAATAGCATCATTATGGTATTTGGTGTGTTGCATTACAAATATTTAAATCCATTTTCTGTAGCTATTGTGAAATAATTGTACACTTTATGTGCAGTAATTCTTTTATTCTTTAGGTGCTTGAATAAAACTGACGCTGAATGTGCTTCAATGCATTTACATAGAGCTGAAACTATTAGCAGGTGTATCAACTACATATTGACAAACAACCATTTTTAATTACTTTTAGCTCATTTTTTTATACTTTACATCATGTGACGCTCACCCCATTTTGTTTCATGCATTTAAAAAAAATCAGCCACATGCTGTCTCATAATGCTTTATCTGTGTTACTGACTCCATCATTGGTTGGTATGTAATGCAGGGATGGAGGATATGACCCAGTCATGGTAATACTGCTGACTGACTGACTGACTGACTGACTGGGGTTTCATGACAGGCTCACTGATAGGGGAGGGACTTCAGCATAGAGGCTGCTCCTCAGCTGACAAAGGCCAGGTTCCAGGCCCATCTGCTGCATTAATGGGCAGAGCTAACTGTGACCCTTCCCCACTGGATCATCAACTAGGACAGTCCATTGTCTCCCTTCAGTGTGACATCATCACCTTCATCACTGCTTGCACGAAGAGAGGACATCAATTAAGATCTTGAGCTTACAGGAGATGCCTTAAGTTCTGGTTTTATCACACATCACAATGACATTACTCACAATAAGTCGATTTTGGGGGATAATTATGCGCGAGTGACTTTAAATACTGCCCACCTGGCCAACATACAGTCTAAGTGATTTACTTTTAAGTGCCACAAGGGGGAGTCAGTCAGACCTCATGATTTAAAATGAACTTCTTGTAACATTAGTAATGTTTAATGCTTCCCATCTGTGCTTTTATAAAATATGCACATGTTGTAAAAGCTTCCTGAGAGAAACAAAATGGACGTAGATTATGGACAGAAGCCTCTGCCCATTAATGATTTCCCAATTGAACAAATCTGTGCATTATCACATTTTCACTATCACAATTATAGAACGAATGGCAATTACTTGGCCAGAATAATTGGGACAGGAACCCTGTATCATCCCATGCTGCTCATCATCATCATCATCATCATCTGCTGATGGTCAACACACTGCAGACTTTGATCATTAACTCTGACCCACATGTTCATTATCGCTGCAGTGACTGTCAGGATATTTCTGGTGTTCCTCCTCGCTGAGCCACCCACCCAACACTCAATCTGACCAAGCTGCTGCTGCTGCTGCTGCTGCTGCTGCTGCTGCTGCTGCTGCTGCTTAAGGCCCCAGTGTTCATAAAACAGCCCCAAAAACACCTCAAATGTCTCACATTTTTTTTAAAAAAAGGTTACATTAAAAAAGGTAAAGACAACCATACAAAAATGCAATATTACGTCAAAAACTTGGAAAAAAAAATGCTTCTGGTTCGGTCAATTCTCGGTGCCGACGATGTGTGAATGATCCAAAACTGACAATAATCAAGTATTGACGATGGTGATAAGGAGGATTAAATCAAATTCTGCTCAGGGCCTCATCAATTCTTGGTCCGGCCGTGGAGAAGCTCTCCACCAAATCTGATTCACCCACAATCTACCAAAATCTACCAAACATCACATTCACAAAAGGGTCAGTTACACTACAACTGTTTTATTTGTGGAGGAGGATGAGTGAGGCCACATGGCAGTGGCTCAAAATTCAAGTTTTTCCATCAAGAAAAAAAAAAAAAAAAGAGGAGGGGCACCACACCTCCTCCTCCTCCTCATCATCATCATCACAATCCACCTGCATGTAATCACCTCCAGTGCTTCCTTCCTCTCTGTAATATCTCAACTTTAACATTGTCACATCACACGACTTAAATGTCCCCTTTAAATCACACAAGTCTGCGGATAATCCCACTAAGTCACGCACTTACCTGCGTCGCTTGCTTGCGGAGTGAAGGGAGTGAAGGGAGTGAGAGTGAGGGTGTGGGTGTGTGAGTGTGGGAGTGGATGTGAGTGAGTCGACACTGCAGGATGGGAGCACGCCGTCTTTCCCCTCGCCTTTGTCTGCTTCAGTCTGAGAGCTGAGCCGCTGCCTGCCTCACTAAAGGAGCCACTGGGTCCTAAAGCCAATGAGAGTGAGACCCGCCCACTGTGGAAATAACTCCCGGTACCATTCAGTCAGAGTGCTGAGGGGTGGAGCTGACATCTGTCTGAGCAAAGGTGCATGGGCTGGTTTAAATGAAAGATTATTAGCAGTGAAGACTAATGACGTGTGTGCAGAAGAGGATTAGCGACACATATGAATATTATTTTGGAAACAAAATTCGAAAAATACAAAAAAAAAAAAAAGTCAGAATTCTCACTATAATCTGAGAAGTTTCCAAAAAAAAAAAAAGAATTATTTGGCCCTAATCCTCTTCCATACACTTGCATGTACGGAATGTTTACTTCTCATTAACGTAATTCCTACAACATTTGTGACATATAGAAAATTCCACAACGATGGACTGGCGATATCGCCCTATGTCTGCTGAGATCCGGCCCTCAGGACGTGCAGAACGTGATTCATTTCATGTCAAGACAGACAGTAAGCAGCAGTAACACAGCTGCAAACAGGTCGACGTGAAAGTGAATTCTATAATAATTATATAAAGTAACACGTTGTAGCTGTAGTTGTAGGGCAGCCTGTGGCCAAGTGGAAAGGGAACTTGACTTGTAACCAGAGGGTCGCCGGTTCAACTTAACTTAACTTAACTTAAAAGATCCAGTGTGTAACATTTAAAATATTCTCAAATTGTTTGGTTTTCGTAGCCTCAGAATAAGTCACTTATATGAAAGTTCATATGTAAGACAGAGTGTTTCATGTTGACCAACTAGTGACAGAGTGCTTCTTTTGGATTTCGAGGCAGGATATTAGGATGCAAATGCAATGCAAAACAACTTCCTCTCTGGTGTGCGGAGGTCACTGTAGCTCCCTGACGCACACCTGAGGAAGGTCACGGTGAGAGGAGGGCTTACAATCTGCAGTCCCACCATTAGATGTCACTATATCTTCCACACTGGACCTTGACTAAAGGCTCACCTTAATGATGTCTGCTTAAATGTACGGTACAATATCTTCAAGTTTATGAACCGCTCACACACATTTTTAGCTCCACAGGAGAACTACGTTACTGCTGTCTTGTTTGGTACTTTTAAATTCAAATTAGTAGTTAAGACACAAGATGGAGGCAGCAGTGGATTCAGTTTGGCTATTCTTCAGGGATGCTCCTGCTTTGGTGTTATTTCTGGCTTATGTGTGAGAATGTCCTGCTGTTTTAAACACATCACACCCAAACATACTGTATCTCATATAAATAAATAATAAAAATGGCCTTATTGTCCTCTAAGCAGATCTAACCAGGACAGAGTCAGCTGACTCACCCTGATAATCTTGCTGGTCACTTAAACAAGCTGTTCAAGCTTATTCTTATAAATAAGCTTGTTTTTTATTGAAAGTACAGATGTTGTTGGACTTCATTAGAAGTTCCTCTTCCTCACTGAATCATCACTTTCTCACCATCATGTTATATTAAATTTCCAGGGGGTGTGGCTGAAAACGTCTTTCATCCATGTTACTCTGTAACCGGTTTGAGTAAAAAAAAAAAAAATAGGCCGCGTGCAGTGTCGTGTTCATTTCACTGAAAGCTCCGTCAGGTTACTCACAGTCACAGGAAAGGTGAGATGTTGAGCTTCGGAGTTGTCATGTGATACTCCCATTGGACCGAGAGGTGTCAAAGAAAACACAAATGTAACATTAGGCCAAACTTCACTCACACAAATGAACTCCTCTGTTGAAGAAATGACTCGTGGGTCTCGAAACTGGACCAGAGTCGAAATGAATGAGGTTACAACGAGTTCATCTTCAGTGTAATGTTTGATCAGCACTGACCTGAGGCCAAATGATGTTTTTTTTACCACACACTTTGTGATACTTGAGTATTTTATTTCAGGTGAACAGGCACAAACAAACGTTTTTATAACCTCTGATGTTAAAATATTCTTTCTTTCTTAGCCTTGGTTTGAAATACTCATTTATTTCAGTCACCATTCATCGATTGGCCTTTTAACAAGGTGAGTGTTTCAATTACAATCAATGGGTTTTGATTTGACCTGTTTTAATTAACAACGTGTCCCACTGGGAATAATAGAGCTATTCTATTCTATTCTATTCTATTCTATTCTATTCTATTCTATTCATTGGATTATAAGAATATGAATATCATGCAAATATTAGTATGTGTAAATTGGGGAAAATCATTTTCCTCTTTACATAAATACATGGGTGTTGACGCACAATAACGATGATTCATACTGTCACAAATATGTTGATTAACACATCGATCTACTGAAGGCATCACTTTCTAAGCCACCGCTTCAACAAAAGCCAGTGCATAACAGGTCCTTGTTTTCCAGTGGCAACAAAAGTAGGTGACTGGTTTCACAGTTACGCTGCGTTCTATTTGTCGTCTATTCCTCTCCCCTCAGGCAGAAAAGCTTCACTTTAAAACTCAGCTGTTGTCACATTCTGGAGCCTCTCCTTTGCATGTCAAGCATAACTCTAATTCACTGTGATGGCTGGCTGCTCTGCACCTCCCTCCACTGCCTGCAGCCCGAGCGAGGGCAGAGGAAGAGAGTGTCAGTGCAGGAGGTGGTTTATGAGGGAGGGTGGGGGCGTACGGGAAGAGAAGCCCATTTGTACACCTCGTCGCTCTCAGTGTGGCGCTGTGTCATGTAACGCCTCGTGCCAAACGTGAACATGTCGCCTTCTCCAAATCTGTTCACGTAACATCATTGTTTGTTTTGGCTTTGAAATAATCAATGTTACTCACAGAGAGTGAACATAATATCCCTATGAAGGGGAAGAAGGAAGTGAAGACACTTGATATGTGTGTCTACTCAGGTTTTATATGTTGTGCCAACAACACTGAAAAAGGAGATATCCTTCACATTTAATACAATCACAACTCTAGAGTATTTAACCACATACAAGTTTAGATTTAGGTTTATGGACGATGGTCTTCCCTGCAATTAAAATGCATTATTCATAGCACAAAATAAAATCATATTCATCAAACTTTTTTATTTATCACATCAATAAATCTATTGCATATGTATATATTGTTTTAATTACAGTTGATTTCATTGTTATTATTATAAATATATATCTATATTGTGGATGACAAACAGAAGAGACTTTTACTTTGAAATCCTGTGAAAGGTCATTTGAGTTTGAGATCATTTGAGATGAAGACAGTTCTGGACTTCACTGTGTTCACCTTTTAGAGGGAGAGATGCTACTTCTGCCTTTTACAATAATCATGCCAATGATAAATTGTGCCAACGTGTTGAAATTATTCAACATGTGCAAACTGACATCACCTCAAAGTGCCTTCATTACTGTCATTACTGTCAACAGCCCTTATAATAACAGAGAATGTGAAGGGATTTAAATTCTGCTCAGCAAATGTCAGGATGTGAGGTGGAGCTGCGTAGTCCCGGCTTTACTTCCTGTCACTGAGGACCTGTGTTTAATGTGCTATCCTGAATTCTATCCTTGGAGAGAATTTGGAGAGAATGCAGCTTATGTCAAGATTCAAGTGAGGTTACAAAGGGTTTCCAGGGCAACAGGGACAAGACATAAATATGTCAAGGTTGCTTTGAATGCTGATGTCAATTTAAATCTGTAAATGATTTTGCAGAGCTGCATTTGCCTTTCTGATATTCACAATTTGCTCGTTTAACCCTCAAAATAATGAAAATCTGGCCTCTCAGAAAGAGCTGTGTGCTCACTGTGGACATTACAGGGCGACGTGGACTGCAGGATAAGCATAAGTGGTTCACAGCTGGTGTGAGGGGGGAAACACGAGAGATGGGTGGAGAAGGACCGGCCGGCCGGCGAGGGGCTGACAGGGGAGGGGAGGGGTCTTGTGGCGATATTGTGGGGGGTTTTGCAGCCATGACGACTGATGGCGGAGGAAGTAAACAGATGTCCACAAGCTGGCAGACAGGCCCTGAGTGGACGAGCCACAGAGAGACAGGTGGACACTCTGGAACACAGTGGGACTGTAGTGACTGTGGAGCCAAACAGGGATCTGGATATAGAGCACAGACACTGTGGTGTTTTTATAAATAAATGTCTTTGTGAAATTGGGATTGAATTTCATATGAATGGGATTCACTCCTTTGAACTGGAAGTCACCTCTCTTCCAGTTTGTTGTGATTCAGAAGTGATGATTCAATGATGACTAATGGTGACAATAGTGACTGCAATGATGATGCAGCAAGAACGCAGTCGTCTCCGGGGTGAAAACAGTGAACTGGAAACATCACTGACAAGTAAATCTGAGCACAGAAAGCAAGAAGAGACACACTGTTGTCCTCAGCAACACCAATCTGTCAACATGACCTTCAGTGGGACACTTACAACAGGCTGAGGGTCCAAGGTGAGGCGACTCTGTGCTCCGCGGTGTTCAGGAGACGGCAGCGTCACTGTGATGCCTCCAGTGTCATGAATCATGAGTAAGGCTATGTTCACTTGAATCAGTACTGATTTAGATCAGATATGACGGTTCATATTTCTAACTTTAGGGGTCTGGTATGTGACTTTCATGTCTGCAGAGTAACATCGACGAAAAGAGTTTGGATATGAATCACTGAGATTCCGCAGCACTCTAAAATCAGCCTGCATGGGGTATTGATCCTGATCCATGAGTGTTTTATTACGTAAAAACTGTTAAAATGACATTTCTACACACACGCTGCCCACAGCATGACTCATCATGGTGTGATGATGGTCTTCCCGTAACAAAAGAGATGAGCAGAGCAGACCCTGTGCAGTACTGGCAGCATCTTTAAACGATGTCTCATTGCCATGGAAGCTTATTCGTTGCTGCAAAGGCCTTGAGAGGCTCCTTTTTGAGCCTAATCAGCTGCAGCCTCTCCATGAAGAGCACAATGAGCAACACAGGATGACGTCATGTGATGAGAAGTCCACAGAGAAGCCTTTTCCTCCTCAGAAACACTGTCAGGCTCGTCGTTGCTGAATCACAGACCAGAGTGTCACCATCCTCATGTGTTTTGCCGTTTTCTCATCATCTCACCCTCCTTCCATCTGCTGTCTCATGGCAATCACACAGTGCAGTGTGAAAATCCGAAGGTGACTCCTAGAACAAAACATGGAGGATGAAATGAGACACGTTTAAATGTGGGCCGCTCAGACAAGACAGGTTAGAATTAGGGAAAGAGGATCCAAAAAAAGTACAACATGACCTGGATTTTCTTTATGTTCTTTCATGTCAACACGTGGGGAGTCACCATTGTGCCCACTCAAGTAGCTTTGTCTGCTCGGCAGATTTTCTAATGAGGGGCTTTTGGAGGAGGATGACAGAGCACTGTGCCTGTTCTGGCAGTGGAGGAGGGGCATTTAAAGGAACTGAGCAATGCTCGGTCCATGGATACGCCTAGTTGTAGACAGGCTACCACCACACACACACACACACACACACACACACAGAGATGTCCTGCTGGCAGCTTGGTAGTGCCATTAGGACTAAAAAAAGGGTGAAACTCTCATTATGTTCGATTCACTGAAAACCCCTAATCTAGGCTCTAAATGACAGGGGTAGAATCAAACCAAACTGGGCAAGAAGGCAATAGAGCTTCAAATTAAACTACTCGGATCAGTTGTGTTTGCACTTATCTACACTGTGGAGCAAATGCTGTGCTCCAAATATTCACAAAAAACAACAATCCTTTATATTGTAATAATAATATCAATATTTCCATTAACTGTCACACAAATATTTATTGAAGGGAAAAAAAAGGAAGTCTTTAAATGTGGTTCATTCTCAAACATCTGAAATGTCAACAGCGGTTTGATTGTTGTGACTGAAAATCACTATTAGGTTTATGTTTTCAACTGCCTATTAACACAAATAATTATTTGGCCAATCACACGGCAGCAATATAATCCATGATGGCATGTAGACATGGTCAAGAGCATCAAGAAAGGCGATTTAAAGTGACTCTGAATGTGGTCGTTTCTGAGCATTTTTAGAAAATGCTGATTGTCTGGGATT
This sequence comes from Solea senegalensis, assembly GCF_019176455.1. Classification (NCBI taxonomy): domain Eukaryota; kingdom Metazoa; phylum Chordata; class Actinopteri; order Pleuronectiformes; family Soleidae; genus Solea; species Solea senegalensis. Next base: position 972,479 of record NC_058033.1, read on the forward strand.
TTCAAGCACAACAATCTCTAGGGATTACAGAACGTGGTATCCTGTGAGCAGTGGTTTTGGGGATGAAAATGCCTTGTTGATGCCTGAGACTGGTTTGTGTTCATAGCAAGGCAACAAATAAACCAAGGTTTGAAGGAGACCATCGCTGAACCCACAACACATCAAACCTTGAAGACGGGCATGTTATGATGTAAGACCACCACCTTGAAACCATGGGTTTTTCTTATGTAAACACTTTTCAAAAAAGCATCATCGAATACAGTAAGCATGAGTGTTTTGGTTTGATTGTCCCACTTTAATCATGTTTATCCATTTGTTCTTGCGCTAAATTAGTTCAGGTGGAATAGAGTAAATTCAAGAGAATTAGACCAGGTTCAGGTAAATCTACTTTGATTGTATGTTTTTCTATCATCTGCTTTACATGTATTATTGTTATTCTATGTATTTATCTGATGGTGTGAGCAAAGAAAATGTTCCTGCTCTGGTTGGGCAACACGTTCTGTGAAAATGTTACATGACTGCCATCTGATGGATTATTACCACATTACAACATGTAATCCAACCCTGAGTTTCAGACGTTGGTTTTAGAGGAATAGTTCACAGGGCTGAATGTTAATATTGATATGAATTCAAATGCAAATTTTACTATGCGGTATTGTGGACCTATGGTGACCTTTGATGTATATATATATATATATATATATATATATATATATATATACTTTGATGCCTTTAAAGGACACCATTGACTTTGATATAAAGGCCACCGTTGACATGATATATTATACTATTATATTATATCATATAGAAAGAAAATAATCTTGATTTCTTCTTCTCCAAGAACATTTATTTTGAAAAGCTGCTCTAACCGGATGTCCCCGTTAAACTTTTCCAACTGGACTCACTCACTCTCTCACTCTCACACACACACACACACAGACAAAGCAGTGCAGGCTATGGTGGCAGTGGACCAGTGGACCAGTGGACCAGTGAACAGTGAGCTCATCTCTCAGTGAACATGTCCGTGAACGAGGTTTACGTGTTCAGACCCTTCAAACTGATCGCGCTGCTCTGCGTGTTTCTGGCTCTGTGTCTGGACGTGGTGGCTCTGCTGAGCCCAGCGTGGGTCACTGCGGAGCATTTCTCCCTCTCTCTGTGGGAGTCGTGCTCGCAGTCCGCGGCGCGGGGACCGACAGAGGAGGCTCCGTGGAACTGCTTCTCCACCCTCACCTCTGGTAGGAGTCGCTGCCTCGTTGTTTGCGTGTGTATTTGTTTGTTTGTTTGTTTCACGTCCACCAGTGTATGTTTTCACGACGAGTTGTTTGTAACTTTTTGTTCCTGGGGCAAATTATACATGTAGAGTTATGAACAGGGGCGTACACAAAGGGGGCTGATAGTACCTTAAAGGGATAGTTTGGGTATTTTAAAGTGTGTTTGTATGATGTTGTTTTTAGCATGTGGTGCTTTTTCACTACACAGTTGTATCATGGCTCGACTCAGCTCGACTCAGCTCGACTCAACTCGACTCAATGGTACCCGATACTTTTTGAGCACCTGCTCTGGTGAGGGTCCAAGCTAGCTGATTCTACACCAAAAACAACTGTCACTAGTTTGTGTGTCTGTGTGTGAAAACTAACCAAACCATGTAGAGTCATGCCGTGCTACAACTGTACTGTGGAAAAGTACCAATCACTCTCACTGAAAACATGGCAAAAAAACCCCAAGAAAAACAGTTTTTATCCACTCATCTAAGAAAATATATACAACTCCTTCAGTCTACAATATTCTTAAAATATGCTTGTCAGTTTGTCCTGTAATTATACAGCCGGCTCATCTGAAAACTCCACTTTGAATCGCTTGTTATCCCTCTTATTGTCCTGCACCATATTCCATAGAACGAGCAATTTTAGCTCACAAGGACACTGGAGTGGTCGCAGCTTCCGAGTACTCGCGGGCCAAAAGCACTCACTGCATTATCGAGGTATAAAACATGTTTTCCAGTTATACTGTATTGCAGAATATGTGCCGTGCTGCGTAATTACGCCTTGTGTTGCAACGCCCCAATTGATGGAGGTGGTTTTAAAAAGGCATGTTATCAGTGGTTACAGTATTGGGACCATGCAGAGGCAGCATATCCAGTGTTCGATGTAAACAAAGACGTATATATGTGTTGTCCATCGACTCCACAGTTTGTTTTAGTTTGTCTTTCTTTACCCAGCAGCTGAGTTAGTCACAGTTTCTTCCGCTGCTGATGAATTTCCTCTGCTCATACCAGAGCAGTCACGTGTGTGTGTGTGTCAACGAGTGACCGTCACTGAGATGTCCGGCTCAGTTCAGCTCTTTTGAATCTTTTTAAGACTATGAATTGGCTAATTGTGCCAAAATGAGCCAAAAAAGTACTTTTTTCTAAAATGAATTGATAATATAATCAACAGATTAAAGGATCATAAAATGAATAATTTACTGCCACTTTACACAAGATTATTATGCCAATTATTTTGGTAAAGATAATAGTTTGTCATATTGTCTATTTGAGACCATGTTGACACAGTAATAGTTGTAGAGTGAATAATAGTGATCAACGATATGATATAAAGTCGATTGTAAAATGTTAATTCACTGATCTGTTTTCATGCTTGTCCATGTTTGGAATGAGGAATAAAAGGAGTCGTAAACACAGTCCCTCTGGCAGATAAAGGGTTAACAACAGAAGGCTTTGCAGAGACACATGATTGAGCATCTTCCCCCGTCATCCACTTCGCCAGCTTTGGACCCACCAGGTCGCCTTTTGTCAAACTGAGAAGCCACATGATAGGAGTGTGTACGCCTCCAGCCCACTTCCTCACCCCACCAGGGGAAGAAATCTGTTTTGAAGTGAGCAGATTTACCAGCATTTGGCCGGTGTGGGTTCAACATACAGTAGCTGACTGTAAACACTCGTAAAAAAGAATAAGTTTAAATTGTTGTTTGCATTTCACCAGGTGTGAGGGACTTCAGCTGCAGATTTCCCCTCCGTCACAAACACTCTCTGCTCACACTGTCACTGACAAACTGTGGAATGTGTTGGGGTGAATAGGAGGCGTGTCGGTTGCTCTAAGTGTCTGCAGAGCTCATTAAAACGGCAGTGAAAGGGTGCATTGAAGGGTTAAAGGTGCAGTTCACCACAAGGCAAAGCTGATTTATTATGCACATATTTTCATACCTATCCCAAGATTATTTAACCGTAGTTAATCTTCGGAGTCAAGTAATGTGACAGGCATGATGATTCCATTCCGAATCAGTAGCAGGTGTGTTTTTAAACAGCATTACAAGGACAGTTTAGGTTTTGACCCACAAAGTCTCCTGCTGCCTTGTTTGGTGTGTTATGTGTGATGTTTTCACCGTCTGTGCCTCAGGTTGGTCCTTGGTGAAGTTAGCAGTGACTGTGTGTCACTGTCACAGTTGGTCTCAGTTAGTGATGGTGGAAAAATGTACTTGTGGTGTGAGTAGACCATTTTTCTCCTCTCTTTGAAGGAGCTCTTTTAGCCAACACCACATATCAAACCACATAATGGACCAAAGATGAAACAAAGTATTTTCTGGAGGCTGAATCAAATGGAGTTCAGATGCGTCGCTGTCATAAATGTTGTATTTTACCATTCAGAAGCTAACTGAGAAAGAGACGCGCAAATGGCTTCAGCAAATGCAAATTTTCCCTTTTGATTCGAGTCTTTTGAGGTTGGGCTTTCTTCTGCCAGTGACAAGTGGCACATCAAAGAGTGGATATTCAGTGCAAACACAAATGGAAGAATTAAACATTTTCTCCAATTTGTTTCATGCTTTATTTATTTATTTATTTTTTCTTAATTAAAAAGTAAGTTTTCGGTTAAAGTGGAAAAAAAAACATTGTTTTGTAGGTGTTTCTAGGGAACAGATCTCTGGTGTAGTGGAAGTGATGAGTTAAAATAAATAGAATAAATGGGCTGTTAAAAGCCACCAGCTGAACCCACATGGAGAAGGTTGGGAGCAAGTAACATCAAATTCAAACCATAACAACTTTACACTGAGACCAGGATACATTGTTTTTGGTCTACTTACAATATCGTCATCTCAGATGTAATTAGACAAAGTTAAATGTGTGTTTCAGTGCAACTGAAACTGTAATTGTAAACTCTAATCCAGCGCAGTGACCTGTAATAAGAACTTCCACTTCAGTTGCACATGTAATCCGGTTACAGATCACGGGCTGGTGTGTCATGTGGACCTTTTGTTTGTTCTGCTTCACTCACTTCACTCTGTGGGGATTAGCACTTGTTTTGTGTTTTGTCAGCACACCGCTCCATTCAACGACTCACTCCTGCGAATCAGGCTTTTGTGTGTGAGCGGTACGCACCACTCTAACCTGCGTGTGTCCCGTCCCTGCAGACTGGCAGATTGCCACCCTGGTGCTCCTGGTGGCCGGCGCTGTGGCAACTCTGGTGGCCTTTTTGGTGGCCCTCATCTCCCTCTGCCGAGGAACACAAAGACAGCACTACCGCACCGTGGCCGTGTTCCTCTTCACTGCAGGTACGTCCGCCTCTGCCTCCTCCATCGTCGTACACCTTCTCAAAACATTGTATGAATATGTATCTGACGTTCAAGCAAAAAGTGTACGTACACGTTTGGAAACAGAAACCACAACTGCAACAATTTCCATGTAGAAAGTTTTTTTTTTTGTTCCAATGCAGAAGAAAAGAAGGAACTCAATGGGATTTGCTTGTTGAGCTAGTTTTTTTCTGTGGTGTAGAGTCTGGGGAGCTGCAGGCTCATGTGCCAAGAAAAAGCAGCCGCAGAATTTGCAGACTTACCAACACAGTGAAGTCACAGAGTGAAAAAAAGAAAACATAAGACGCCACCCAAGACTCTCGACCCAGCGTTGCTTCACAGTTGGACTTCACTTCTCCTGCATGCTTTGTGAGGACGTCCTACGGGTGAAAGCAAATTTTGACACTGGAGGGGGAGGACCTATCTATAAAACATGCAATTAAAATAAAACGGTTCAGCAGTCATAAGAAAGAACTCCGTGCTCTGTACAAGTGACTCACAGCCTTAGTGCTTACTTTACTTTTAACAGTGATGAAACACTAACAACTTACAACAAACTAACTCTCCCCAGTTCCTGGTTTGGATTATATAAAACAGACGTCCTGTTGTGTATTGCAAGTAATGTTCCACCTCCTGCATTTTTACATCACATAATCTGGATTATGACAATGATGTCCTGTTTCCACCAGCTGGTACAGATCAGTTCAGTTTGGCATGTTATACACTGATATGTTTCTTTTTTGACAAATAATGCCAGACTAAACCAGATTAGTGCAGTGGAGTATGGAAACCTAGCTATCGAGCTCTGGTCGCTGACGTCGCACAGTCCCGTCATGCAACACTTGGCCTCCTTCTGCTTGAATTCCTAGACGTGGAGAGTATAACTGGCAGCACATTACGGAAGCGTGGAGCTGCGATGACACGATAAAGTCTGGTTTATCGATCGATTATTGCGCGGTGTTGACATCGTGGGAGGGATGAGTTTGAAAATGGAGATGCTCTGTTTGCTTTGAGGTTCATGGCTGCAACAGGAGCGAGAGAGCATCTCCACTGGCGATCATGCCAGGACTGCACATGTTTACAGTATACTTCTGTGCACTTTGCAGCAATGACTGAAAAGCCTTACTGCTGAAGACACTAAACACTCTCTGGATGTGTTAATGGTAATGCCTCCTCTTCAACCCTTTTGTTGTGGGTTTTTAGCATCTTCAGCAGCCTCTGATTTCTTTTTTCTCCCCTGCGGCAGAAATATGTCAGACAGCTTGTCTCTTTGCTGGTTGCATTCATAAAAAAGTGAAGATAATGGATAGTTTTTGTGCCCCTGGATAAACGATAGTGCATTTTACTGCATCACCAAATGGCAAAGTTGGATCAGTGCCATGAAACCGGTGTCAATGCTCAATGAAAGCATGGACGACAGAGCTTTGAGAATCCCCAGGCAATGGATTCCTCTTGTTCTTCCTCTTGTTCTTCCTCTTATCACTTCATATCAGGTACAGAATCCAACACTAAGTGTTCTCTGAAGTAGGATGAGGCAGAGTTGAAGATATCACGTTAGTGCAGGTCTGGACTAACATCAGGGTCCAGACCTGAGGGTCCGAAGTTCCTCGTTTATTTAATTGACTGACAGATTTAGTTTCTCTTGCGTCCGTAACCGCATGATATCAGCACTTTCACTTACAGAATCTCCTCTGCAGGAGAGTGAACAAGCATATTTCCTAAAAAGGCCAAACCATTTTTCTTCTGCAAACTAATAATATCCTCCGCAGTCCAAATGGATTCATGGCCATAGTGTGAGGTAACACAAACACATTAAGGTGAGGATTGTTTTGTATTATGTTGCGTTTTGAAGGACGTTTAAGAGCAAAGTGAGGGATTTTTGTCCAGCTCTGTCCCCTCTGTGTAAAAAATCATTCACAAAGAACCAGTCTGTGTCGTCAATGTAATGGGTTATGGTGGTTGACTGTTAGCCATTTACTGAAAAGCGTGGGAATGCAGTGTTATCCTTTCCTGTGAGTAATTGCTTTAAAAGTCTTGCGAGGAATAAGACACACACAGTCCACAGTGCAGCAGCAGCAGAAGGGCTGCTTGTTAAATGCCCCTTGGCAGAATCGTGGCTGTGTGGTATTTACTTTCTGTCCAGAAATATGACCTCAGTGTGGTTGCTCGAACAGTCTGGGCTTCATCAACACCGCCACATTCTTGAGCTGCCGTTGGTTCTCCTGCACGCCCACTGCTCCATCCTGAAGGAAGGAAAGGTGGAGTCGTGGTTACAGAAAGTCCTTTCCTCAAGAGTCACCTTAGCGTGCTCGGAAAGGAAGTACTGAGACAGTAGACGGCAATGTTCAGTGACAGTCAGAACAGCAGTTGTGTTTGTTAGAGTTGTGTTCCACATTTCACAAGGTCACAGGAACTCCACAGACGTTACCTTCTGAGTGTGGAAATGTGTTGCTGCGAGTGGAGAGCGGCGCGCTACGTCACAAGAGTCCTCACTTTCCAGCGAAGAACAAACCCACAGGAAGAGACGTGTCATGCAAAGAAAACAAAGTGTTTTTGTCTTTTTGTTATGGCGGCACCGCAGTAAATGCAGAAAATGGAAATGCATTTCACGCTGAAACATTAAAACAGATCCTTGGTTAAAGCAGCACCCTGTGTTCCTCGTAAAATTTACCATAAAAGTCCAATTATTTTTAGAGTCTGGAAACAAATGCTTCAAGGCTGAATCTATTCCATTTCAAAGTATATGAATAATTTATGACACAGATGAGTGAAGATAAAGTGTTGATGGAGGGACTTTGAGTCCAGACACTGGTGGTGAAGGTGCTCGATGATCTACTGACACTGACGACGGATGAGGAATAATGAATCTGAGATGATTAGGCAGTGATGACGGGGAGGATAACAGCAGTATGAATACTCTGCAGTAGAAAGAAAAACAGTATTTAAATAGGAAGCAGCAAGATAATTGGGTTGCGATGAAGACGTCTTGCTGTGCTGTTGGAGAATCGCTGATTAGTAACTGGGTTTTTCTGCAGACTTTTGCATTAATGGCTTGTGTTGTGTTCTGTTTTGGTTCCAGTGGTTCTGCAGGCCTGCGCTCTCGTCCTCTACCCGATCAAGTTCATCGACGGGACGGTGCTTCAGACGTATCACGAGTTCAACTGGGGCTACGGGCTCGGCTGGGGCGCCACCATCTTCATGCTGGGCGGAGGGATCCTCTTCTGCCTACGGACGGACATATACGAGGATGCTATGTACTGAGTCCTTCGTCGACCTTCTCCCCTTCACTCGTGGGAATACACACACACACACACACACACACACACACAAACACACGGGATGTGTGCTACTTTCCTCCACGTGGCCAGCGCTTGTGTGAGGACAGACCCTGTTCCTCTCGTTCTCTTGCCGTCTTGCTCTCTGTTATTTTTAGACCGGGTTCTGAAGGCCTGATTTAGGCCGGGGCCATTTGAATAGTACCTTCACCCTCTCTTTCCACGTATGTGTGTTCAGTGAAGTGGCTCCTTCAGCCCTGCCATTTTCAACAGTGCGGTGCTAAAGCACAGAGAGCTTTCTGGACAGATGCTGGACGTTTCCACCGTATGTTTGCATGGATCTCTCTATTGTCAGAGATGTGATTGTGCAGTGGCTGGGCATTTAAAGGGACTGACATATCTCTACATTTCTTTTCTTTTTTTTATTCTTTTGGATGCATTTGTAAAGGGCACACTTGTTGTTCATGTATTTATGGCATTTATTCCTACTTAATGAATATAGAAACACCCTGAATTTGTCTCTCCATGTGTTCTAGCTCAAACATATCCAGTAAAACTAAACGGTATAAGAAGTTTAAAATAGTCAGCTTTGATATTTACTGGAGCAAGCAAGTGTTTGTAGTTTGCTTGAAAAATGGCAATGTGAATGTGTACAAAGTGTCTCTACATGAAGGAGAATCCAGACTAAACAGCTGTAGTTTATTTTGAGAGTTAAGGAGTGTAAATTATTTTTAGAATAAAGTTGTTCTAACGGCTATAAAAAATAATAAATAACCCAGGGCAAGTATTCTTCCGTGCTTTGGTTTTAAGATAATTAGCCACATTAAAACATATATATATATATATATATATATGTATATTGCCAATCACAAAGCACATTTTGCAGTTTTACAACTGAGTCAGAGTTGATGTATCCATGTCATTATATTGAGACATTTTTACTGCAGTGTCATGCTGTGTGGGATGAATGTGCTCGAAGGCTTTATTTAAACTTTACAGCAGTGCACTAAAATATCACAGTCATTATTAATTGTGATACAGAAAAAGTATGAAACCCACTTTTAACTTGCAGATCACTAGGATGGCTTAAAGCTGTTTGTTTATACACTTTTCCTCTCTGCGTTTGTAAATGGCAAGTTTAAAAATAAATCCATTTTATTTCCCTGGATGTTTTTGTGTAAAACAGAAGGCACTGCCACACTTGAGCAGCCTGGTGTGAAGTCTCTCGATACACACTTTCCTTTTTCTTTTTTCTTTTTTTTTTTACTCCACAGAGTTCAATCTGCAACAGCTGGTCAAAGAATCTTTTGGGAAAAACAAGGTTTGCTGTTACAGCAAATGTGGAAACTCCCCAGCTGTGGATCTTTCGAAGCAGAGAGGCACAAAATGCTGCACTGTGTTAACCTGATGCTCCGTTTTTGTGAACAATGTAGTGGTGTGTGTGGGATGAGTGATTTGCCAGGTCAGTAGTTGTCTTATAATAGCATTGACCGCTCAGGAATCTTTGAAATGTGGTCAGAGGTGACGTGGTTACACAACATCGTTGAAAAGGGGGTGAGCAGTATGGTTTTTAAAGTGTCACAGATGTGGTCACATTAGGGCTGGTCAGTAATTTAAGAAAACATCACAATATAATATACTTCCTCAAGAATCAATACATCAGAATGCATTTTGAAATAAAACACCAAATACACAGCTAAGAAAATGAATTACGTCAAAAACGGTAGCCACAGGTGTGATAGTGAGAGTGGATAGTTGTTGTCGTTTCCCTATGATGGACAGGGAACTGTCCAGGCTGTGACCCCGCCTATCACCCTATGTCAGAAAACAGGAAGTTCACAGGTTACAGGACTGCCTAAATTGAGGGCTGGCATTTAATACCGAACAATGTTTTCAGTCATAGAACATGATGATTGCAGTAATGAGTCTAGAAATGTGATTACAAAATTACACAAATACAAATGTGTCATTGGAAACTAAATAAAGGCCCATATCACGACTTTTATTTTGAAATTCTACTAAACCACCCTCCTGAACAGTTGCTATTTCCCATGAAGTTAAGATTCTTTTTTTTCCCACTTGACCTGCCCCCTACTGGCCAGACTAGATACTCATTTTTTGACAGTTTTGATAACAATGGTATATTATCTTTTGTTGACATCAGCGCACGTTACTCATGCTAGTTACTTCTCCCAAAAAGTTACTGAGTTGTGTTTGTGTTACTATTGCGTTACTTTTTTAAATGTTCAAATAAACTAAATTCAACTGTATGTTCAATTATTTATAATAAAACTGAATATTAAATAAATAAATGGACACTTAATAGAATCAATTATGATGAGAATGACCACTATTTTAATGTTACTGTGGGACAATGTGAGATAAGACACCTGCCAAATGTAATACATTATTGTATTAATAATTATCATTGCAATGTTTTTAATAGAACAATGAAACAACAGATGTTTTAGAACTTTTGATGTACATATACATTCTTGCCTTTTATCTCAATGAGGGAAAAGTAATGTCTGCCCAACTCTGCCTCTGATTGGTTTACCAGGAAACATTACCCTACCTTAGCCACTCATCATCACTTACGCAGTTGTCCCGCCCCCTCACCAAAGGAAAGAAAAAAAGAAACTTTGCAGCTTCTGTGGCAGAGAGAGTCTGTTCAGATGAAAACAAGGAGTTTAATTATAGTAACACACAAAGTTTCCACAACTCTGCCAAGAAGCCAAGATCCACGTGGAGCAGCAGAATCCATCACAACAAGTCCGGGAACAAAATTTCTCCTTTTTTGATAACATTTTTGGCGTTCTTGGAGCAAAGGAAGGTACTCCTGTACCCATCTTTTCCAAAACTAATCCGCGATGTATTGGACGTGTCGCCATCTCCTCTTCACATACACATCATCCTTGCTAAACAATCCAGGTGATAAGACTGGTTTCCCTTTCATCAGGAGACAAGATCAGTGGGATCATCTGAGTGCTTAGTGAGGGGGCGACCATTCAATATAGTCTCAACCTCACACAAAACAGTGTGGAGTCCAGAGTTTGCAGATGTAACACAGACGTGAGAACTGTCTCGTGGCACACATTTTCCAGCTGATAGGGCAGCAATCTCCTCCTTGAACCTTTTCTGCTGACTGTAGCCAATGATGGAAACTTCAGCATCCAAAAGATTCTCAGCGGACAAGGTTTGACTCGTTGCTTTTTTAGCCCTCTCCATCTCCAGCGACACATGTGATCCATCGGCATCCTTTCTGTTAAACTCAAGCGCATGCAATTCCTTTCTCTTTTACTTCAACTGCAGAAGAAACCTCTTCCATTTGAGAAACAACGCAACTGCCACCTTAAGTTTCCTCCACACTGAAAAGTATAATAGGAGCTGGTCTGTAGCATTGGGGAGTGCTGAGTAATGACGGTGTTTACTGTGGCATCCCTTTTGACCTCTGCAATTGTGGACAATCCCTTTCTGGGTCAAAGAGAAACATTGGGCCCTCAATCCAGCTACCACCATTTAACAGGTCTCCAACCTTCATACCTCCAGAGGCGTAATCAGCAGGGTTGTCTTTGGTATTGATGTACCTCCACTGAGAGACATGAGTTGCATCTCTGATAGTCGACACCCGATTTGCCACAAAAGTGTGGAAACGTCTGTCCTCATTATTTATGTACTTAAGCACTGAAGTAATGTCCGTCCAGAAAATTGACTGATCCAATTCTGCTCTCAACATCTGATCTACTCGAACAGCGAGGACAGCAGCCGCTTCAGGGGGGTGACACATGAACCTGGCTCTTGCTGTTTTCAATTCTGAGGTAGGTGACAGTACCAAATCCATGTTCACTGGCATCAGAAAAGTTGTGCAGCTGTGCTTTAATGGGCTGTCCAAAGTGTTTGGGTTATCTTGTCATCCCATCCACAACGTCTCCGACCTTTGCTGGCAGTGTCACTGGTGCAAGGAACCCCAAGGGATCATAAACTGAACAGATTACAGACAACAATCCTCTTCTGCTCTGTGCTTGCTCCTTCACCAGACGCATGCATTTTTAAACCTTTCTCCAGAGCACGCTTTCCCTTTAACGCTGCAGATCGAGCAAGAAGTGCAGCCTTTCTCTGCTTTAATGCCAGCTGATGCTGTGGTTTGACCACTTTTGCTGCTTTTCCCACTGCATTTGCTTTTTTGGTGAGAATGTTTACCAGCAACATTTGATATACTGTCATCAGGATGAACATCATCCACATCACCAACATTTTCATTATTTCACAACCATTGTTTAACATCATCAATGAAACCATTTTCAGCAAACGATGTATTTTGTTTCCCACTTTCTTCAGAGGGCATTAAATGCATCAGCATTTATCATGAGAATCGTGAGCATTTTTTGCTTCTTCACACAAATTAAGAATTTTTCCTGTGCATCTTTTACCTCTGCAACACTACTTTTATGCATATGCTCTTCAGTTACCTTTCTTATATTTGTTTACCTTGTTTAATTTAATTTTAATTTTACCTCGTCTTACATTTTGTAACTTCTCCAAATTTTCAACAAAAGCCTTATGTGTGTCTTATGTCTTTTACCTTTACCCAAGTGTGTTTCATTTGAATTTCCCACTTCACTAGAAGCAGTGACAGCGCGTTTTCCTCCTATAATTATTAATGTTCCGCACTGAAATCCATATATATATATATATATATATATATATATATATATATATATATGTATATATATATATATGTATATATGTATACATATAGTCTCCTCATTGTTATTTTAGCCAAAGTAGTGTACACACTTTTATTTATTATTGTTATGGCCATGAAGCTGCAGCGTTACTGCTCATACCTTCCTGCAAGCGGTGGGCGCCGTAAGATGGTCCGGTGGTAGCTGCTCCGCCTCTGTGCGGTGGACTTTCCGCCTAACTAAGACTTCTTACTGAAGTGAAGTTTTTGACTTATTGTAGTGACTTGTTTTTAACAAAATAAAAACAACAAAACGAACCTAAGCCACTGAGGGGCTGCTATACTGGTACTTGATGGTAGTTGACGCGTCGTCTTCCACATGAACGTTGTATGCAGTCACCAAACATTTATTTACGGTTTGCGCTCTTAATAAACTGTGCAGACACTATAATAAACTCTATACCTTAATACAAATGGCGACGATTGTCAAAAACTGTGTGCTTCCCCCAGTGAGCAGCACACCTGCCGAGTGATGAACTGCTATTCTATTTAGTCATTTTCTGCCCCTCACAGTACCGTGCGCCACCTACTGTGGCCTCCAGGTATTACATAAACAAACAGATGAGCCAAATAAATGGCTCTAACAGTTACATTAAGCCTTTACTGAAACAAATAACACTGTTTATTTTAATGTCGTTATTCCCGTCACTGGTTCATATACTATAGTAGGACATTTTGGACAGTGTTTTGTTGACATACTATAGTAGGACATTTTGGACAGTGTTTTGTTGACATACTATAGTAGGACATTTTGGACAGTGTTTTTGTTGACATACTATAGTAGGACATTTTGGACAGTGTTTGACATACACACTGGACAGTTGACACGGACAGTGTGTTGTTGACATGCTATAGTAGGACATTTTGGACAGTGTTTTGTTGACATACTATAGTAGGACATTTTGGACAGTGTTTGTTGACATACTATAGTAGGACATTTTGGACAGTGTGTTGTTGACATACTATAGTAGGACATTTTGACAGTGTTTTGTTGACATACTATAGTAGGACATTTTGGACAGTGTTTTGTTGACATACTATAGTAGGACATTTTGGACAGTGTTTTGTTGACATACTATAGTAGGGCATTTTGACAGTGTTTTGTTGTATGGTAGGACATTTGACAGTGTTTTGTTGACATACTATAGTAGGGCATTTTTGACAGTGTTTTGTTGACATACTATAGTAGGGCATTTTGGACAGTGTTTTGTTGACATACTATAGTAGGACATTTTTGACAGTGTTTTGTTGACATACTATAGTAGGGCATTTTGGACAGTGTTTTGTTGACATACTATAGTAGGACATTTTTGACAGTGTTTTGTTGACATACTATAGTAGGGCATTTTGGACAGTTTTGTTGACATACTATAGTAGGACATTTTGGACAGTGTGTTGTTGACATACTATAGTAGGACATTTTTGACAGTGTTTTGTTGACATACTAGGACATTTTTGACAGTGTTTGTTGACATACTATAGGACATTTTTGACAGTGTTTTGTTGACATACTATAGTAGGACATTTTGGACAGTGTTTGTTGACATACTATAGTAGGACATTTTGGACAGTGTTTTGTTGACATACTATAGTAGGACATTTTGGACAGTGTTTTGTTGACATACTATATAGTAGGACATTTTGGACAGTGTTTTGTTGACATACTATAGTAGGACATTTTGGACAGTGTTTTGTTGACATACTATAGTTGGACATTTTGGACTTTATGAAGAGGACATGCTACAGTATGCTAGGACACTTGACACTTTTGTTAACGTACTATAGAAGGGCATTTTTGACAGTTTAGATTTGGACAGTTTTTGTTGACACTTTTTGTTGACATATTATAGCCCCCTAAAGAGACATTTTGCACCACTTTTAGGTACTCCCCCTTATTTTACAAAAACATTTTTGACAGTTCTGATTTGAGTAACAATTTCACCAACGTTTAGTGCCTCAAAATGTGATCTTTTCAGAAGGACATAAATAAATTCCTGGAATTCCAACAAGTCCCCGCACCACTGTGTGAGTGTTTGGGTGCGGAATATAAACCTCAAAGCCTCACATTTTTTCAACTTGTGCACATTTCCAGAGGAACATGAGTCACTGAACCACTGAACCACAGCCATGTCACAAGAGTGTGACATGGGTGGGACTTGAGGGGGACTTTAGTGAGTGAAATATTGATAAAACAAAAACAAATCCTCACAATAACCAGTCAATGTCTAACCCTGATCTTAACCCGAATACAACTCACATCTTATTCCTAACCCGAGAGGCTCAGAAATGAGTCTCTTCCTCATTCGGTCCAGACTTTAGTCCCCATGAAAACTCCTTAAATCAGAATAATCCTAAAAAGGATTTTTATTTATAGCTATGTGTACATAGTGAGAACATTCATAGACATAATGTACTTTCTAGCCTGAACCTCAAATGATAATCTAAACCCAATTCTATAACAGAAAGTGAGGCCCAGCCAAAATGTCATCACTATCCCAAAATGTACTCGCTTCTTTTGGTCGTTGAGTGAAAATGCTCCGCACAACAGATTCCCATGGGAAATGCACTTTGGTTTAAATTTGTACAGAAGAAGGCTTCAAATTAGAATCTCTCATTTTGCTGTGGTGTAAATGCCAAAGGTCAAATGTCAGTGGGTCTTCATTCCCAGGACTCCACCCACACAGTTAATGCACAGCTACTCCTTTACATGTGTGCTGGAGAGGAGGTATACATTTAGGCAGTGGTTGAATTTTATACTGAATAACCATTTTCTAGGAGCGAGAGAGTGCCAAGTTTGATCATGCTCAATCCCAATATGCACAAGGAATAGAGATGATACAAGAAAGAGATATAAACACAAACAATGTCTCAAATGAAGCCTTTACTTTTTGTTTTTAAGACAGACAGGAAAACCTTTGAAGAACTCTTTTAATAATTTATAGTTCCATTCCATTGTGATGTCTTTTTAATAGAATTCTCACGTCACAAGTGCAGCAGTGGAGAGCTCCGTGCCTCTGCAGCTGCTTTCACATTCTCTCATCTCTGAAAACCTTGGACATGACAACAGCAGTTTTTTTACTGAACAAAACAAAAGCACTGGACAACGGACAGTATTTAAGTCCAGCTATCAGGATATGATTGTGAACGTAGTGTTTGGAGCTCAGCTGACACCTGGGTGCAGTAACCAGCCGGGCCCTGCACACTTTCACTCTGCAGGGACAGATTCCAGTTACTGAGCCCGGGGGACAGAGACAAACATGGACACGGACAGCTTGTTGCCTGTGGAGGAAAAACTGGTGTTTAACTGATAAGTAAATCATGTTACGCTTATTTCTATAGCCAATTTAAAACAACCTCAGATAATCAAAATACTGCACAGACTATACACATTTCAAAGTGATAAATCAGGAATAAATATGAGCTCAAATGGATAGAAATATTTTGACCTTTTCATTATTTGTCTTTAGATAATTTTGTCTGTGTTCATCCAAATGAATTTTGGCCAGACGGTGTACTTTTTTTGATCTTATTTCCAGCTCAGCTTTTACAGTAAGACAGTGTAAAATACAAGTGTAAAATACAATGTCAAAAATGTCCCAGTGAAACTGAAATTTTTGATCTCAATTGCTTTAAAGCATAATACATGCATTTTTATATATCTGGCTGTCAAGCTGGGACCATCTCTCCACCAGATGGCGCCATTTTGGCCATATTCGGTATATGGAGAGACAAAGCATGCTATTTTTACGAGATGGCACTGTCACAAGTGTTGCTGCTAATCACTGACATATCACAGGCTTCAACACACATACACAAAAAAACAGTATATTGAAAATAATTCATATTGAGTGTGAGTATTTGAAAAAATAGAAATGTAAAATGATCAGTGTTGCTGCTAATCACTGATTAGGTTAGATGTAGGTGAAAATGAAAGAATAATAAAATAATTTTTCTTCTTCATGAAATCATGCATCGAATCAACATGTTGTGTAGCTCTAGCCCAAGTGTATGGAGTTGAATGTTTTTCAAAATGCAGCCCTTGATATTTTAACTAGTCTCTAAAATAAATTAGGTGATTATATTATTAAAGAGAAAAAAAATCCAGGAGAATTATGAACACAAACCGTAGAAATGGTTGTCCAGCTCTCTGTCTGGTCCTCAGCGGTGAAGTCAAGGTTGAGCAGTGAGGAAGAAAAATGGAGTGAAAAGTAACACCTGGGCTATACATTACACTCTTACCAATCCTCCATCAAGCTAAGCTCCACCAAAATTACACATTAACCTCAAAAAAGGTTACTTGCTCCTCAGCTATCAGCTTTTGCTGCCCTGCAGTTCCCTTGATCATGATAAACCCCAGGACTGCAGGAAAACCAGGCGTCTGCTAGTAAAACTGTAAAACTGCTGGTATAAAAATGTATGCAAGTTAAAGTAAAAAAGTAGCTTGTTTAAAGTTTGCTGAGAGTAAAAGTTACTTTAATAACAAGGTTGGGGTTCCCTCTTCTGTCATGCAAAAAGGAAAGGGGACAAACGTATTATTTTTTTAATAAACAGCAAATCTTTACAAGTTAAAATGCTGATAAAATAAAATATGTAAACACAAGGTCAAATGCTTTAACGTTCTTACTCACTCAGGGACCTTAATTAGTGGAAATTCACCTGTCCCCATCATTCACCTGTCCCCATCATTCACCTGTCCTCATCATTCACCTGTCCAATTCATCATCATTTATCTGTCATCATCAATTCACATGTCCTCAATTTTCACCTGTCCTCATCATTTACTTGTCCTCATCATTTCTGTCATCATTTACCTGTCCTCGTCAATTCACCTGTCCTCATCATTTATCTGTCCTCATCATTTACCTGTCCTCAATTCACCTGTCCTCATCATTCACCTGTCCTCATCACCTGTCTCACCTGTCTCATCATTCACCTGTCCTCATCATTTATCTGTCCTCATCATTTACCTGTGCTCATCAATTCACCTGTCCTCATCATTTCATCTATCCTCATCAATTCACCTGTCCCATCATTCACCTGTCCTCATCATTTACCCGTCCTCATCATTCACCTGTCCTCATCATTCACCTGTCCTCATCATTCACTGCCAAAGTTTCTGGTGAGTGATTTTATTTTATTTTTATTATTTTTTATGTAAATTCAGGCCAACATAGTAGTGAAGTAGAGTACTTCCAAAACACTCAAGTAAAAGTCAAATGACAAAATATAAAAATGTAATTCGTTACTTTCCTCCACTGGTGAATGATTATATTGGTGTGTGTAGTTGCAGTAAATGATGCAGATAAGTCAAAGTCCATCGGCACAAAAGTGAAGTATGGAACGAGTGTGAGAAGCAGTCATCTGCTGTTGCCTCTCTGACCTTGTGGATGTCAATGAATATCGGATCAAACACAAACATCGTTCACCCTGGAGTCAGGTGCTTACTTTCCCACACACACACACACACACACACACACACACACACGCACCAAAAAATGTGCATGTAGGTGAAATGCGTGGCATCAACAGAAAGCTGTAAAGTACACTGAATCACACCTTTCTGTGGCTTTATATGAAAAGCTTTCAGACCATCTGTGGCTTTAAACTGAGAAAACAGCTACAGAGCGTTCAGCTGCTCTATTTAAGTCAATTCTCCATAATATTTTAGCATTTAATGCTATTTTATTCTTCCTTAAAGCGTAAATAAAGAACAACATCACTGTATCCATCCATCCACGTTCTAACGCTTTGTCCTCCACATATTAAGACAAAAGTCAACCAGAAAAAAGGCAGCAATGACTGGAATCATTTTCCACCGTCAAATTAAACACAAAACTGCAAAAGACTCAAGCCACCACGTGCTGTAACAATGTTCAAAATAGTCAAATAAAGTCAATTGTATATACATTCTCCAACTTTGGAGCTGTAGTAACAGATGTAAGCCACACAATGGCGCTCTTCTGCAAGGAGGTTCAGATTCAGATTCAATGACCTCCATCATGTTGCTCTTTTTCCTCCAAACTGAATATTCTCTCTACACTTGAAAAAGGAAACTAGGAAAACTTGTAAAATTTTAAGGTGAAAAATTCCAGCCTTTGCTGCTCTGCACACGTCTGCACAGTCAGCATTTAAGGGTTCCCCACACTGTCAACAATGTAAACCTGAAGGAACAGTAAGACGTGTTTATACAGTCAGACTTCACATGAGAATGTCTCCTGCACTGATGCACAGTGTCTTAAATGTTGGGTTATTGAAATGTTGAGTGGTTTGAAAGAAAAGACCCACACAATTTTTACAGCTTTCTTTCTTCATTTGTTTTTCCATTGTTCTTCAAAAAAACATTCATGAAAAATCATAGAAAGGATTGAATGCAACATTCTAATACACCAGAGATTTAGGAAGTGCATTTGGAATGTTTGTCCAAAAAGCCTGTCAAAGATAAAGCTCCTGCAGATGGTCTCTCCCTCCTGGCTCTACTCTCCTTCACACACACTAAAGAGACAGTTCTTACTAAAGGCCTAGTTAATACCTTTATTAGTTATTAACTAGTTATATTAGTTATTATTTAGTGTAGTGTTATACATCCGTCTGTTATCATAGCATTACTTGTCCAGACGACATCCAGCGTGAAGCACTTGGAATGTGTGTGTGTGTGTGTGTGTGTGTGTGTGTGTGTGTGTGTGTGTGTGTGTGTGTGTGTGTGTGTGTGTGTGTGTGTGTGTCGATTCTGATGGGAACTAGGAGCAGAACTACCCGGGTAGATTACACAATTACACAACCCTACATTAAAGGACTAATGCACACGTCGATCTCGGACCAACTGTGGACACTGACTTATCTGGACAGTTGGAATTTATTTTCTATTTCATTTGCACTTTGAACAGTATTCCTATTGTAAATTTGTTATTTTGCTGTTGTTTACAACTGAGGTTGTTATTGGTAAATTCTAAGTTGTTATATGTAAAAAAAAAATATCAATTAAAGTCATAGCTGAACTATTCTATTTATTGAAATGTAAGAGTGGAATATTTTTTGTTAGTAACTGTTGTCCCTGTTAATTGTACCCTCCATGGGCAGAACTATATCTTCTGATCTAGCCTAAGTCGAAACTACATTACATTACATTTAGAGCTGCAACTAACGATTACTTTCATATCCATTAATGTGTCGATTATTTTCTCGATGAATCGTTTGGTCCATAAAATATCAGAAAACCTTGGAATGTTGATCGGTGTTCGTCAAACAGGAAATGATGACGTTCTCAAATGTCTTGTTTTGTCCACGAACCAAAATGATTGACTTTTAATGATTTATTTGTTATCCAGTGCAAAATAATGAAGAAAAAAATCAGAAATCTTGTTTTAATCATGAAAAAAGCTTCAAACCGATTAATAGATTTTCATTAGTAATCGATTAGTAATCGATTCATCGGTTTATCGTTTCAGCTCTAATTACATTACATGTCATTGGCAGCCGCTTTTATCCAAAGTGCATTTAAACAATTGGGTAGAAACAAGAGTTAGAAGTAAGTCAAACTATAAAGTACATGACATTCACCACAGTTCATGTGCGATCGACATCCGTTACACTAACATTTAAGGAAAATGGGTCGTCTTGTCCATGTTTGTCTCTCAGTATGGGATGTTTTGGCTGATTAGAGCTTAGATCAGTCAGATCAGACTTCGAGGGCATTCAGGACTTTGAACTGTAGAGGGCAGCGTTCAGCCTGACTGATTTAATAGGAGAAGAAGAAGAAGGGAACCCGTTGAGTGATACGGCAGTGAAATGCCCAATTAAGCTTTCTTCAATTACCATTCAAAGAAAATAACCACCTCCTTGTAAGTAAATAATGACGATAATAAAACACTTACAGGCTTCCAAAGTGCAATAAAACAATTCTTTCACATGTTCAATCCACGTGTACTGTTTTCTATGGAATGTAAAAGTGTTATTGGCAAGAGTGAGGCACAAGTAAACAATCAAAAATAGTTGGTACTGAACAACACAACAACGTGGGCTGTTCAAGTGTCCGTCACAGTGGGAACTGAATTCATCCCAAACAAAGTGTGGAGAAGTGGCGAGAGTCCGGCCCCTTCTCATCTCTGGATCTCCTCCTAGATTGAAAGCACAGTTACTTTTCAATTTCACTGCACAGCTGATCATCGTGTATGAACAATGTGCCGTGTATGCATGTTCTCACGTTTTGAGGATTGTCACCACACACAAAGACAGCAATACTATGGCAGAGGTTGCAAAAGCAATGCATATGTAGACTTGTACCTTGTCCCATTCAGGTTCAAGTGCAGGTTCTTTTCTTTCTAAGGGAGGAGCACAGACACACACACACACACAAGGTTGGCTTTATTTACAAGTCAGAACCATGTATCTGATAAAAGAATAAAATATTAAAAACAAGCTATATTTTTGGTATTTGCTCTATCACCTGGATGGCAAATCGCACGACTCCATTCACTCCAGAAGGTGCTGTCTGCACAGTACTTGTTCACTTTGGACCGGACCCTGACGCAGTTTCTCTCCGAGTCATGCACGAGCTGCAGATTCAGGCTTGTTTGCTTAGTTAAAATCTGCTTCTGTTCAGAGTGAAAGTGCACAAACAAAAAAGAAGAAAGCGATCAGAGAGTGGATAAAGTGTTACAACAAGAGGGATTCAGACGAACTGAATAAAGAGTCAATAATACAGGTTGAGGTTTTGGGCTCAGCTCGTTGTTTTGGTTTTGTGTCACTGGTGTGAGGTGTGTGCATGTCACGCATCATCTGAGTCATACCAGTTCTGTTTTCCCATCAGGTTCCTCTTTATCGTGCTCCACCTCCCATTCGAGGCAGTGTGCGGGGACATTCCCAGCAGGACGCTCCCAGTGGATTTGCAGCTGTGCGTTTGGACCTGTTTGCAGATGCAGCCTCTCTGTGGTCCCGGGTTTCACTGCAACAAAAACACAGTCAAAACACCAGGACGACAATGAGTGGAGTGATTCTTTGGACTTCTCCATTACATGTACAGTATGTACCTTGGTTTTGGGTTTGCAGGGAGATGAAAGTTGGCTTCAGAGACCCATGAGGTGAGGAACCATTTAAGCAGAGATTAATATCAGTGAATTCAGGGAGAGCTTTTCCTGAGAAGTTGCACCCGATCCTGATTCCACGTGAGATGATGTACTTTGGGCATTCCTCCACTCGTTTCAGTTTCTTGTGCCTGTGAAAGAGATTTGGTGTTTGTTTGAACCTGCTCATATCACCATGACACGAGAAACAAGGGATTCTTTCTATGCAGCGTTGGACGACTGCGACGTGATAATGAAAACTGCCTGATAGACAAAAGGAGAAAGAAAAAGGAGTGCCAGTGGATTACAGTGTGAAAATCTTTATTTCTATAGGTGACCAAAGTGCTTTACAAAATAAAAGCATTACTGACACATGGGGCATGGTATAATAAACACATTCAGGAAACCAAAGCATGAAAATACTAATTAAATACACACAACTACCAGGAAAATATAGTTTATGTGGTGCTCACGCAGCACAGCTCTGTGCCGTAGGTGCACCCTTGGTAAATTGTCATGGGAATAATACACAACTCCTTATATGGACGTTCTGGCGGTGTGTGTTTATAGGTCACATATTCAGGCTTTTAAAAAATGTTTTTTGGTTTTTTTTTGAGTCAAAGTGATGATTAAGTTTAGTCGTGATATGAAATAGATTGTTTTTCTTTCATGTTTGCTCGTAAAAACAAGCCAGTATAGCGTCGCTGCATCGTTATTACTTTACAAACACAAGCATTTCTCTTTGTGATGCGAGTGCTGAATGGGGATGCACTCCACTAAAGAATTCCTATGTGAACTCTCTATTTCACTTCAGCGGGACATAAAAGTCGTATGCTGGAGACACAACATACCACAAATATAGATTTTGCTGCGCGGCGGCTGACAACTTTGGGTTTCTTTTCCATTTGCACTCCATGTTCTCCATGTTGTAGAACACACAGCTAAAGTCCTTGACCTCAGTACCCACAACACCTGCAGGGGGGAGAGAAACTGTCGGTTCACATGTTGTATTTCGATGCATTTATGTGTCAAAACCTCATTGACTGACCTGTGCTGGGAGGTTTTTGGACCAGTTCAGAGTAGCTTTCACTCTTGACCGTGGTGCCATTGGTGCAGGCTCCACTCAGCACAGTGTACAGCCTCACTCTGACGTCTTTCATCAGGTCAAACTGGGCGCTGTATGACCTCTGTGTTGTCCTGATAGCCTGTCATTCCAGAAACACAAATCATGTTCATGTTACAGCTCACAATTCAAATCCAAGCGTTTGGAATGGTGTGTGTGATGGGTTGCAGGTGTGCCATTCTTCATGGGGATATTTTGACCTCATGGGGACATATGTCAGGTCCCCAAAAGGGTTTTTTCAGGGTTAAGACCTGGTTTTCGGTTGGGATAAGATTTGAATTGCGGCTTCAAGATTAAGGATAAGGATATTGCTTTGTTTAGGCCGTCTACATGGATGGAAATCAGTGGTTTATTTGGTGTTCTTCAAGTTCTGTTCAGGTTTTCTTAAGGCCTGGTCGAAACTGTTTACTTAAGGAAACAGGAATTTCCTCGAGAAATCTTGGCCTGGAAAATCTTGGAACGTGCTTCCCCATGTGGTGTCAGTGACTCCACACCTCTTTCAATTCCTTCCTGGGGAGGCTGGATACTTCCTGGAGGCTGCGTTGGAGCTCTGAGTGTTTGGCTCAAACTTGTGTGATGACTTTTGACAACACATGTCAAAGGTGTGAAAACCAGCCAAACTTAAAATGGAGGAGAACAAGAAAGCACTGAAAGATCTGGGGAAGAAAATTGATGGAATGACAGAAAATGTGGGCAAAATAAGTGGTTTGGTTGAAGATGTGAGGAAATGAAACAACCCACTCGCACTGAAGGACAAGAAAATTGCAGAGCTCGAGAAAAGAGTGATACACGAAAAGATGATGTGATCATTAGTGGCCTGAAAACAACGCATCGCACCTACTCCAACGTCATCCGAGGGGAGAGCAGTGGAGTGGACCTGACTTGGTGGTGGTGAGCAGGTGTATACCTATATGGAATAGTTCTATGCTGTTTATTAATAATAATAATAATAATAATAATAATAATAATAAATAAATTAACTACAACTTCAACTTTTTGCTGGATCTTCTCCAGATAAATTGTTGCATCATTTGTTTCTCTGGATGTGTATGTGCTCACATTCAGATGAGTGTGACTGTGTGGGACAACACTGATGAACACAATGATTATGGAGGAACATGATGATATAGACCCACAAAGTAGTTGTTTTGATTGTGTAAACAGTAATTGTTGCTATTACAATGAAAATCAATTTAAGGAGAAATTCAACTTTGAGCAAGGTATATCAATCATACACTTCAACAGTAGGCGTCTATCAGAGACTACCTACAGCAGTACACCATGCGATTTAATGGAATTGCTTTTGTTATATAGCTATGGAAGAAAGTTATACACTGTAAATATTGTAAGTGAAATATTTCCCAGCCCAATTTTGACTATAGCTCATTGTCTTCACTCATCACTTCCCATTATTTCACTGTTCAACCTTTTTAAAATAGGAAAAAAAAAAGGAAGGATTGGATTACAGTGAAGACATTGGACTCCATTGTGCTTTGTTGTCTGAACTTTCTGAACAACCAACATCATTTACACACCATCCATCCACGGTGCAAAGTTCCAACCATGCGTAATACCACAGTCTTAGGTTAGGTATTGGATTTGCTTCAGAAACCTGAATCAGACTGCAAAGTCACAACCGTAACACTAGGCTGACAGATGGATCATTAGGGACGGTTGTGTGCACTTTAAACGTTTTTCATTCTTTGTGTTTTTGTTTTGGCAAGAGAGTGTATTATTATTTGCTATTGTTATTTCCAGCTCTGCTCCTACAGTAAGGCTAAAATACAGTACTGTGTCCAAACAAGTGTTACACTCGATTAATTTTTATCATATCTGGCTGTCAATCTGGGCTCAATTCGTATTTTCTGTTTGTTTGTTTTTTCATCTAAAAACATCGTGACATCATGACACAAACCTGGCATTCAAAGGGTTCAAATGTATCAATAATTAGGTCACAAATATCAGCTCAACCAATAATAATGTACAATATTTCTTCTTTCTCTTAAAGTGCCAATCACATCAACATGTTAGTACATTAATCATGTATATACTGTATGTTGCTTTAAATGTCACATAAAACCCATAAAACATCAAAGGGGCCAGTTAATGTTGTGTTTTCATTTTTTTGTCTTTTCAGTTAATGTTGTTGTGCTTTAAGTTAATGTCATTGTGCTTTAAGTGCATGTTGTTGTGATTTAAGTTAATGTCGTTGTGCTTTAAGTGCATGTTGTTGTGATTTAAGTGCATGTTGTTGTGTTTTAAGTGCATGTGTGTTTTGTGCTTGTGTTTTAAGTTAATGTTGTTGTGCTTTAAGTTAATGTTGTTGTGCTTTAAGTTAATGTTGTTGTGCTTTAAGTTGATGTTGTTGTGTTTTAAGTGCATGTTGTTGTGCTTTAAGTTAATGTTGTTGTGTTTTAAGTTAATGTTGTTGTGTTTTAAGTTAATGTTGTTGTGTTGTGATTTGTGCATGTTGTTGTGCTTTAAGTTAATGTTGTTGTGCTTTAAGTTAATGTTGTTGTGATTTAAGTTAATGTCGTTGTGTTTTCCTATTTGTGGTGGTGATTTGTGCTGCAGGGCCACCGTACATTCTCCCTATTTTCCAGTTGGATTTTTCATGTTGCTCTGTGAGATTTTGATGATTTTGGATCATCTTGAACTCAGTGGATTATACTAACTTGCATTCATTTACAGTGTTTTTGTAAAATCTGGATAGACGGTTGCTCTTATCGTTTTATATATGTATATGTATATATATATATATACATATATATATATATATATATATATATATATATATACATATATGTATATATATACATATATGTATATATATATATATGTATATATATACATACATATATACATATATACATACATATATACATATATGTATATATATGTATGTATATATGTATATATATATGTATATATACATATATATATACATACATATATGTATATATATATTCACCTCTAAGGACCCTGTGTTTCCCTAATCTGCACACTTCAGGCTGACATCATCTAAAGGTTCTACTGCTGTTTTATGTTGTCAGTTATCCTATACATTCAATACTGTTTACTGTAGTAGCTACATGAGCATCACTTGAGAGAATACTTTGAAAAATGACTTGACTTGAGAGATGTCAACTGCCATAAAAGTGCATTACCAATCAACCAACCATGTGCAAAACGATTGCGTGCAGTCGGTGAGCACTTACAGTCCAGCTGTCCTGATATGTGTTGAAATACTCCAGCTGATAGCGTTTTTGGCACTGGGTCATGTTGATCAGGTTGGATGGAGGGCTCCATGTGATCTCAAGATGTCCAAGATGACCAGGGTCTACGACCACAATGTCCTCAGGAGGATCCACTGCAAGTGAAAAAGGATGCATGTTTACAAAGTTTGCAACTAAAGCCAAAATACTCTTTCTAGTCACCAAAAGCTTAATATGAGGCACAATGTAATTACTTCTAGTGCTTGTTTGTACCCACATTTTGAAATGCACTTATTGGAAGTCCATTTGAATAAAAGCGTCAGCTAAATGACATGTAATAATAATGCAATAATAATATTAATAAGCATTTTCCTGAGGAAGTAATAGTTAGTTTCAGTTCTTCCTTAACATGATGTGAAACAAACAAACTCAGGGTGCCTGGTTGCAGGTGACTCCTGTGAACATCTGGTTGCATAAGCTTTCTTATGTACCTGTTATGACAGGTTGCCTCTTGTGAAAAACACATGTATTTAATAAAGTTGTAAAATAAATAAAGCAAAAAGAGGCAATAAAAAAATTCACCATGCAATATTATTGCTGGCTCCCGTCTTTTCAAACCTTAAGGCAAATAATGTCACACCGATGTTATCAAGTATCTTCTGGCTACAGTAGAACAAAATGAGGCTTTTTATTATGCACCACAGTCAATTGTTTCACTTGTATTGTGTACACATATTTAAAGAATACCAGGTCAAAGTCATACAAGGATTAGCAAATAAACATTAATAAATGAAATGAAAAACAAAGACAAACCCTTCAATCCGTTGCAGTATATGTTTTCCCACCAGGTGATGAAGAGTAACATCAGCACAGCGTGATGAATCACAGATTTATTTTCCATCGGTAGATGTTTATGTTGATAACAAAGACTAAAGAATAAAGAAAAGTAATATACTGCTGCTGCTGCTGCCTAATGAGTTTGTTATGGATCCAAATGTTAAAAGATTTGAATCTAACTGGTTTAATAAAAGAAAAAAGCAGTACAAAAAAATAAAGAATAAAAACTAAAATAAAAGCCACACAATGTCCAAAACAGTTTCTCTAACAGTTACTTTGTTAGATTAAAGTAACTGAAGCCGTGAAACGTCGGACATCCTTAAAGTAGGAGGGAGTGTTTTCCCTCTGCAGCAAGTTCAGACAAATAAAGAAGACTGAGACACATATAGGCGGGCCAACCCATTCAAATCACTGTTGTGGAAACACTGGGGGGTTATTTTCCACAGAAATTCCCTCTATGTTAACCAGTGCCTGAGGAAAACATCCATAATTGCTTGGTTTATTATTAGTCATATCACTCTCACTGTTGGCAGATTTACTCACTGGATGATGTTTCATGTGGAGGATGTAACATCTTCTTAGAGGTCACCTTGCTCAGTCCCTTGTGTCCTCATGTCCTCCTTCACAACCATCCATGAACCGTCTCTGTGGCTGAATAATCCTGGTCCCTCCCAACAAATATCGCAGCATCTTCAGCTCTGCTCACTTCCAGCGCTGCTTCCCTTTCACCTTTCAACGAACCACTTTAGGGATTTAGGGGGATTTAAATGAATCGTAATGGACAGAGGTCAGTCATCACGTTTTATGGCCAAACTGTTTTAAGGAGTCATTTTAGAGCTCCTCGCCCGACAGTTGGGTTTACTGTAAATGAGACAAAGGTTTTGACTCATGATGTGACACATGAGCTGACATCTCAGTTACTGGAGCGGGTGACGAAAAACAAGGTAATCAAGAAGAGGAAATCAAATTTTCCATGGAAGCACACAGATCCTCTCGTTGCTGAGGGATGATGAGCAGTTCAGTTTGTAGTGACATCAAATGCTGAGATTGCAGATTGCAATGTCCCTCTTTCTTCAGCATGGTGTCTTTCACTATGTGTTGTTTCCTTCTTCTTTACTCACACTTCATTCTTCTTTACTGTTTTCAAAACTGATTCACTCCTATTTAGCTTTTTATATTATTATGTTGTCTGCAGAAGAGGAGACCTTGTGTCTCAATGGGACCGTCCCGACGGAACATTATAGGATTATTATCTTTTAACTCGATTACATTTAGACTCAGCACATTTAAAGAAGGAATAAGACCGAGGCAGTGGCACAACATTACGTCTGCCAGCGACCACAAACAGCTACAACAAGTGAAAACATTCCCACAGTCTGCGTCTAATAAACAGAAATGACTAATAACTGATGCATTCCCACAAATTACCTCTGTAATTAGAGCAAGCTTTTATATCTGAGAACGATTGTAATGAAGACAAGAAGCTCTGGCCTGCAAAGAACTTGACTTTATTTCATATTGACATGTTTGTTTTATAAGAAAACCCTGGAGTTTATACAGATGATATGTACACGTTCAGCCTTTCAGTATTTCTGCATGCACTTTGACTTTGTCCTAAAATACAAAAGCTTGTATACGTGAGTCTCCTCGGCAGTGTAGTATTCAGACACGACTCACTAGTCCACTGTTTTCTTTGGGTGAGATGTTAAATTACATTATGCCATTTGCTCGTGGCATACAATAAAATAAATTAACAGTCACACATGTAGCTTTCATCACATAAATCACAGATTGGCGCCACCACAGAAAAGGAAGTGCCAATTTGACTCTGTGTGAATGTTTATCACATGTTTATGTGTGTTTGAACAGGAGTATCACATAAAAGCAAAATTATAATAATTAAAAAAGAAAATAATCTGTACATTGTTCCTCTTAATATAAACACACACAACCTTGATCCCAGGCTTTGTCAAATTCCTCCGATTTACAAAATAATAATAGTCTGTTCTCACATCGGCTTTAAAACAACACCCACATCCTGACATTTTCTAGATCCAGCAGAAGATATCTGTCTAACAGAGACGAACGGTGGCGGCACCAGCGACACGTTTGCTGGAGAAGCTCATTGGGTTCATTCACAGCAAGTATAGTGACGAATGAAAAGCACAAGCGAAGGAAACGGAATAAAAATGGCACAAAGAACGCACAATAAGTCATCCACAAGGTGAGATTCCTGCCCAGCATTTTCACTTCAGCTGTTTATCTGCTCATCTTGTTTTACAGAAAGGTTCAAAGGTAAAACTGTGATAGTATGTGATACTAACGTTGTTCCGCCTCAGGAGAAATAACAAGGTGAGATACCGATCGAGATTTGTTTTTTTTAAAACCTCTGTTGTCCATGTCTCGACTGATCCGGTGGCATGATAGAGATGGAGACGTTACCATGTTCTGACGACTGAGTGAACATCTTTAGGAAACCGTCTAAAGTCAAAATGTTAACAAAAGGTCATAGTTTCACTGGGTCTGAAAGTGGAAATTGAGTTTGAGACGTTTCATCGAGCTGAACATCTGAATCAGGTGTGTTGGAGTCTAAGCGTCTAAAACATGCAGGGGCAGCGAGTCCACCAGAAACACACCCAACACACCCAACACAAATATTAACAGATGACTTTTGTTTTGCCCTCATAAATTCACATGAATGATGTGGAAGATTTCGTCTGTAAGAACCACAAAAAGGCCGAGTGCCTCGCATGTTCTTCTGCGTTTTGTTATAAATCCATGTTAGCGAGCGCCACACTTTTTTTACAAGGATTATCTGTTCACCTGACAGCGTCATTATTTATCTGCATTTGAAAGAAAATGTGGATTAATGATAGAAAACTCTCCACGTCACAAAAGCTACACAAATACAAAGCGTTGTGTGAGGACACTTTCAGAGGAGGATGCCAGCTGACTTAGGTGCTTCGTGGAGTTTTCAAGTGTTGTATCTTGGTTGTAAAGAGTATTTTATTTACTTTCTATCATATGTGATTTTAGAGAGGTGTCTGTCTTGTTTGATAGGCGGGACAATAAAGGATGACCTGAGTGTGACTGCATGCAGCCCAACATCAGCGTCCCTCATTTTCTATCAGCGAAAATGTGCAACACATGACCTCGGGCTGATTTGCTGCATATTTATCACTCGGTGAGTCCTAACAGACTGGAAGCCCTGTATCATGTTGCACCTCGGCCGCGTCTGACCTTTGGATAAGGATGGAACAAATATCTGTCAGTACAGCAAAGGAAGCCGAGGTTCTCACGAGCAACGTTCAGGTCGGGTTTTCTAACCGGCGATATGAAACATCACATACTCGTCAGTAAACCACATCAGAACCTGATGCATCCTGTTCATGAGACAGGCCTAGGACTAGACTGCACATAAAAATGGACATCGTCTTCCTGTTCGAAAAGTGAAGCCCAGGAAATAGGATGGAAACAGCAGTGAAGCCACCAGGGGGCGACTCTGCTGGTTACAAAAAGAACTCCATGGGAAAACGAGCCTACTTCTAACTTGATTTAGAACATAAGTAAACGTTTTCTAAAGAGTTGATGGTATGAATCACTAGTGTCAGGTCTTCTTCAACAGCAAATGATGTCACTTTTGTACATTATGCTACCATTTAGAGGAAAATAAGACGATAAAGTGTCCAACGTGTGGTCCAATAAGAGCAGGTGACGTCTGGGAACTTCCCGTTCACATGTCACACATCAAATCGAGAATCTAGACGCTTTAAAAAAAGGAGTTTGTTATGCAACAGGAAAACTTTGTCCACTTTTTATAAATAACCTATGTTGACCCAAATTGTAACGAATCAAAACAACCTCTTCTTTAAGGCACAATAGTTAATATTTTATGTTTCTGCGCTGTTTAACACAATTAAACAAAAACTCAGCCTTATTAGAAAAGCATGTAGCATAGCCACATGTGTCCCTTCATTGGATTTTATGATTGATTGATGTCATATAAATACAGGTCATGACACTCAGCTTCTCTTCAAACACAGTCATGTGTGTGAGAAACGAAGTTTCAGCCACTGTCCTGCACAGAAACGATGCGTTGCATTAAAACACCAAACGTTTCATTGAGTGTGAAGGAATAAATAATAAAATGGACGCATAAAAAAGCTCAAATGTTGCATTTTCAGTTTACAAACCTGTACAGATCAGATCATGCCACCTCTCCATATTTATCCTGTCAACATTGTTCTCACCTCTACTGGCAAGTTTTACTCTTTACTCTCGATCAACTTAAAAACCTACACAGAAAAAACAAAGAATCAAGGTGAAAAAAAACCCCTGAATAAATAAATAAATATTTCCCTGAAACAATAAATCGTATCCGAATCACAATACAGCAGAGCTGGACATTAAGATAACACCATCCCATGTGTGGAAGAGTGTTTTCCTTGAAGCAGCACTGAGCCCAAAACACATAACTCATCTGAGGTGATGTGCCTTATCAGCAGCGGTTACGGAGGCGCGATCTTCCAGTCAGATTTGACGGATCGAGAGCGCCTCCTGCTGTCGTGATAAGGCACGTCACCCCGACATCACGTGAGAGTTCTGAGGAAGGCGGATGACACGCGTCGAATCTGGTTAACAAGATAAAGGAAAACTTACTGTCGTCTAAAAAACAGCCAAACATGTCGTCACAGTGGTTTGAATGTCACTCCTCCTAGTGCGTGGGTAGAGTATTTTAAATCACACACCCGTGTTGGAAAACGGGCAGACGGTCAACTGATGTGTCACTTCCCTCTAGAAAAGCGGAGGAGACGCCGTGGCTGAAATGTAATACTTGGCACACTTGGCACTTGGCTCGAGTGTCTCATCTCATCTATCCCTCCCCCCGTGTGGACTTCTGAGTAATTACGAACACAGTCTGTGGCCTCTGTTTACTCTGTGTTCTCTCACACATGCACAGACGAAAGAAAGAAAGAAGCAGTGCTGTCTATGTCTGATGTATGCTTCTATGGTATTCCATCAAGTTGACCGTGGTAAGTCTCTCTTTAAACGCAGCCTGACTTGCCCAGACTAATTGGAGCTGCGTGGTGAAGGAAACAGAAGCAGCTATTCAATACAGTACAGTCACTTCTGCGAGCAATCAAATTGTGGTTAGCATTCGATTCATCCGCCAAAGTTTATTTTTTTAGTCGTATTTCGTAGAAACTACTTCTGAAAGTAGCTGTATGGAAGCTTAAAGCTTACATGGAGTAGAGTCGATCCATGCTGTGCGCCATTATACTGAGAAGCGTGGAGAGAGCTGACTTGACAGTGGTTTGAAAGCAACAGACTTGTGTTTACACATGAATGTAATGCACTACAGCTTTAAATTAAAAAAAAAAAATTTATTACACACGTACTGTACCGCACACAAAAAGAAAAGAACTCAAGGACCACTTGGCGCCCGGCAGTGGTTTGGGTTTACAGTATGAGGCCCTTGAGGCAGCGTAGGTCTGAACAAGTGACACACACGCACACACACACACACACACAGGATGACTCCAGTAACTAGAAAAGGACTCAAATGAAAAATGTGATGGATAGGAAGTGGGCGGAGACTGACATCATATGAGAAGACAGAGCTTCTTCAGCTTCATGTCTCCTGTTTCAGTCAGGAAGAAAATCCACTGGGTCCTCAACCTGAGGGGCTCTCTGGTCCCTGGGGTTTGGGCTGTGTGTGTGTGTGTGTGTGTGTGTGTGTGTGTGTGTGTGTGTGTGTGTGTGTGTGTGTGGTTGTCTGCAGCATTGAGGTTTGTGTCAAACAGCCGGCAGCTGTGTGGGCAGATCCAGTAGAGCCTGGACGGTCACACCCACCGTCACCAGGCCGCGCTCTTCTAGGATGTGATGGGGAAGACAAAGCTTGTCCTGAGTCAAGAGAGGGACGAGGGACGAGGGACGAGGGACAGCCCGGAGACAACTGTTAGTCACAGCTGAAGCAGGGGTTTCAAACATATAATAAAAAAGTAAAATATCTAAAAACAGCAGGTACTGTACAAAGAGTATACCTGTAATGCACTTACATTTTTCTACTGTGTTATTTGTTTGTTTTGTTTTTCTTAACTGTTCTTAAATACCATTTAAATTTGCTGGGTGAGCCACTAAATTGCCCCCTTCGGTCAAATACATTGACTTTTAATTGAATTGAATTGAATGTTCTCCTTTCAAAGAGGTAATCGGCTTTACCTTCTGTTATAACCTCTGAGGCAAACCGTGACACAAAATCCCATAATCACCCATAATCACACCCTCAACCTCGTTTTTGTTTTGACTGAGAACTCTAGCAACAGGAAATTACAGGGAAGTGTGTGTTTGACAATACTGTGGATTTCCAAATCTAGATGTTCTCTATTGTCTGAAAATACACACTTCATTAAGGTTCAATAATCAAGCCTGAGTATGATTGATCCGACCTCTGTGAGTCATGTGACCCAAGGAAGAGAATGAGACGTGAGAAGCGACCCCTCAAAAAAAGTTTTGAAAAATTTACTTCTTAACATATTTAATGGTATTTAAATGATGTTAAGTAGTAGCTGAACTTCACACAATAATATGTGACAGCCTTTGTTTGCTTCCACAAAAGGTAACAAGAAGAATCAACTATTTATTAGTATTATCTGCGTTTTTGGGTGGATTCATTTTGGTTAAGGTCCGTCTTTTTTCTCAGCCTTTTCTAGTTTTTCTTTCATCATGTGGTGAAGTTTTCAGATTACAATTGTGTAAACATGTTTGTTTGTTTGTTTTTACATATATTTCAGTATAATGTAATTGCTATGGGAGAAGGTTGTTGTTGTTTTTATCCAGAAGTCAGTGAGTGAGTCAGTGAGTGAGTGAGTGAGTCACTCATCATTGATATTACCTGTGGAACACCCATCTTCTTACAGGCGTCCAAGAAGTTCTCTACATTCCTACGGCATTTGGCCATGCTGAGCTTTGGCTGGAAACAACAATATGCCACATTAGCTATTGAAGCAGAACAGTCTGCTGACACTGACACGAACAGAGAGGTTTTTTTTTAGTTTTGGTAGTTGAATGTGCTCACCACCGCAGGCGACGGTACATGGATGCTGGCAACAGAGCGAGGACAGATGTGATTGGCTAAATGGCAAAGGACAACGCCGTCCATGAGAGCAGCTCCGACGTCATCTGGGAGCAACACCTCCAGTCTGGACTCAATATTCTGCAAACGCATAAACAATGAGCTCAAATTTTGATTTGACTTGACCTTTATTTGTGCAAATGATGTCCTTGAGATAAGGGGTGGCACGATACCACCGTTTTGTACCAATACTGATACTGATGACGTGGTGGATTTATCGCCTAACCATAACCAACTATAAAAACTAACCTTCTTCCATCAAAATAGACGCTATTCGAATATTTTTGAAGGAATAGTCGATTGTTATTACTATATAGCATATAATATTGATTTGAGCATGATTTTTGAAAAAAGGTGGTGACAGCCCTCCTAAAACATGCTGAATCGCCATGTCCAAATATCCCTGATGCAGAGGTGAATCAGAGAGATGATAAACACGCGGTGAGGTTTCTGACCTGGCGTAAGAGGCCTATCTGCTCCAGTTCCTCTCTCAGGTGCTCCATCTTCCTCCTCATGGTGAAGCTGGGGTCTGTCGAGTTGAAATCCTGACGGCTTCCTCTGGTGAAGGCTGAAAGGAGAAGTGAGGGGTGAATGAAGATAAATATTATATTTATAGGATTTATGTCATTTGTCAAGGACGACTTTAACCACACATACGCAATGTTTTGAATTGTAGTAACTAAAGGTTGCTGTTGTATATGTTTTACATACAGTATATGACCTCTGAATTCTGGTCGCATTTATGACTGAATACAATAAGATGTATTCATCCATCTTAAGTAACAGTCATCTGTCAAATACTCATGTGACCATGTTCAGTCTTGTCCTGGTAGATGCAGTGCTCCGATTCCTCAGAAAACCTCCCCACTTCTACAGAAAAGTTTTGGAACTTCAACAAAAAATACACGCATATGTGTCCTGGGTTTGAAGTTAAAGCCGCCTTTGAGCCAGACGTTCTGACAAGGAGCTTCACGGTGACACATTACCTGATCGTGGCTTTAGTCCAAACACTGTCAGAGTTGTGCTGAAATCAACGTTTCTTAAGCCTTCCTGAAAAACAAAAAACAACTTCATCTTAATTGGGACAGTTGAGCTGGAAAACCACAGCTCATTAACAACATTCACGTTATGAACCTTTGGGAGACTTGTGAGGGCCACGATCCCATTAAACAAGTGGATTCCAGCCTCTCTGGGTCAAGAGCATGTCACTGAGCAATCAATCTTAGAACAGAAATGCCAAGACTGAGACACAAATCCTGCACATTGCTGCACAGTGATCCAAACAAAACAAAGCAGTCGTGTATTACAATAAACCTGGGATGTTTTTTCCTGGTCTCAGTGAAACCTTAGCAAAGCATAGGAAGGAATCTGACGATATTAACATGGAACTCCGAGCAACAGACATTCAAATAGGAGCCAAAGCACCAGCCAGGTTTTCAGGGGTAGGTGGTGTCCATTGTTCTCGGTGGTCATTAAGGCTTTGCTTGTCATGTATGGTGCTTTTACAAAACCGTCTTATGGGTGATTTTAAATATTACACATTATTATACAGTCTACTTACATTGAGTTGACTTTTTCAAACAATTATACGTTTTTAAAGACTTTAACCCTTTACAGGCCAGTTTTTTTATAGATGAAAAACTATGAATTATTTTGAATACACTACATGCAAAGTAGATTTTTTTGTTTTTAATTATTACAGGTTTATAATAATTATACTTTATTATAGTCTACTTCCATCGAGCTGATATTTTCACCTACATCTGACCTAATTATTGATATCAAATACTAATTCATTTTTAAAGATTTTAACCCTTTAAATGCCAGGTTTGTGTCCATCCCACAAAATAGGAATGACTACTTTGAATACATGAAAAGTAAAAGGTTTTTGTGTTGAATTATTGCAGCCTGAGCTATGTCAATGATTAGCAGCAACGCTTGTGACAGTGCCATCTAGTGGAATCAGCATGTTCTCCATTGGACTGCGGGAGGAAGCCTGGAGCACACATGCAATCTCCATGCAGAAAGACCCTTGTTCCACCTGGGGCTCAAACTTGGGTCCGCCAACCACTACGCCAACTGTGTGGCCAATAAAAATACTCGATCTTGCTCATATTCATGCCATATGAACCCAGACACAATTATCAACAAACAAAGAATGAAAAGTGTGAGAAATGCACAAAACTGCACCCAGTACGGGTAGTTACATTTGTGAATGGACTAAATGGACCAATTAAAAGGAAAAGAGTCTTCGCTTGTAGAATGTTTTCTAGAAGAAACCAAACTCACTATACAAGAACTCAAGTAGGAGGGAACGAGTGTGTTATCTTCATCTTTCAATTCTAAAGCCAAGGGAGTCACTATGTGATGAATAATATCATTTCCCATAAAAAGTTAGATCAACTGGTAGATATGCATCAGTTAACTGCCAGATGTTTTCAGACTCTCTTATTTTAAGTGTCTCCAGATATCAGACTTAAATCTGATATCTGGAGACAAACGCACACTCAAACCAGAGCGAACCAAATTATTATATATATATATTATATATATTATATATAAGACATGACCTTTTGCTATGGTCAGCTCACTTAATTCATGTCCAGAATTCTGTCTGACCTTTGACCTCTGACGTCGTCAATTCTAATGTATACCGATGGCAAGTAAACCGTACTTAATAATTAACCATAATTCAATTATTTTCTCATATTGAAAACATATGGGTACCTTGCTCAGTACCCCTGAGCAAGGTACCCAACCCCCCAATGCTCCCCGGGCGCCACTCAGTGTGGCAGCCCACTGCTCCTAATTCTAG
Source organism: Solea senegalensis (assembly GCF_019176455.1). Taxonomy (NCBI): domain Eukaryota; kingdom Metazoa; phylum Chordata; class Actinopteri; order Pleuronectiformes; family Soleidae; genus Solea; species Solea senegalensis. The sequence continues at coordinate 1,009,245 of NC_058033.1, forward strand.
GATGGGTCAAAATGCAGAGGAATACTTTCCCTAAGGGGATTAATAAAACAAACTTTATATAAAATAGTTAGGGAGACTTATTTAAGGGGACAGATAATCACCTATGGAAGATCTGGAGGTAGAAATATTACATTTAGAAAAGGAATTTCAGAAGTCTGGATCCAAGGATCCAAAAACCTAAAAGTAACATATTATTCACTTATAAAATTGAAACAAAACAAAGATATTATGAACTGGGAGAGAAAAGCAAATAACATTCTGGTAATTGGTAAAAACCTATATTCCCTGTACTCGAAAAGAAACTGAAAAGACAATAGGATCCTTACAGTCTAATAAATATCATTTCAGTGAGTAAATACAATAACAATATGAGCTACTTATTAATGAAAACGAGCAAAAGTGCTCCATCATCGTCATCATCATCAAAACAACAACACATTAATGGCACTACAGTGTCAGTAACTGTTTCCAGTCACACTCACCTCACAGTCGTCATTTCCGCTGGAGTTTTTCCGAGAGCTCTGACATTTGTACTGTCGAGAAAAGAGAGACAAATGACCATGATTTCACAATCTTTCCATTCCTGTTCCGTTTGTGCTTAGAGGAACGACAGGCCTTCAAACAGACATGTGTTTCATCAGATAGATCGTCTGAATCAGACTTTCTAAACACTGGATGGATGTACCTGCCTGTGCTTTTGTGAATTCTGCCTTTGATTCCCTATCGTCCCAGAGTCTTTGGAATTATTGAAATCCTACTCAGGTCCAGACAGAATCGTAAGAATCATTCCAATCACTTCTGTCTGTTCTTTTGTCAAACCCTGCCCTTTAAAACACACCACCGCCTAGCAACTGCTTAAAAACTAAGAGGATACAGACTTAAAACCTCGGTTCTTTTCAAACTCAATCACATGGTGGTGTTTTTGGCAGCAGATTGTTTTTGTTTCTATCAGGACGTGATGAGGATTTCCGCTGGTTGTGGAAAAAAACAAACTCAATCGGAAGGAACTTCTACAATTGTAGATATCTCTAATTCCAGTTTCAGATATCTACCATGGTGGTTATAATAGTTTTAGGTTAGGTTTTGTTTTTAAAATGAGTTATAGCACTTTCAGTTTCAGCTAGTTTTTAATAGTTTCTATATTTTGTAAATGCTTAGTTTTAGAGTATTTGCAGATGAACAAGCATCCCTGAATCACATTTAACAGTGGAGAAGAAAGTAGACTGAAGTGCAAAATGTGAGTCAGTGTGAAAGGTAAACAGTTTATAACCTTCATTATAATGCCAGGTAGTCAAACTTGGCGACTACATGTATGTTAGGCTTGTCATTGGAATTTTATTTTGCAAGAAAACACACTGTGCCCTGTCGTGAGCGCACGCATGCCTGTACCTTTAGATAATCTTTTCTCAGGTACTTGCTCCTCCTGCGATCTTCATTCTGATTAAGGATGGGTGGAACCTCTGGCCACTTTGGCTCTGACTCATCTGTCCTTAGGCTGCCATCAAAGGAGCAGGAAGACGAGGGCTGCAAGAACACACAGGGAAAACCAAAGTCACTCATCATCCAGCAGAGAAAAAAAGATATGGTTTTAAAAATAAATGGTTTGTACCTGTCCACTCAGCACAGACGCTCCACTACTTCCTTCATCGAGAGAAGCACTAGAAGAAAGACACACCTTCTTGAATTCATCGGTTTGAAACACAAACAAGACGGACGAGAGAACAAGGTGATTTGAATAAACACGGCTCCACACAGCAAGCTCAAACGCTCGAGATACTCGGTACTAGTAGTACACGTGCTAGTCCAACTGGACCAGGTGGCCCTCGGTCGAGTATCTCTCTGGGCGTGGAACGATATTCTCCCTCTCAGTGTGTTTAAATTTAACTCAGTCATGCTTCAACAGGTTGGAGACACCGACAGCAACAGACACATAAACTATGTTTTTCTTTCATCAGACATGCTTGCTCAACTGTGACAGCGGCCTCAAGTATTACATTACATAACATTGGCTGTTTGAGGTGCTGCAGTTTACGCGGTAATCCCAGAGTGTATTCGTTCATCCCGCAGGAAGAACATCATGTCCGTCACATTTTACCTTGCACGGGCCGGACCGGTCGCATTGTTGTAGGTTATCATGGTCAAATTCCCGCAGCACTGGCTCAACTTTAAATGTGTGCTTCTGCTCAGTGAGACTGAACAACAGACAGGTCAGTGCAGGGATTCTTTACGTACCTTCGAGCCGTCTGTGGCGGAGGCCTCGGTTTGTTGCTAGAGCTTCCAGAGTGACTTAGGAACCTGCAGACAGGAAGAGACACAGAACGTTCACATTTCCCCAGTGAGAAATCATTTGAAATTTCTTTTTAAAAATAAATAAACGAACTTGGCTGAGTCACAGTCAAACCAAATTTCACCAGTCGAGAGATGGCGGGGAAACAAAATGATTATATGTTAGGACTTGAACGTGTCTGAAACATCAACTTTAAACAGCGTTCTATTGATGGATGTAACTGCTCTTACTGAGGTTTAATTAGGGACCTGTTTTGTTTTGTGTGTGTATTGTCTGTTTTTATGATGCAACTTTTCAGTGTACTGATGCTGTTGTCTTGGCCAGGTCTCTCTTGAAAAAGAGATTTCAATCTCAGTGAGACTTTTCTTACCTGAATACTAGCTAATGAGAAAAGGGAGCAAGGGATGAGAAAATGGAAACATTTGCAACAGTCACAGAAGTAACCCAAATAATAATAATAATAATAATAATAATAATGATAATAATAATAATAATGATAGTTTACCAGTGTAACCCAGTGTGACATGCAGAAAAGCAAAGCGTCTGCCTGACCTGTGTGCCCGCCCGGTTACTCTCCGTCGGTGAATAAGACTCTCTGCTCTGCAAATTAAGGATCGCCGTCTAGAAGCCGTACATCAAATGTGCAGTAGCCGAGTTGAGGGAGAAAGCAGGGAACAAAGAGATGATCAGGGGAAGGACGGGCGTGGACAGAGAGAAAGCAAAGTAAGGCTGACATTTGATTTGCAGAAAATGGTGCTGATGGAGCGATATTTGGGGACACATGGGGGAAAAAACGCCTATCTGGATATTGAGAAACAGAGAATGAATCCACAAATATGGGGCGTGATGAGAGCAGCGTGTTACATGATGAGGAGGAAGGAGAAACATCTGGATTCAAACATCTGGATTCAAGCAGCACAGTGATACTAAACTAATGCATCGTGCTGGATTAAGAGTCTGGTGGCTTTTGTTGTACTTGAGGAAGAGAAGCGGGACCCGCGCACCTATTCTGCTGCTCCTGCTGCAAGAGCTGAACAGCAATCTTCCTCAGATCCAGCACTTCCTTCAGCTCATCCTCCTCTTCCTCAGCAAGCTGCTCCTTGTCAGAACTGCAAAAAGTCAAATTATTGCAGACAGTGCAGAACTGTCTCTCTATAATTTGGTTGTACATTGTGCAATGACAATAGAAGGCTTCTGATTCAGACTCTGAACAAGTTTGCCTCAGGCAACCACACACACACACACACACACACACACACAATAATGTGGCCCAAATTAACTACAGTAATAAAACATTCATGGTTGTGCAACATTCTTTCAAAGATAATTTCTGAGTTTTTTTTACAAGACTGCATTTCCCATCGCTTACGAGACCACTGTTTATTTTCAGTTTGATAAACTATCGACTCATAATGATATTTTTTATGATATTTTCTTTTTCACACACATTGTGCAACAGTTGACTTCTCGAAGAGTGTTTTTTCTCTGTATTAATGCGTTTGTTAGACCCAGCTCAGACCTGGTATTAACGGAGTGTCCAAATTACAAGCACCTAATGCACCTGAATGCATCGTCAGATCCAATTATGTCCTCACGTGTCGCCCTCGACCTTATAGACTGCTTCATGGTCTCATACAACTGAATCGTTTATAAAAGAATAAAGACATAACTAACAAAAAAAAAAAAACACCCACCGAGACGTTAACTAGCGTTTAAAAATAGCGACTAACTGACTTCCTGTCTTACTTTCCTTTGTTAAAATTTCACGTAGTGGTGTTGGTGTCGCTCGGTTGCCAGGTTTGCACACAAGACCGCAAACACTCAACGTTTTCCATATTTAAATAAAACAATAATAATAATTGCAACGTTAACCCCTCTCAATACTTGAGAAAATGTAAATGTTCCATAAATTGAGTCATTTGTGAAGTCCCAAAGGTCACGTCTTATTAAAGTGTTGAATAATGAACTAACCCTGACTCCTCTTTCCAGCCGTCTTTATCTCTGTTTAGCTGAGACATGTGAAGAACTTTCTCCAGTTCCTGAAACGCACACAGACCGTGTTAGCGACCACGAGACAGACACTGACACTGACACTGTGTGTTGTACAGACCCCACATATCATCGTATACAACTACGTACCTTTATACAAGACACATGACTGCTCTGCTGCCCGTCACACTCTGACAGAGCAGGATCCTCGTCGGGGTTGGGCTCTATAAAGTCATAGAGATCCTGATCTGATAGAGGGAGGAAGCATCCGCGTTGATCATAAACCGTCATATTTCAGGCACTTCATTCAACAACCCCCGAGTCTCTGTTATGGCTTTTAAAGGAAATATGTGATACTTATTTTGGGTGACCTTTGCAAGAGTCCATTTTAGAGAGAAGTGATAGGGCGTCAGCACGGGCTGTCTCTGAAACCTGCGAGTGCAGGCTGATGGTGTCGTCGTCTGAAGGCTGCCAGATGAAAAAGAATGAGAAGCAAATTTTTTTTTTTTTTCTTTTTTCTTTTTTTCAATTTAGAGGCTGTTCCTGTGTTCAAAAATTAGGAGATATGAGAAAAGGTGGGAAAAGGCAGTGATGTAACTTTGAAACAAACATTTACAGTATGTATACATGAATTATATTCTGGTAATGTGGTGGATAGAAAGGCCAACAATCTTCATCCTAGATTATATTGAACATCTCAAAGTACGTATTCTATTTAATATCATTTGCAATCAAACAATTAATTAATTTCAATATATTAAATGTATCAACTATAATGGAAATAATAAAACCTTTGACTCGCAACCATATTGATCTTTACCTCCAGAAACAATGGCACACATTTTAATTCAAACATTTATACAGTTTATAGTTCACCTAGTGTATATTTAACACACTAATGCTTTTTAAGGGCAAGATTACCAACTGGTGCAAAGGCCTTATTGTATTCTACATCTACTAAACTCCATTTGCACTGCATTTAATGAAGAGTACGAGTCTGAATGCTGACCTCTGTTGTAGAGAGCCTCTTGTCACCATTGTCGCTACCGATTCCAGAGTCAGGCCCATGGTTCTTACTGGGATAAAAATCTTCCATGCTGGAAATGTGAAAACAAAAAGGCTGTTCTAAGAAGACGGAATCTAATTTGATTGTATCAATCAATACATTATAAGGAAGTGTGTCACATGATGACAACACTTGGTGAATCACACCTGTCTGTGAGTGGCTGTGGAAGGCAGCGTTTGCCGAGGGAAGGAAGATCCAGGGTGTCCGGTTTCTTGTCCGTCCTACACGCCTGGATGTTCAGATACTTGAATATGTGCACTTTGCCCTTGAGACAAATCTGAAACAGGCATGTTAGTCACAAGGTGAGTCTGAGAAAACACACTCTGTCATCCACTAGGTGGTGCAACAGTACACATATGCATATGCAAGTCACAAGTGTGAAAACAGATTCTATATACAGTTTATATTTGTATTTGTAGTGTTATGTCAACTTGAATGAGTCAGTGTCTCTCTTCCTCTCTTCTCTTTTGATAGGAGTTCATGGTGTCGTGGATTTATTCTTTAAAGACTCGAGGTGAGGTGACATACCTGTGCGGGTGGAGACTGCATAGGATTGTTGTCGAGGATGATGTGCTGCAGCTGCCTGAGCTTCCTGTAGGCTGGAGGAATCTCTGTGATCTTATTGCAGGAGAAATCAAGTCGGATGAGAGGCAGGTCAGCCAACTCTGCAAGTGTAGACAAGAGAGTCGTTCTAAAAAGGCCTTTTGTTGAATGTGATGCACAGTTCCAACATGCATGAGCAACACAGTGCACATTTTGTTATGCTGGTGAGTTTCACCTCATCCACATCATGCTACACCCTTAGCACAGTGCCCAGGAAATACCAGTCTTCTTTCTTACTGTCGCAATAACACTCCTGAAATTTACTGCATGCATCGTACCTTGTCAAAGCTGTGGGTTAAAAAATATCCTTAATTTTGGTAATTACATTAGATCCCACATTTCTAAAAACATGAGCAAAAGCACCTTTACATTGCACTCTTAGATTAGTTCCTTCCTCTATCTATTTATCAACACATCGCTGTACAGTGACAGACTGACCCTCAGGCAGTATGTGAATGCAGTTCTTCCTGATGTTGAGTTCTCGTAAGGCTTGGAGCCTCCCGACCTGAGCTGGCAGCACCTCGATCTCATTACAGCTCACGTCCTGCAAGGGGAGGCAAAGTGTAAAGAATGGGATTGCCCTGGCTGAGCAACATACAAAAAAACTGTATACTGCGCACACACACACGCACACACACACACACACACACACACACACACGCACACACACACACGCACACACACACACACACACGCACTGCTCACCAGCTCCATCAACTCTTTGGCTTTGCCGATCTCTTCAGGGATGGACACAAGCTTGTTGTTGCTCACAAGGAGGACTTTAAGGGGGAGGCTGAACAGGTATTTTGGCAAAACTGACAGGAGGTTCCGACTGTAGAGGAAGACAAAGCATCCGCTTACTGTTAAAACAGCATAAAGAAGCATGTAACAGTGAGTGTCTGTTAACTGGGAATTGAGTTTCAGCTAAAAAAAGGGGAAATGCTTCTTTTTCATCCTGTAAAGAGCCCAGAATGAGGAACAAGCACCTTTTTTCCAGAGATAAAATAACAAACAAACAGAACACACGCATAATATTCGCAACAACTCACCTCACGTCAAGATAGGTCAGCATCTGTAGATTGATGATAGCTTCTGGGATGCACTTGATGCAATTATGGTAAAGGTTGAGTGACTCGAGGGGAGCGAACAGACACACTTCTGGAGGGATTTCCGTGAGGCGATTCTTGGATAAATCTGCAAGGTGAAAAAAACAAAAACAAAAGAGAGGCTGATCAACATTCTACCGCTTTATCCTCCACACCAGGGTCGCGGGGCTGCTGACACTATTAGACACTCTGAACTGACTATAGATTGAGATTGGCTCCTGCATGACCCTCCCAAAACAGAAACACAAAATAAAAAAAGCTAAGTGTACACACATGAGGCAGGATTTCAACTGCTGTTAAACACAGCAGACATTAACACCATTCTTTCTACACTCCCATAACACAAGGTTGCAGTGTTGAACATTACTAGCGCACATTAAAAGGCGTCAGATCGAGCTGGACGGCAGAGATTGAGGCGTGAAATGCAACGTTGGTTATACTAAAGAAATGAAATAATACGCTAAATAAAATATCTGGACGTGAAGGTTGCTGAGTCACTCACGCACACGCACATCCACACGATGCCACACCCTGTGTTTGTCCTCTATGAAACACAAACAGCCTCTTTCTAAATGGGCAACGTGAAAACAGCACGCACGTGTGTGTGTGTGTGTGTGTGTGTGTGTGTGTGTGTGTGTGTGTGTGTGTGTGTGTGTGTGTGTGTGTGTGTGTGTGTGCACGAGAACAGCACAAGCAAAGACGACATTACATGTTACAGAGTTCCTCAGACACATATTGATTCAGTGGCCTCTAATGTGTGTGTGTGTGTGTGTGTGTGTGTGTGTGGAATTCTCTCTGGGTGACACAGTAATTAGAGACCTGTGCTGTGAGGAGCAGCTCCACACTGACAAACACCGAGCTTTTAATTATTCTGTTACACCAAACTGGAGCGCTACTACTGTATAGCCCCAAAAAAAAGACACATTACTCCAACCCATATCCCCTTAATGAGTGTAATTACATGCAGCTACTGCCATTTATTAGGCATCTATGTAACGACATAAGGGCTTTACTCAAAGTAAACGTTCTCTGACCTTAAGGCATTTCTGTTTGCTGTGTACGGATTAGCACACAACACATAACAATACATAATAATATCTTTAAATTAAAGAAAAAACATAAAAGCAATAATACAAAAACAGTGCAGTTTGTACTCTGGTGTTCACAGTGGAAGATAAAGGCTAACGTCGTTTAAGTGGAGCTGCCGGGCTTCAGTGTGTAGCTGCGGTCTGAGCTCTCACGGCGGCTGATAAGCAGAAGTGAAACGCAGACTGTAACGGCGTCGGCAGCACAAAGGAAAAGCAGCCGAGGGGTTAAGGGAAACAGATATTGCCACATGGGTAAAGACCAAAAGCTGAGGTCATAATGTGTGGTTGCTCTCCATTAAGAGTAAATTCTGCCTCTCCCTGAGGCCCAGACCTTGATGCTGTAACCCAGCTGTACATGGACGACTCCCCCACCTCCCTCCCCTTCCCTCCCCTCCAGCCCGGCAACTGGGGATCCTTCTGTAGCAGTGGAATCATCTGGGTCGATTGGAGATGGGGGGTGGGGGGTGGAGGCAGGGAGTCATTGTGAGCCTGTCCATCTCCCTCCTCCAGCCCAGGACCATCTGCGGCCCAGCGGGTCTTCATCCACCCGCTGGTTGCATGGAGCTCCCGCAGGACAAGGCCAACCAGGCAGACGAGCACACCGGGCTCCACTCTTCACTGCACCCTCAGCACACTATTCATTTTTGTGGTATAGTGCAGATAATGTGTGGCTATGTCTTTCCATGACACAGCAAACTCTACACTTACCTAAGCAAGTAATGGACTAAAGTACGTCTGTTGATGACTACAACAGACCATCATTCACGTATCAAGTGCCAGGGAAACAGGCACCAACACATTTCACTGCTACCATTCCTTTCTGTAGCAAATTGGCAATGAAGGTGCAACACTCAGTTACATGGAAACAAAGGCAGAACACAACAAAAAAAAAAACATGATTCATTGGGGTTAATTATTGTGTCCTGCAGCAGATGAGGCCACAGTTTCATGGATGGCAGGTTTGGGGGCGTGGTCTTGGGGCTCTGCTGGGAGTTTAGAGGTTTCCTCTTTGGGGATGAAAGCTTTATGATAAATGCTCCAGTTTATAATCTCAATAACTCAAGAAATGTTCTCTTTTCCGTCTTTGTCACAGACTCCAAAAAACCCAAAAGAATTCAATTAGAAACATGACTCATATTCTGTAGTGTCACTGAAGAGGGATTAATCTCTATAACAACTGGATCATTCACAAAGTCACATGTGTCGGAGTCATGAATCGTGCTAACCTCAGATTAACCAAACCAATTAAATACTGTCTAACTTAATAAATTATTATTTGTCAGCTACAATAATCAATGAAATCAAACGCCTTGTGGTTTATACTTGTCTAATGTGGACCGGACCAGATATCTTCTTATGTGAGATACAGTGGGCTTGTCGAATATTTTATAATAAAAAATGAACACCATATTTCCAGAAATACAAGTTAACACTGCACGGAATAATCTCCTTAAAATCTCTTATTACACTGGAACTCAAGATTCAATAAAATGTCACCGACAATCATAATTTCATTCTCAATAGCATCAATATATACACACACCGTATATAACCACTACATGATTAATTTGCTATAATAAGGCATTGTGTTGTCGCTGACAGGTGAACATATGTCCCGTCTAGACACGCGGCAGCTTAGAAGAAGCCCCCAGGGAAGAAACCGCAGTCAGCACCGTGACTTTCCTTCAAATGATGCACTTTTGTTTTCGACTTTCTCTACTGTTGGTGGCCACCACTGCATCAACAGCATCCTCTTTGCGACAAGAGCATGTGATTGCATTTCAAGTATGACGTTGAACTGCACATAAGTAGCTACCGGAGCTAAGTGCATTGTTGTGTTTCTAACCTTTCCAGGGCTTTTGTACTTGGGGAGTGACACTTAACACTATTTGCACGGGTTGATCATTAAAACCAAGAATGCTACCTCAGTACTTGTGTCCTTGTGAAACCAAATTGTCAAGAATGGGACAAATGAGAACAGATTTACCACGAGTTCCACAACGTGTCTGCTAAACATTACATTCGTTACATACATAACTAAAAAGGACATCATCAATTATATCTTTCATAAGGAACAGGGGTGAGAATCAAAGGGTACCTTGCAATACAACACGATACGCGATATACTATGATAATCAATATATTGCAAGACCATCCCATAGATACATCACGATATCTGTCTAAGTGTCTGTGAATAGTTCCGAGGGCAGGATTTCTCTATTTATTTGGATTTGGGACCCTGACATAATTTCCCCTTCTTCTGAATGCTTTAAAAGCTTGTGGTACATTTCAAACTTTGAGGAAATGAATAACGATACCCACATGTATAAGCAGGAAGTGGTTAAGTTGAACACAGTGAGTAACCTCTCACTGTTCTTTGCCACCTCTGCTCCCCACAGGGTAAAAACGGTGACTCAAATACTTGTGATACATCAAAAGCAAACGGAATCTGGGAGAAGATGGTGGTAACAGTCGTAAAAGGTCCAGTTTGTAAGATACAGTGATCTCTGATGTTGACGGACGTAGGACGACTTCACTCCCCCCTCCCTTTCCCAAGAGTGTCAGAGAACAAATATCACACTTTCTTTATCTTTTCTTTGACCTCACATTCTTTCCCCTTGAAAAAAGTATTTGGCTGTTAAATATTACACCGAACTCTTCAGAACAGGGTGCATGAAAACTAAAGACGAGTCAGTGCAGAGTTAAAACAAATCTATTAGTTTCTTTTTAGATAACCACAAATTCAGCACAGCCGTTGAGCTTCCAGCTGTCGACACACGCATCTCAGAATAATACATGTGACCACAGTGACCACAGTGCATGTTCGCTGCAGCAGAAGCACGTCATATTTTCGAGCGCGTCCGTGTTTGTCCCCTCAGGGACAGAGTGATGACAGGCAGGGGCATGCTGGGATATGAACCTGAACATCTGTGTGTTGTGATGTGATGGTCCCAGCTTCTGCTCAAGGTCAGGGCGGCCCTTTCAAAGATCTCGCAATTTCCCATGGGAAACACACAAACTGTCAGAGGCTCACTGCAAACAGACACCGTTGTGTGAGGACTTGGTCTTTCTCTCTTTCCACTGACTACTATCCATTAACTCATAAATAAAAACTACTCAGTTTCACTTTACTCTGAACATTAACACTATCTAATTTCTAGAACCATCAATCTGATGGATTGAAATTGCAATAACAACTGATTTATGGTGGGAGAGCAAGCTTAGGTGTGCAGGACAGATCGAGATACAGGAATCAATCAATCAGTTATTATTTTTATATATATAAAAATAATAAAATATATATATATATATATATATATACACACACACATTAGAGTGACCAAGACTGACTTTTAGTCAACTACTGTTGCAGTGACTTTGGACTTTTAAAATGTTTGTCACTGTTTTTCTTTGCAATACAAAAGGTCAGACCCTCCCACATGTGGTACAACACCATATAAAGAGGCATGTGGACTGTTAACAGACAGCAACTTCATCAACAACACTGACTGCTGTGAATTTCTCCAAAGAGACATTGCACCAAGAAAACAATCAGACATTTCAGTGAGGACACAGTTATGTAAAGGCTGCATATGACACATTAAATCTGTTTTCCATTCACAGCAGAGACTGTATTTGTGAAAAATGCTGGGGTGGGGTGTGGTGTTGATCACTCTTTGCACATTTGAAAGTGAGACCTTCCTCTAGCACACACCTTTTTATCCGAGGCATCGAAAATGAAGACGTGGAGGGGAAAGAAAAAAGTGATCAGATAACAGCATTCAAAGTGACAGTTGAAATCACAGAGAAATGAGAGAGCGACAGAAATATTCTCTCTGTCTCTTTCATGTCTCCTTTGTTTTACGATTATTGTGTTATACAAAACGCAGCCATGCCAGCAGTAGTTATTTAAAAAAAAATAATCTTGTGTACACAAATATCAATACATTTTGGCAGTGTGTTCATTCAGCAGCCCATAAACGTCCTTTTGAATCTGTCATCAGGACGTCAGCTCTTCAACATAAAAGCTTATTTAAAACGGTACATTATATCAAATCAATTCATGCTTTTTTAATAATGGATCATGTCATGTTGGCTTTCTACTGCAAGCTACACACACACACACACACACAGTGGTCACTGATAAATGTCACTACAAAGCAACAATCTGTGTTCAAAATGTGCTTCATCCTGAATAAAGTCATCACAAAGAGCAGAATCCACTACACAGTTTCACTTTGTTTTGGTGGCCTGCTAAAAATCTGTCAGTTTTGTCAGTTTTGTGAGAAAGGTAGGCTTTTCTCCGAGTTAAAAATAAAGCTGCTGGAGTATGAAGAGGTGCTATAGTGTTTCAGCAGAGAATTGAAATCCCCTGTGGATCAGACTCGCTAACAAACCAGCAGCTTGACAGAGTAACACCATATGTTAAAGAGGGACAATGAGATTCAGCATCTTCCTAATGTCTGTGATAATGACTGAGGAAGGCCTCATCATGACTACTATTCATTCAATATTCTTCTAAACTCACACCATGAACATTCTCCTGCGTATTTACAGCAACATCTATTTATGTGTTAAAGACAAGCCCCGAGACGTCAACACAAATGCCTTCAGAAAACACATGACTAGTACTAACCCAGGTGGTCTGTATTTAAATAGCACAAAATATAGAATAAAACACCAAACAATACAATAGCAAAATAATTAGATGAAGATGAATTAAAAACCATAAAACACACCGTGAGGCTCAAAAACCTCATGTTTGATGATAATTTGGAGTTCACTTGCATTTAAATGATGCATCTCAAACCAGTTCTGCAACATTAGTGGGTGCATGTGGGATCTCCAAGGTTAAGTGTTAACTGCATTGTGTGCTGTAAACATCAAGTGTTGTGCAGTAGTTTGAAAGCTTCAGCAAACAGCATGACATGCCTAGTTCCTCTTCAGTGTAAGGAAGTTCACGCAAATAAGCAACAAGGAACACTGTACTCCTGTGATACTCGAAACACAAATGTCTGCAGAGATTCTCCTGCCAACGACGATCCTCCAGTTACTGTCCAAGTGAGCTCACAGCAGAACAAAGCAAGACAAACTCCAGATCCACGGAGAGTGACTGTGCGAATGTCCTGCTTCCTGCCTGCTGTTGTGAACATGTCTCACATACACAATGTCTTGCTGTGTGTTCATCATATGTGGACTCTCAAAACTCATATATGACAGATATTGTCAGAGGTTCAAGTCTGAAAACAGATCGTCCATTATGGACATGAAGGTTGACTGCACAAAGGCTTTACAGCTGGAGGGAGATATAAGCATCCTGTTATTCTTTGCAAGGATTAGATTGATGTTGAATATGTTTTGCATAATAGAAGCAATCCTCAGGAGAAGGCATGTAGTGATAAATAACTGACAGTCCTGCATGTGTCCTATAAATCAATATTCTGCTCTTAATTTATAACAAAGTAAAGGAACAATCATTAAAATCTACTGACTGAATATGCAAACACTGCTGGCTGTCAACCTCTAAAAGGATGGCAGCAACTGATCTAGTGTGGAGAATCTTTTAGAGACACTGAACATCTTAATTTAATCCCAATTCTGAAATATCTGTATGATTCAGCAAGTGCTACATGGGTAAAGTTTGAAGTGGGAGGATGAGATGGGTGATTATTCTCATCACTTCCTGCAGAAACTCGATAGAATGCATTACCTGAAATCTGATAAATGAACATCATCCGACATAACAGAACCAGAACCAGTATCTCCTTCCTCCTCTCTGACAGATAATGTGGGCAAATGCACCCAGACGGGCAGACGGGGCTGTTAGTGCCCTGCATCTTTTGTCTGGTTTTGCCCCAAAGATGAAGGGATTAATGTCTTACATGCTCAACACACACGACATCCTGAGCTTTTACACCTGGCATCACATGGTTCATTCATATTCTGCTGCTGTTGCCCGCGGGGCCACATGAAACTGCAGCTCAGTGCAAACCGCTGCACAGCGCGTGACTTGGGTGCGCCTGCCTGCCTGCCGCCTCATTCATGTGTCTCGTGGGGGGGGGTGGAGAGTGTGTGTGTGTGTGTGGGGTCTGCTGCTGAAAGCTACGGCCAAAACAAGCACACAACAGCGGCGTGAGCTGCAGTAAACTGTGTGATATATGAGTGGACAGTAATTACAACCAGTGTGTGTGTGTGTGTGTGTGCATTTAAGGTCGGAATGTCCCTTTAAATATGACTACCTATACACGCCTCTCTATGGTTCATAAATCCACACACACAATGCGGGCGTGATGCATTCACGTACACATCAAGCTGTTCTGGTGAAATAAACGGACATCGGGACGGACTCTCACCTGCTTGTGTTGTATCCGTCAGATCGTAGCTCACACCCGGGTACTCTCTCAGCTTCCTCCCGCTCAGGTTCAGTATCCCCGAGCACACGGCATCATCCAGAGCCCGGTCCAGGCTGCGGGCCGTGTGGTGCTGCTGCTGCTGAAGATGCTGCTGCTGCTGGTGCTGCTGCTGAAACTGGCTGATGCCCGGGCTCCAGTGAGGTGCACCCGTGTGCTGGTAGCTGTGTAGTGCCGCGCCAGCTCCCACACTTCCCTGACTAGTCGCCATTTTCGTAAAAAAAAAAAGAAATTACTCTACTATAATAACAGCGCACAGCGGCAGTTTCTCCGCCCATGCGCATACAAGGCGCATTCCCGGGACGAACGCTAGGGGATGGGCTTCTGAGGTGCTGCTGCTGCTTCTGCTTCTAGTGATGATGATGATGATAGTGATGGGGAACAGGGTCTGGTGGCCATTTTAGGCTTTTACTCCTCAGCCACCTGCTCACACATACATCAAAGCAGGGGGGCACGGTGCAGTACTCAGGGGTTAAAGGGCAGCTGTGGTTACTGACAATGACTAGTCACTATTTTAAAAAACATTATCTGACACTAGTGTATAAGTAATACTGAAGGTTCTGTACGTGGTGCCACATGTTACTGAATAATGCATGAGATAATCTATATGTAACAAAAATACAGTGAGCCCAATCCCATTTCTCATGCATACCCTTAGCCCTCAAAACAGATTGGATGCTAATAATAATAATAATAATAATAATAATAATGATGATGATAATAATACAAATAATCTTACAGCACCTTTAAAAACAAAAGCTTGAACGGTGCTTTGACATTAAAAACAGGGACATTCAGGGTCTGAAATGAGAAACACAAAGACACAAAATGAAAACCCTCATATGCAGTGCTTAACAAATTTTACATTACAAAGCCACAGCTTACCTAAATTAATAGCATTGGTAATTATCAAAATCATTTTTTATGTTCCTCTAATGGTTAGAACACCAGCATGTAGAAGCTATTTAAGCAAAATTATATTTTTAATGCTAAAATATAAAAACAGAAAAATAGTAAAGCACATTATTATTTCTTGATGAGTCATCATTAACATCACTCAAAAGCGAGTAAAATCTAATTAAAAAACATCAATACATGGATTAAGGAATAAAAGCATTAAAACAGGATATCAAAAAAAATGAAGGAACAAGATGATAAAAATAAACACAAGTCTGGATAGATGGGTTTTAGGAAGTGATGAGGAATGTTATGATACTGTATATTTGAACACACAAAACATGAGATTGATTTTGTTGTTAATTTGCTGTTTCTATGTCAAATACAGTGTTAATTTTTTCTTAATAAAATTGAGGAAAACAAATACTTACACA
The DNA here is from genome assembly GCF_019176455.1 of Solea senegalensis. Classification (NCBI taxonomy): domain Eukaryota; kingdom Metazoa; phylum Chordata; class Actinopteri; order Pleuronectiformes; family Soleidae; genus Solea; species Solea senegalensis. Next base: position 1,025,125 of record NC_058033.1, read on the forward strand.
CACAATGAAATTACGATTAGACAAAATGATGTCACCAGAGCTGGCCCAAGGCATAAGTGAATGAAGCGGCTGCTTGGTGTCCCGTTGTCACCAGGGGGCCCCCCAATTTGGAGTTGACCATTGCTCATTTAATGCAGATTGTAAATCATCATTCATTGCTCTCTAAGGTAAAAAACAACAACAAAACAAACAAGTTTGATGTAAATAATACAACTGTAATTTATGCATTTTATAGGGTTACATTTGTATCAATAATAGTCGATACTCCAAGGTGGTGGGAGGGCAAATTTAGCTTAAGCCCTATTCAGACAGGATTAGTTTTACATGGGGAGGTGGAGTAATGTAATTTTACCACATGACATCTGCAATTTGCATGGGATAAACTACCACAATTGGGAGGATTAAATCGGGATAATTACTCCGTCTGTCCCAGGAGCCATGGGCTCAGTTGCGGAGTCGCCACTGTGACCGGTTCCATGTGCTCCTGTGGCGGGTGACCCCCCCCCCCAGATGTTCTGTCACTCTACCCAGTCACCCGGAGCACCGACAAGGGCCCTGGAACCCGGCACCGGTTATGAACAAAAAGTCACCCCAACAGTCAACACTCCCCGTAAACAGCAGATGATGGAATATCTACGCACATATTGAATTGTTCCGGACCTTTTTACTAAAAATCATCCATTAATGATTACTGACATGATACATTCAGATAACCTCTGGTAATAATAACTTTACTCCACCTCCTCATGTAAAACTAATACTGTGCGAATAGGTCTTTTAGGCCCCACAAAGACTTGTGCCGGCCCTGGACGTCACCATTCCACATAGTCAAACCTGGCGATTAAACGTTAAAAAGGCTTTCCATTATGCACATGCACAATAAGTGCTTGTATGAATATGCACGCGTCCTCTCAAAGTGTCTCGTTCATTATGAAGCACCACAGCAACAAAGTGGGCGTTTTCTGTCTCCCTCCGCAGCTCCAGTCGGACACATCACTCCTCCATAATAGCATGTTGTGATGAAAACCAATAGTCGTCGCAACCGACATGGTGAAGCAGTAGCATGAGACACACTGTAAGTCACAGTTTTATAACCAACACGAGCAGCTGCATGCGCGTGCTGTGCTTTTTAAATCAACTTCCTGTGTGGTGATGCAGGCAGGCAGACAGTGTTATGTTAGCTTGTTGCTAAGGATGGCTGTGTTTGCTGTGAGCAGAGTTAGCAGATGTTAGCGACTGAGGTGATGAAGAGAGCGTTTATACTGTACGCGCATGCTTTGTTTTGAGATAATAACACTAACTCAACGTGGATAGTGGAGGAAGTTGGATTGAGCAGAACATAACTCATGTAAAAGGCTAACGCTAGCTTTCACTCTGTGGTGCAGTCACCAGCTAACGTTAGCAGTTTGTGTTTAGTCCAGGCCTCGATATAAACATGTCTGTAGCGTTTGTAGAGTACTTTCCTTACTCGTGTGTTTTAGCAGGTTATAGACAGTCAGTGGGGGTTTTGTTTTAAAGAAAAACTAGCTTTGTGTTGTTAAAAAATGCTCAGGGAGTTCTTCCTCTCCATTGATGCCTAGTGTTTGCTCACTGTGGGAATTGTTGGGTTTCTCTCCCTCCATGATGTTGTCTATGTACAGTGCCTTCAAATAATGTATGTATACAAATATCATTTAATTAACTTGCAGTTTTGGCAACTGCTACATGTGTATGTCTCCAGTGGCGTGCACAGAAATTTGGAGGGGCGAAAATTAAAAGGGCACCGAGTGTGCTCCCATGGGGCAGGTGCCACTAGTATGTTTAAGGCAGGCGTGTCCAGAGTGTGAACTGGGACCTCTATTGCCATGTTTCCATCATAGTTCAGTTTGGAACGGTAAAGCCCTTGTTCTAACTTGCATTTTACTTACCTTTACTTGATGGCTGTGCTGGCGAGATGCGTAGCGCACTGAAAGGTGTGCCGAAAACAAACGGTGACTTTGAACACAACAGACTGTCTCGACAAGACGCCGACCTTTGTATGAGAATAGGCTGCAGGTGTTGAAGAAACACCCGCAGGCCGGTTATTTCGGTACTATTCCTAATGGAAACGTCCATTTGCCCTGCAGACTAATCAAGTGATGCTCGACTGCCTTGCAAATAAAGACTCTCAAGATAACCGTCTATAAGCTGCTCATAGACTGTAAATAAAGGTCCACTTCTGTCCCCAGAGCAGAAGTCTTTCTCAAACTAGACCCCCCCTGCAAGATATTAAAATTTGAATAATTAGATTTTTGCACAGCAGTCACAGTAATAAAATCACAGGTGTAAATAATCAAATTAACGATGACTATGTTCTGTTTCCCTACCTCAGTGCCACCGGGTCTCGTCGCGCTGTCTGTCCTCATGAGCTGAAAAGAGTCGCCGTTAGTGCAATCAGCAACACCTGTGCTTTTCCTGCCAAAGCATGTAAAAATGGCTGCTTTGCAAAGGACCCATTGTTCAGTTAAAAAGAAATGAATGAACCATTTCTCATTACTAAATGTAAACGTATTTCGTAAAATAACAATAAATAAATAAAATATATGCCTAGGAATGTCATGGGACTTTTGAGAAATGAATAATTCACTGACCCACTACTGCAATATTAATATTAATAATAATATGCTATTAAAAGTACAGTGTGAAACAATTATTGGCATCTAATGGCGAGTCTGCAGAGTATAACAAACAGAGGAGGACTTTACTCATCACTTTCTTTCCCAAGCACCTCAGGGAACTACAGTGACCTTTGCATACCTTTGAAAGGACGCTATTGTTCTCCATTTGCTTGGTCAGCTCAAAACTTCAAAACTCAAAACACATGCTCTGGCTGGTTTGTCCATTTGGGCTTCTGTAGAACAGCGGTGCACGATGCAAGCCTCTGTAAACTCAGGTTGTTGCAAAATAAGGTTTATTCTATAGGACGTGAAAACCAAAGATTTTCATTTCAACTTTTATACTGTCCAATTCTGCGACACACTGGCCCTTTAACCCAATTAAGACAATATTCTGAATAATAAATTCACAGACACCTCTACACAGTTTCTGTATCTGCATCACCACCATATTCTAATCATTTCTTCCTTGGGCTGTTAACCAATTTTTACAAAATGAATAGTTTTTCAATGACTTTATTTTAGTATATTTTTTGTTTTGCAGTGTGAGGATGGCAGATAAAAAGGGAAAACCTGTCACTCCCATCAAAACACTCACAAAGAAAGAAAAAGAAGAGCTCAAGAAAAAGGTAAGAAGGTTGAAGATGTGATAATATTAGATATTATCTGTTTAAATAGGGTGAATGTTTTCCAAATAAAATGAACTAGTTATCACCAACCTTAACATTTTAGATTTTTGGGATCAAAATGCATGCAGCATAAAGTATACACTGCATGTGTCTTTCTAGGAGGAAGAAAAAGCAGCAGAGGTTTTTGAGGAATTTGTGGCGTCATTTGAGACCAGTGAGAAACGCAGGGTGAAAACCTTTGTCCGCGGTGGTATCGTGAATGCAACTAAAGGTGAGTGGCTAAGATTTCATGGCTTTCAACTTAGCATCACAAAAGGATGCGGCTTCATTGTCATTCTTTCGTCCCGTCAGTGATTCATGAGTTATCTTTTTTCAAGAATAACTAAAAAAGGGAACTGAAAAGAATCATCAAAAATACCAATGACTTCGCCGCAGTTCTCACTCTGGGAAGCCATAGTTGTCAGTGCATTATGACATTGATGTGAATAAGGTGCTAAGCCTTATTCCTTATCATGTCTGTGAGAAGGCAAATGGTGCTTACCTAATTCGGCAGAAGGCTGCTGTGAGATTAGACAGACAAAATGGGGCCAGTAACCGCGACTCCTCCTGTGTACAGATCTAAAATACCATGGCTGTTTATATAATTACATTTTATATAACTTTTTTTCAGAGGAGGAAGCAGCAGAAATCAAGAAAAGTAAGCTGTATCGACCCGCGACACAGCTTGTCCCTGTGTCCCAACATGTCTCACCGCTATCATCTGCTGACAGCAAAAAGTCTGTGAGTTTTGTTTTGTCACGTACACGTGGAGGCATACTTACTGTAGTCAGCCACTGTATTCACACTGATCTTAAAATGTTCACTGTTGTTTGCAACGTGTAATCATCACCACGACTGCTGTCTCGTTTGATTGACAGACGTTTAAAAGAAGGGCGGACGAAAAGAAGAAGAGCAATCTCGAACTCTTCAAAGAAGAACTCAAGCTGTGAGAGGCAAATCTTCCTGATATCATGTTACACTTAAAGTCTTTGTTTGTAAGTGTAAGTCTGTTTTATATGTGGAATAAATGCAGAATACAAGAAGAGCGTGAGGAAAGGCATAAAAGGAAGAAAAGTGACCCAGGAGGAGGAGGAGGAGGAGGAGGATATGGAGATCCGGATGTACCATTATCAGGACGATCAAGTGAGGGTCACTCTTCACTATCGATATTCGACATGTTGACATTGTTGCTATCCTCCGAATCACACTAAGCAGTTTGTTTTTTCTCTACAGCATTATATGATGACTTAACAGTGCCAACTACCACGAACCTCTACATCAGCTGCATCAGCCCAAAGGTAAAGTTGCACACTGACATCAGGGCAGCACAGTACTATACCTTTCTCACCTTGTTCATCTCTTGAATATCCTCCTTTTCAGATGAATGAGGAGATTCTCTGCAAAGAGTTTGGTAAGTATGGTCCACTAGCAAGTGTGAAGATTATGTGGCCCCGCACTGACGAGGAGCGCTGCAGGACGTCCAACAGAGCCTTTGTGGCTTTCATGACACGGAGGGATGCGGAGCGAGCCTTGGCTGCACTGGATGGTAACTAATACATTGTCCCCCCGTCAGACCTGGTGTTAACATCCATCCTGAGTCCCGGACTAAATTTTTCCCAAACCTGTTCTGAATGTGTCCTCATATCTGATCACAAAAAACTACTTTAGAGGCACTTTTAGAACACAATCTGTCCTCGTTACGAATCAGTGACCACCTCCACAGCTGACTTCCTTTGACTCTTTACTGGTACGTTGATTTATTTGTATCCACTACCACAATATAACATTGATCATTACACAATTTCCCGTTTTTTTTTAAATGGTTAAAATCTTATTTCATGTCACAGCAGCACGTCTAGAGCTTCTTATCCTCTTTATTCTCTCTCTCCTTCTCGTCCTGTCAGTCAGACTCAACAGAACGTGAGAATGAGGTGCGCCAGATCCGGTCACATGTGGTCACAGGACACGTGCGTACAGTCATACTTAAGGCTGTCCACATGGGATCGGATCTCTTGGGATGATGTTAATACCAGATCTGATTGGGGCGTTTATAATAAGACTGATTTACCTAATAACCACCTCCCATTGCTTTCATCATGCAAAGTAATTACATTCCACTCTCTAAGACTGATTGTGGGTTTCATATTGTAGGTAAAGTGGTTATGGGGTTTGAAATGAAGCTGGGATGGGGAAAACCAGCTCGCATCCCACCTCAGCCTCTCTACACACCAGTTGGGGTGAGAGCCACACCTCCACCCCCTTCAGGTCTGCCTTTCAACGCTCAGCCCAGGGGTCGCTTTCGCAATGACTTCACCAAGCCACTGGGCGTTTCCAAAGTGGAGCTTGACAAGGTAAGCCTGTCTCATGTTCTGTCTGCATTAATGTGGGGTTTCATCGTCAGTTCTGTGATTAATGATAAGTGTTGAAATTGAAAGTTAAGGATGAGGCCTCGAAAAAGACAACTCAAAATGTCTCGCATGTTCAAATGCAGTCAGTTCATACTTGAGCAGGATAAGTATATGTAATGTGGCATGAACATTTTGATTATGTTATACTCTCTGTTTGATCTGTTAACAGAAATAAGTAGCAATTAACATTGTTTGTATGCTGCGTCTCATCTAAAAACTGGCTCTGTCAAGCAATACTATCAGACCTGACTGAGGGTGCGTTTGTGTGTATACACCAGCAGCGCAGGGGCGACATGTTTATCCTTTCAAACTGCTGAAGAGCAGTAGAATTCACTTGTGAACTGTCTCACTTGAGTAGCGCAGTACTGATGTTCCCTTCATCTGTCCTGACATAAAATGAAAAGCTTGTAAAAGTAACGCACTGTGTAGATGTGCGCCATCACGTTGTAAAACCGTATGGTAAAAGGTTGATTCTGTATTAATGTTTATGCTTCATAGAAAAATACTAATTCTTGCTAGATAGTTTTAGATGGTTCCATATTTGAGAAACATCAGCTGCAGTTGTTGAGCTGTGTCGCCCTCCCCCATGTCACTGACTGTGAATGCTATGGTTGTTTTCTATGCTGTATGTATCCTGCAGTGTTTCATCTGTACACGTGGTCACTTGTTAATATTTTTACTATTTGATTTGAAAAACAGACTCTGTCCGAAGCCGTAGTCAAAGTGGTTATCCCGTCTGAAAGGTACTCACACTTTTCTTACTACGATCGACTGTGTGTAACACAAACTTGAGCTGTTTCTGTCTTTAACATGGTTGCCAAGCATGTACATCTCAAATTCAAGTGGACAATATGACATCTGCAGCCCGAGGGGTTCTTTATTATAGATGTCATTTTTCCTGTTTTATTTATATACAGTATTGTTGATTTTGCCCTCTAGTTTGTTCCACTGCTGCTGGTGAGTCTGACTGTTTCCGACATCATATCAAGGGAGTGTAGTGTGATTGTGAAGTGAATTGCAGCAGACGTTGTAAACAACTGTCAGAGCCATTGATTTACACCAATATCTTTGAGCCCCCAGGTTTCCTGTGGGTTGGCTGAGACACTGCAGACCAATACAGCTAGAAGGCAAATAGATTTTTATATTAAACCAAGTCAGAATATGTCAGAAGTAGATAAGAAAGTGATGTTTCAGGTTCCACTTCATATGACTGTGTTTCACCAGCACAGATCAGAAATATCGCAACACTCCGTTAAAATAGAGACTATGGATACTGTTTTTCTGAAACCTCAGTACATACGAAGTAGATGATTGATTATTAATCGATTTTTATTCGATTACTAAATTAATCGACGACTATTTTGATAATTGATTAATTGGTTAGAAGCTTTTTTCCATGATTTCCGATTGTTTAAGCTTCTTAAATGTGAGTATTTTCTTCATTTCTTTGCTCTGGATAACAAATAAATCATTAAATGGTTAATCCTTTGGCTTTGTGGACAAAACAAGACATTTGAGAACATCATCATTCCCAGGTTTGACCAAAACCGATCAACATTTTTAAGGTTTTCTGACATTTTCTGGACCAAACGATTCCTCGATTAATCAAGAAAATAATCGACAGACGAATCAATTATGAAAATAATCGTTAGTTGCAGCTCTAGATATTCTACAGCGCGTAAACGATATGGTGACTTATCACATCATGTTCCAGTTTATATCTCGAGAACACATTTCAAGTTTGGTGGCTGTACAACCAGGGAAAAATATCACATTTGTGATGTATGTGCTGTACATTTTAATGGACCATTACATTGTCTATATTTTAATTCAGTACTTCTACATTTTTTTACATTATATATGGTAATGTCTGAACTTGCAATTTAGAGATTACATTTGTTTTTTCAGCCCTTAAGTACAGCTGAAGTAGAGGCATTATTATTAATTATTCGTCAATAAAGAAGAAAATGGGCAAACTTAAGCTATGGCCTGGGCTGTAAGTAAGTGTAAGAGGTTGTGGTTGTTATATTTGACCCCTTTCATGGACACAGTGACTCAGGTAAATCAAAATATGCTGACACAACGTAGACGACACTGCTATACAGGTTTCTTTTTTACATGGACTGTCACCTCATTATGTGCAACAGATTTAAAAGAAAAATGAAAGGAAAAAAAGAATGATGTGACATTGAATAACATGGTAAGGGTCAGTTGGTGAGCCAGTATTTCACACTTGACTGTAAAGATAGTGCTCTGTCTGACAGAGAGACACAGAACCTGCTCTGATACAATCCTCTGTCCCCGCAGGAATCTATTATTCCTCATTCACAGGATGATAGAGTTTGTGGTGCGTGAAGGGCCTGTATTTGAAGCCATCATAATGAACAAGGAGAAAAACAACCCAGAGTACAGGTAAGCGCCGCTGTGTCTGGTGACCTTGTCGAGCTTGTCAAGATATTTAATGTTACGATTATTGTTATTTTCGTCTTATTCTTTGTGGTCTCAGGTTCCTTTTTGACAACAAAAGCCAAGATCATGTGTACTATCGCTGGAAACTGTTCTCAATCCTCCAGGTGCGTCTTCACAGCAAAACCTGCTTTATTAAAAATACGCCAGCGATAGGAGATAATAGATAGAGATATGTCTCCTGTGTAAGTAATCAGCTCTCTGCTCGTCATCCCTTCCACAGGGAGAGTCCCCGAACGAGTGGACAACCACAGATTTCCGTCTGTTTCGAGGAGGCTCTTTATGGAGACCTCCTGTCCTCCACAACTACTCGCAGAGAAGTGAAGAGAAGGCAGAGGTGGAGGAGGACGCTCCCCCCGAGGAGGAGGTGAAGAAAGGGCAGCTCAGAAACGAGTAAGTGTGTCTTGCAGCATTAGCATTTGTTATGAGACAGTTAATGGACTCATATATTATGATATAGACAGTTTACAGTGGTTTACTGCTCTGTGTGGAGGCTCCACAGCCATGGTCGCTGCTGACAAGCACTAATGAAGTGCTAATGGCTACATTGGCTCATTTAAAGTGTGATTTTCCTCCCAATAATAAATCATAAAAAACAACTGCCCTAAGACTTCATGAAATCACACAACGCACAGTGGTGCATTCAATGAACCCTGTAAACGTCATTACCTCCGAAAGCGCACACGTCCAGTCCACGACACTGACACTTGCTGCTGCTGCCACCTGGTGGTAATACATTTAATGCATTCATTGGTGCTACTATTCTAATGATTTTTGTAACTTCAGACTTCCTTGGAATATCATGATATTGACTAACATTTCGAGTGGTTGTAGGGTTTTCCGTGCTTGAGACTATTTATTTAGGCCCGTTGTTCGTCTGTGCAAACCATTCAGACAAAGGCAGAGACTGGAGACGACGCTTCAAGAGCTCACCCCAAGCAGAGAAGACGTTGCCAGTGCCATGTTGTTCTGTCTGGAGCGAGCAGATGCAGCAGAGGAAGTCGTGGGACACATCACTGAGTCCTTTTCCCTGCTCCAGACGCCACTTCAAAAGAAGGCATGTGACATCCTCTTTGCTTTTCAGATAAATAAACTCACGCAGAATGTGTTTGTAAAGTATTCTTGTCCACGTTCACACAGATTGCCAGGTTGTATCTGGTGTCGGACGTCTTGCACAACTCGTGTGCCAAAGTACCTGGTGCATCATATTATCGTAAATAGTGAGAGACCTCACACAATCACTCGTCAAACACACTTGTTATGTTTTGTGTCGTCTCCGTCTGATCGTCTCACAATTCTTTCGTCTCTGCCTCTTTTCTTTTTCTCCCCAGTTTTGAAACAAATCTAGCCCAGATATTTGGAGACCTCAATGCAGCACATAGAAACATACAGGGCAGGCTGCAGGCCGAGCAGTTCAAGGTCATTCTGTCTGTCACGTCTGTCGCACAAGAACATCAAAAAAATGCAGAGGAAGAAAAAAAACAATCCTGATGTTTTTATGTCTGCTTGTCAACTCCACAGCAAAAGGTCATGGGTTGTTTTAGAGCATGGGAAGACTGGGCCATTTACCCTGAGCCTTATCTAATCCACCTTCAGAACATATTTCTGGGCTTTGCCAAAGCAGTGGAGGAGCCCACAGAGACCGCAGAGGTGAGCACTCATTAAGTACAAGAAGAAACCAGTTCATTTTGTTTTACCTGAACCTCACATATGGACAAATATATGCACTCGCTGGTGTCTGTAGGAGGAATCCTGTGATCTTGATGGTGCACCAATGGACAACACGCCTTTAGATGGTTTGCCCCTGGACAGAGCTGCGGTGGAAGACCTGGACGGCTGCCCACTGGGCTGGGACCCCCTGGATGGAGTCCCTGTCGACGACTTGGACGGCGTTCCTTTACCTGTGGCCAACGATGACATCGATGGAATGCCCCGTGAGTAACGCGCTTCGGTTTCCTGTTCCTGTGCACGAACTACAGACTGGAAAAAAAAAAAGGGTCATTATTATCATCATATAATAAGAAACCAAGGCTTCTCCCTCACTAATTACGACACACTAGTTGATAGATAGAATCAAAGATTATGAAATTTAGCAGACATTTTAGACGTCTCAAGTCTGTCCTTGTCCTCAACGGTCTCTTTTTAACCCCAGTGGACGACAGCAATGCTCCTCTCTCCAGAGTGCCGTTGTCTAAATGGGAGAAGACAAGTGGCACCGGGACATTTCCTCGAGGTAAACTGGGTCGAGAATTGCTCAGTGCCATGTCGCTCCGCCGCGGGTCTTCCCGCTCATCTTTGTTCTTTGTCTCGCAGCCAAGGCTGAGTCGAAGTGGGACACTGTGGTGGGACACGACGGCGAAGATGAAGTAAATGTGAGGTGAGCTGCTGTAGTTGGTATGAACGCGTCGTCTATGAGGAGGCACAGTCTATGTGAACACCAATGTTCCCTCTCCCTCTCTCTCTCTCGCGGTGACAGTGTCAACTCGCAGCACGCCGACGAGGACTCTGGGAGCGACGGCACCGATGACTCGTGCGAATCATCCAAATATGACGGCGTCGATTTCCAGAGCTCACTGCGCCGCTTTCAGATGTCTGAGAGCAAGAGGAAGCGGATGAGAGAGCTGGAGGCAAGTGCACACTTGTGTGACAGTGTTTTAGAAGCTGTGGTTGCCGTGCCATCATATTTAAGCAAAAATACAGTGTTCAATTGGAGAAGGACGATGTTTTTGTTTGTTTTTCAAGGTTTAAGCGTCAGGTGCGTGACCAAATTCTAATTCCCTCACTCCCATTTCCCTTAAACACCACAGTTCCTTGCTATGTCAGCATTTTCAGCCATTTTGTGCCATCTGACACAGGTAAAGGTCATGAAGGTCCAGGATGAGTTGGAATCTGGGAAAAGGCCAAGGAAGTCTGGAATGAGCATTCAGCAACAAGTGGAACACTACAGGAACAAACTGCTGAAGAAGGTGAGCCCCATCACTGCGTCCACTCACACAGCTGCAGAGTCATCGTCTTTATTTTAAACTTTAACTTAACAAAAAGGGGTAAAATTAGGAATGTGCTCGTCATTAGAAGTTTATAATATCAGTCGGCCTCATAAAGAACAGTATTAGTGACATTAAACAGGTAACAGGTGTGCATCCTTATGTGCACCATCTACATGGAACTATAGTGTAACTACACTTTTGTGTGTTGTGATTGTATTTTATATAAAACATCCACCAAACAAATGCTTATTTTTACTGGAGTGCAGCTTTTAAATATTAAAATGACTCCGCTTTAGGCACCACCAAGTGTTCTTTAGCCAACTTTGCCATTTGTTTGTTTGTTTTGACCATTCATTTAGGGCGAAACACCCCATTTCTCAAACTAGGGCTGTACAAATAATCACAAATAATCACAATGTGGCCAAGTGCAATATCCAAATTGATAGGCAAGGCAACGGAAGGTAAGATTTGTGTCGACAAACAGCATTGTTGTGAAATTTCTTATTCACTATCCCCAGAATCTTTTCTCAATTTGTTAAAAATGTCATGAAAAGAGTTGAGCTGCATCTGTGGTCTGGTATTTACACTGGCTGGTATGTTTCATCTGTAGGAGTTTGAAGACGAAGAAAAGAATGAGAAGTCAACATCCAAGTCCTCGGACGGGTCAAAGGAGGACAGACGGGACAAAGAGAGGAGCAAAAGAAGTGACGATGGCGACAGAAAACGAGGACGCAGCAGAGATTCTGATAAGACTCGAAAATCAACAAGCATCTCTCCTCTAAAGTGCGTGCCAAGATAGTTTTTTTCTATCATGCTCCAACGTATTCTTGTTCTTGAAGTTGCTGTTTCTACTAATTTAACAGGACAAGGTCACCCAAATGGTCCAAACGGTCCCGATCACCGTCTCCAGTCCGGAAGGCAGCTAAGTCCAGGTCACGGTCGCCACACCGCTCCCACAAGAAAACAAAGAAGAGCAAACACTGACTCTCGCCTCGAGATCTCCTCTTCCATTCTAGCTCGCCTGTGTTCATGGGTCGGACAGTGCACGCCTCTGTGAACTGACCCACATGTCTGTTCTCCCGGTCCCTAGTTTCATTTCCCACAAACAAAAGCTTCAGCACTCTTTTGTATGATGAAGATTGAGCACTGTAACTAGTTAAATATATTTTTTGTTTTAACGTTTGTTTTTAAAATGACAACGTAAAATGTTGCTGCGAAGATCTGACACTAAAATAAATCCTAGTTGATGATCAGTGTGTGTGTGTGTGTGTGTGTGAGACATGACCAGGTATCAGAATATTCCTGTTTCTCTAATGAAATGTTCAATTTCAAGGGGAAACAAAAGGTTAAGAAACATTTTAAAGTGGATTTTTATTGAGGAAATGAATTGAGCATCATTTGGTTGTTTACAAAAGCAGTAAGTGTGCAATGTTATATCGTCAATTTACAATACTATTGAATGAAATGTGCTTTCATTGGTCAAAGAAATGTATCAAAAGTACTTAAGAGCCAGTACTCTGAAAATTGAAGATACCCAGCCCTAATGATTTGTGAGCGTGTACAGTGTTCCTGTACCATAAACTCTATTCACTGTCATCCATTGAAATGTGTTGTATATTTAAAATGAAAGCCTGGAAAAAAAATGAATTTAGAAAAGCAATTTAGATTTTGTAGGCACAAATAGCTTGGAAATCTTTTTTTTTTTTTTTTTTAACCACTTTGCACTCAAGACAAACGGTGTTAACACAGGACACACTGAAATTTGTGACCGACAGGACAGTGTCTCGCACCTCTGAGGAGTAAACTTGAGTTTTTTTTCGGAAACGAGTAAGGTGCTCGAAGCGATCACAAATAGTCGAAGCGTTGTACTCCGTCTTGACTGTGTCTTTACATCAGAACATCTGATCAGACCACACAAAAGGTTTGGCAATTCACCCGCTTCTTTTTTCCTAACGCCAAACCGTTCACAGTTGCTTGGTATTAAAAATAAAAAATAGAAATGTGACCGCAAACCACGGCATGGTCTGCTTTGTCGCGTCCGTTTCTTCCGTCCATCACACCCACGTTCTGATTTCCTGTTGTCCTGAAAAAGGTTCCGACTGCTCTCCGTCTCAGAGCGATAACCGTTAGCTGGGAGACGACGAAAGACTCCTGGAGAGTTGCTCTGGGTCCGTGGGACCGATGTCCACCAGGAACGAGAAGAGCCGACGAAGAGCCGACGACCTCGGAAGTGCTCAGTACTTTTTAACGTTGACGAAAACCTTGATGGCTCCAGTGAAATCCGCGGATAGAAGAACCTCCGTGTGGTCCGTCTTCAGGGCTCCTGTGGAAACAAACAGTTGAGTTTTACAGCAGTGAGTGAAAAGGCTTGATGTCGCGTCATCTGTGAATGAATGAATGAATGAATCCAGGGGATTGTACCTGAGGGTATTGTTTCAGAGTCCGTCGAGTCCAGGCTCTTACACTCCGCTTCTGGTTTCTCTCCCATACTTTCCTCCGGGACAATGAGGCCCGGGTGGGGGGCGAAAATGGCTGAGGTGACCACCGCGTTGTGTGCTGAAAGACGAGTAAAGCTTTAATGACAGATTCAGCTTTATTTCGCATAATATATAATATCAAGGTTTTATGTCACCTTTAATTCCCTCCCAGAAGTCGTTGCGGTCTCGTCGTACAGATGTGAACTTGCTCAGGTCATGGTAAGTGCTCCAGATGTACACATACCTATCTTCTGACCCACTGACTATGAAGGAGTAGTCATGGCTGGAGGAGGACAGACCCACAACAAAACCCACAGTTTATTATTATTAACAGGAATATTATTATTAATAATAATAATAATAATAAAAATAATAATAATAATAGGGAAAGATTAACGCGTTCTCACCTGAAGCTCGCTTTAATCTGGCTGCTGCTGTTGACATAGCCCTTGTACTTCATGGACAGAGACAAGTCCCTCAGGTCGTAGAGGCGGATGCGGGAATCGTTGGACGTCACCAGAATCTGTTTCAACGACCCTCATTTCAGTCACATTCATGAGACGCGTGGAAGTCTGCGTCGCGGAAATCACACGTTACCTTATTTTCCCCGGGCAGCGGTTCAATCCCGGTGATTTTGCGTCCAACTTTGTTCCGGCCTCGCGTGGACCTCACGTGAATTTGCGTGTGGTACTTCAGGCGCTGAGGGACACACAAAAAAAAAAAAATGCAATGACGCGAACTAACAAAAAAAGGAAAACCTCATTAAAGCAAAGAGCAGCTTGACCCAGTTACCTCTGTGTCGTAGAAGATGCATCGGCCATCGTACGTGCCGATCACGGCGTATTTCCCGTTCTGGCAGAAGTTGGCAGCAGTAATGAGACGCGTTTGGCCGTCCACCTCATTCCAAAGCGCCACCTTCTTGTCTGGAATGTTCCAGAGTCGTAACTTTCCGTCAAGAGAGCCGCTTAAAAAGTACCTGTCGTCCTGAGGAACACGGAAGGAGTGCTACTATAAATACAGACCGGGGAACTTTGATGAAGAGAAGTAACACAAGGCGAGTCAACTTACTCTGGGATGAAAAGCGATGGCCGTGACAAAATCAATGTGCTGAAAACAGCAGAGACACTCTCTCCTGGATATGTGCCATAATCGGACCGTTTTATCCATCGAAGAGGAGAGCAGGAAGAAGTTCTAGAAAGAGAGAAGAACGGGTCTAAATGTGTGAAGGGCACGAACCCAATTTGTAAAGGTAATAAAAATAAATACCTTTGACCAGGACAAGTCCAAAAGATCAGCTGTGTGACCCTTGTACTTGCAGAAAGGGACTTGACGGAACGGTGCACTCCGGTCTTCTGTGTCTGGGTCCTCTGGAACACAACTTGCCTAAGATAAAAACATTTAAAAACGATTAGGGAGAACTTGAACCTCAAAGCTATAAACTATGACGCACTTGATGTATATTAAAAAAAACGCCGTCGTATGAAACATGTCATCATTTGCACTCACCCCGGGATCAGTGTCAGATTTAGAGGAGCATAAACTTTCCTGAGAGGGAGAAGGTGAAACTCGACCTGGAGAAGCCCAAACAAGACATTTACTGCAGCTACAGCCGGGAATCGAAACAACAACAATCAATCATCACCCATGACAACGATGATGATACCTTCAGTGTTGTACTTTAATCTCATGTTATTGAAGTAGTCAAAGGCAGTCTTCAAGACCCAGATGCGCACCACATTGTCTTGGCCGGCAGTTGCCAGCAGCCTCCCGCAGTGAGAGAACTTCATTGTCCACACAGCTCCCTGAGGACGAGACATAAGATGCTCGAAAAACAAACACGGGCTCACACCTGGAATTAACATCTGCCCCGAGAGACGCGATCTCAGGTGGAATTAACGCAAATTCAAAAGTGCAAGTAGTACACCTCGACACTTTAGAAATACTCTACTATATGTGGTCTCTAATCTGACTTGAGGGCAGATTACGTTCATGCAGCTCAGCCCAAACTCCCTCAGAGTGTGGTTTTTTCCCATCACATCTGAGGACATTCCTACTTAGTGCAGTATTCGAACAGCGATATCCGAGATCCACTTACCATGTGCTCCCCGCTCAGGTCCTGCACAACTTTAATCTGGTCGAAGTCGAAAGGGCCCTTGAAGCTGTGCGCGGCCTTGAATTTGGCCGGCCTGGTGTAAGGCATTCCCTCGTCATCGCTCGACGACGGGTCGTCCTGGTCTGTGTGAAACACTGAGCCCAGCAACAACAGAATACTAAATTATGAAAGGCTTTCACATGCACGGGAGCATTAATATTTCAGAAGCATGTGCGGGCAAGTTGGCAGATCCTTTCAAATACATGTAGCAGCTCAGTCTGCTCCGTGCTACAATTATGCAGCGCTTGATCAAGACGCGGTTGCCATAATTTGCCCACATCCATTTGCATCCAAAGCTCTTTCCCTGGCTGCATTTATTTGTTTATATATTACCTTCATCACGCACACTTTTTACTTTGTTGACCGCCTTCTCTCCATATTCCTCAGCAAGATGCTTGGCTTTCTTCACAGATTTCCCGAGGAATTTCTTTAACTGAGTCCTAGGATATATAACATTAGATACTGTGGTTAGACGTGTGTGTGTGTGTGTGTGGGGAGTCACAAACAAACTAATCCTCACGTTTTCTGTTTCAGTTTCCCTCCGTCGGTGTCCGACAGCGGAGCCTGAGACTTGTCATCGTCATCCGACTGTGCTGCGTCATTCCTGAGGGAAAAAAGTGTAACTCATCATCAGCTTCTTCCTTCTTTTTTTTTTTTTCACCATACATTGACGGTTAAAATAAATGAACCTTGAGTGTGTTAATAATACTGGACTGCTTGTTATTTTTGGATAGGAAATGTGAACCCATCACTGTCAGAGGGGACAGAAAACAGTTTCCAGTGTCTCCCTGGAATGATTTATTTCTGCTTACGTAATGTACTCCTTGGTCCTCCTCATGATGTGCAAAGTGAGCGGGTTAATTCCGGCTGGAAGTTTCTCTTCGGCCTGTATTAGAGGGATCTCTTCACCGGTGTCCAGGTTCTTGATCATCACACTCGCCAGGATTTCCTATTTTACAATCGCAAACACTCAAAGTCAATTTGGTTCACTGAAAGGTTGGAGGATGAAACAAAGAAGAACCCTTACTTCATCTGTCAGTTCTCTACCAGAGTTGGAGCGAGGACGCTGAGGGCCTGGAGTTTGTCCTCCGCTCTGAGACGATGCCGGTTCATCCTCATTTTCCTTAAAAAAAACAAAACAAACAGCGGTCCAACAGATCAACAGATGAGGAGAGTTCCACTTGTGAGAGTTCCACTCTAGAGGCCTCACTAACCTGTGCCGTTACCACCTTGTCACCACTGGTGGCACTGGCCAGGTCCAAGGAATGCTGCAGCTCTTTGGTTAAACTCCTGACTGTGCTGCTGGGTGACACCAGGCCAGAAGGCTCCAGAGCATCTCCACTGAGTGGACTGACTGCAGACACTGAGCATTCAGCCCAAACACAATACAACACCTCATTTAATAAGAAACTGGTGATTAAGCGCACGCAACTTTGAATAGTACAAATGAGGTTTTTCGTGTCTACCTTCCAGTCCACTGGGCCGCAGACACTCCTGAGACTTCTTGGAAGGTAGACCCTGCCATGATGGGGGAGGCGGTCTCGGTGGAGGACCTCCACTTGGAGGGGGCGGGCGGGAGGGAGCAGGCTTCTTGGTGCTGGCTACAATGTCTGGCTCTACAGTGAATTGACGTGGGGGTTTGGTCGGTCCCGAGGAGTCTGAGGGGTCAGCGGGCGCGTCTGAGAATGGAACCTGATCTAAGATGTCTGCAGGTCTCTGCTCCTGCTCCCCCTCTGCAACCACAACAGCCACATACGACTGACCGGGCCCAATAGTGCTGGTGATGTCTGGGGGCTGAACATGTTCTTGGGACAAAGCTGACGGCCCCGGGAAACCTGTGGGTTCAGGGGCCGGTATAGAGCCTGCTCCGTTTGCCGATGCACTTTCCTGCCGTTCCTCTTGTCTGTCAACAAGCTGCGGTTCCACTGCCGGCGCTGCGACCTCCACGGAAACGTCCTGAGCATTTATCTCTTCCTTGGGCTCCGATTCTGCATTTCCATCAACGTGTAGCTGATCGAACAGTTGAGCCACTTCACCGACCTCCTCAGTGCTTCCCTTTTGACTCTCTTCAATGATGCTGTCAATGATCTGTGAGGGAGAATACAGACACTATGATGCATGATCCAACGCCACAAAGGAAATGTGTTAAATAAACTAAAAGAACAAGTATGATGCCCACATAAATCCTGGGCAGTGGTGGAGTATTTCTCATAGAAAATAAAATAAAAGATGAGAATTTGACTCCAAATGTTTGAGTCAACTACTCATGGGGAACAATTGGGAAAAACAAATTACCTGGAGGGAATCATCTGGCTGAGTCTCAGCTGTGGCGACTCCACAGCTAACATCTTGTGCAATATTATCCGATCTCTGCGGCAGCTGTTCAAGAAAACAATGAAAAATTGTTACCAACAGCGCACACACACACACACACACACACAACCGTGAGGCGGGGCTAATGCTACTCGGTGTGTATTAGAGGACATTTAATTGGATTCTATCACACACAAATGTCATTTAAATTCCAACTGTAACTGTCTGTTGGAAGGGCAGACGGAGCAAGAAGACCGGATGAGTCATTTCCATTTCATTTCCATTTTTCCTAGTTGTCACGAAGGTTATACCAGTGAAGGAAGCAGGCAACGTGGCAAAATGGTTGAATATTACTAGTCTGTAACTCATGACTTTACAGACTGTGTTAATATTTTCACGCAGTTAACCGATATCTTAAGATCAAGTCACGAAAGGTCACTGCAGTCACCTCTAGATAGGACACTTAACGTTAGAGCAGTGTATTTTATTAGTGGAGATTATTCAAATAGGAAAGTACCAAACAAACACCAGAATCAGAATCTGCACTTCAACAATAGCTGGGTTTAAATAAACATACCTTGGGTGAAGGAATGACAAACTTTGCAGGAGACCTAGAAAACACAACAAGATAAGGTTCAAAAATGCAAACAGAGGCAATATCAAAAGACTATGAGAGTTATTCTATACTCTTTTCACTCAATTATGACAATCCCTAAATGCGGTTATGACGTTTACTGACAGTCCGGAAGAGGATGGTTTATGATTCAGTCATATTCTGAATGATTAACAACCACTTACATTCAAAAGGGTGGTTCATGTGTGGAGGTTCAAATCTATTATAAACTGGTTATAAGCCCTTCATTAGTTTGTAATGTTTTTTAATGAAATCTTCTGATGATGTGAAATGATTAGATTTAATCTTGGTGGAATTCTTCTACTTTACAATATATTAAATCACCTCTTCAGCCAAAGGGGTTACATGTTTGCAGAACTCATAAAGAGGAGCTGGTTCGAGCCCGGATTGAGGATTCTTTTAAAACAACTGTTGACCTGGCTTGTGAAATAGGGGAGTGTCTCGATCCCGTGGGAAAGTGAGCGGCCTTTGCAAAGGTTTGCGCTCTACTGGATTAAACTATTCCGTCATCGTTGTAGCCCCGAGCAAAAAAAATAAGCTCCCACATTAACTTACAGTAAAAATAACAGTATGGAGACAGTTCCAAAGAACCTGTTCCCACAAACAAACATCGCCCTACACTCCCAACATGTCGGGAATAACATCATGTGATTCGGACTCTGGGAGCTGTCAAACCACTGATGACAGCGGTGACACAGTAATATACAACACTATTCAGTTGATTAATATAATGACTACATCGCTGCATGTGGCATTTTCTTGTTGTTGTTGTTGTTGTTGTTGTTGAAATAGCCGGTTTAACGTTCCACATAGTGGTGAGCAAGCTGCATATTTAAATGTTATCCACTTAGCTGCCAGAGAGCTAAGTTGGCCGAGCACCTGTAACTCACTGCAGATGCAGTCAAGACAAGAAGAAGTGAGTGGTGTGAAGGTGTAGCATGATCGAGGTGCGTTTCCTTACACTTTTGGAGATGGGGTGAAATTAACGTCCTCGGCAGCATCATAGAATTCCTCGGTGTCACTTGTGTCTGACGCCATGCTAACGTGAGATTAGCTCGCTAGCTCGTCTAGAGTTGAAGTCGCCAGTTGGCTATGTGGACGCCTCACCTGCGCGCGGATCACGCATTGAATACATGTGCTTGTCTGAACGATAAAATCGTATTGATTTCAAGTTTTGTTTTTGTTTTTTTTTTGAAAACAAAAACGTGGCCCCGGCGTCGTCAAACAACCACTTTCCTGTCTAACGTCACGTCATAACATAAGAGGATGCTAGGCTAACACATTTAGTCTGATCGTAGGGCAAAACCTACGAGCTTTTTGATTCGCGGAAAAATATCGTCCGTACAAAATGACACAAAAAGCGCGTTTGCACGACACTATGCACCCGATGAGCTGTCAAGCCAATGGAGCCAATGGAGCCAATGGAGAGCGACATAAACAAACCATTGATACCAAAATACATCTCAGCCTCAGCGAACGACTGTGAGTCAAAGGGAGGGGCGCAGACGCCCTTCTTCTTCTGCTGTACTGTAAAGGCAGCTGCGGGTGATGACGTGGCAAGAGCGCCTTCAACTGGTGTAATCAAACAACTGCAATGAAGTCATGAAGAGGAACGAAGTCACAGATACTTTATTTATCCCCTTAGGGCAGAGGTGTCAAAAAGGGCAAGATGGAGGCAGATTATCTGCTGTGGTGACCCCTGAAGGGAGAAGAAGGAAGATGATCACAGGAATCACATCGAGGATGGTTTGGAATCAGAATGAGAATCGGTACATTTACACAAACAGGGACTTTGACTTGGTGTTTTGGTGCATTTAAATAAACTCAATTAAAAACATAAGATATATATAAAAAAAAGGTATGCCATAAACCAAACACAAACTATTTGCATAAGGTGCAGTGGGTTAAACAGACAAAAGTCACCCAGAGAGTAAATCTGCCAACAGTGAGAGAGATGTATGACTAGTAATAAATAAGCCAACCTCTTCAGGCATTTTTCAGGTGCATTAAAGAAAAGTAGGTCACCAACAAAGGTAAACATGTTGCTCAAGTGTTTCCTTGTCTTGACATATTTATTTCCATATATTGGCCTGCAATCCACAATATATTAATCAAGGTTATAACGATGCCTTAATTACATGCAGGGTGGGTACAGTGTCTTATGTGGATGTGACTGTCACATTATTACCTTCTATAAAAGACAGGAGGCAGAGCTGAAGGTGCTGATATTTTTCTTGTTTTTCAACCAAAAATCACAGTTAGAAACAAAGGAATTAGCAAAGCACAATCAAATTGTTCTATTTTGACTGTCAATCAAAAAATATATGTATATGCAAACAGTTAATATCTTTAACTTCACATCCTTGCATTACACAGTGAATGTCAGACTAAAGTAAATAAAGCTCATCACAATAGCTGTTTCAAACAATAATGCACCACAATATTTTTCAAAGGCTGAAAAACATCAGTGAACCATGAAATGCAAAAACGCTATACATGTTACATATTACTACATAACATGAACAGACTTCTCTTTCATATCTTCATATGTGGACTAATGCTAAAGATGCTGTGCAGAGCACCACACATGAGTAATGGGCTATAAATTACATCAAAAACACATTTCTTGTTACTTCTAATCTTACTGTACATTCAGAAAATCAACTGCACTAGAAAATGTAATTGCATTTTACTGTTTTCAGTGGGAGGCTTTTTTTTTAAGTGCAAGTGGTAAAACATGCACATAAATTAGCAGCTGTATATTGCGTGCATACGTGATCCATAACTGTAGAGCAACATTGTTGAGTCTGTTTATTATTCAGTCAAAGCTTTGTTCCAGATCATTGCATCAGTTGATTAATAATGAGCTTACACTTTAAATGATTTGAGAGGACAAGAAGGTGGAGTTGGTGTAGGAGTGATTACTGAAGGCGTCGGTGTGCATTTTAATGAATGCATACATTATTTTTGTTTTGGTCATATTGTAATTAAAGGCTGTGGTGGCATTAATGTCATCAAACACGGCTTGAATCTCAATTGCAAAGGGTAATTATTTGTCATTCTTCAAGCTGCCAAAAGTCAGTCACATTTAAATGTTGCTGACTAAACCCTAAACTCACAGTTTGCTCTGCATTCCCTCATGAGAGGTTTTGTACTTGGCTTCTTTGGATTGTCTCTTTCTTATTTTATTTTTGATAATCTATTTAGTACTCAAGTTTTAGGTACATTCCACCCAAATATTACCTTGTGTACTTTAGATTTCGTTGTCAACCTACTCATTGTTTTAAAGGTTTAAGTAACTACCCACAAATATTTTTAGGATTAAGTGGGCATCGCTGCTCTAAGGATATTTAAACATCTGCATCATTAACGACGAGTAGAATAAATTATATATATATAACAGTTATATATAATCTCTAGGTCTTTAAGTTATTGTGTCCAGCCCAGGCCTAGATATAACATCACATCATGTACACTTAATGTACATCCTTTCTCCATTAAATTAGTAATTTGATCTTGAGTTGGGGCCACACAGTTGGTGTAGTGAGACCTGCGTTCTTGACCGGGTCGGAACAAGGGCCTTTGCCTGCATGAAGTTTTCTTTTTGCTTTTTTCTTTTGTCTCTATGTGGCCAACCTGTCCAGGGTGTACCCCCCCACCTTAGCTGGGATTGGCACCACTGACCCCCCCGTGACCCTCATGTGGATGTGGATAAAGCAGTAGAAGATGAGTGAGTGAAATTTGAGTTGTTCAATGTACATAGAGTGAAACTTCTGACTTTAATAAAAAGTCACAATGGCACAAGAAAAGACCCTTTATTGTTTTCATCAGTGCTTATTTATAGTGGCAGTATTATTGATGCACAGTCAGATTACATATGATCACAATCCCATGGTGTCACATTATGTTACAATCATAACAACAGTATTAGCTATTATGATGTGACACTTGCATGTGTACATGTTTCTTCCTCTCTGAATTTGAAGTGAACGCTCCAGGTTTAAACACTCACTCAGAGTGAGGACTCTAAGCAGAAGGACTCTTTAGAGACACTTTATTTAGTAACGGAAGTTTTGAGCCAATGAGAAGAGATTGCCATACTCTTTCACTAATGGAAAGTTCGGATGCTGCTGCTCTGCCAGTAAGCGACATTCTGATTGGCCGACACGAGGAAGGAGGCTCCAGTGGTGGTGTAAGTGGATTTGAGGGGCTTGGGGAAGGAAAACAAGGACGCTAGTTATCGTTGTGTGGTGTTGAAGGTATGACATCTGTCTTTCTAACTTTACATAATTCAATGATTGTACATACACTTCTTTTAATTCCATTTATAGAGTATGACGCTCGTCAAATATCCGGATGACTGTCAGTTAGTGTCATTTGCTGATGGTGGCAGACCGACCAACCAGACTAACTAACAACTAACCCAACTAACTCCTGTCGAGAGCCCGGTCTTTCACGCTGCTGTTAGTCGGGCTAGCATAGCTAGCACTGGATAGTTAACTATGACCGACTTAGCGAGCGTATTACAGCCGACTCTTCTTGTCTAACGTTATTTCGAGCTAGCTAATGTGAATGTTAAAATGGGTTAGCTTAGCTAGTTAGCTTTAGCCTCTCCCCACTGTGGATGTAAACGCCAGTGTTGAGAGAAAGCATGGCTGGAAAATAAAGCAATGCAATGTCTAACTGACAGCGCTGCCTCTTCGGACGAAACAAAGTTTTCTTGCGGCTCATAAATATACTAACATTAAATTATATTATCACAAAGCCTTTGCTAACATGTCAGCTTTAATCGCCGTGGACTTAAGTTTCTCCCAACACGTCGCACTTGGCTTTATATATAAACTAAACTAACCCCTGAGAGTTAAGTCATTTGCATAGGCGTCACTAAATTATGATTTGAAGTGTTACAATAACAACAAGCTTTAAAGAAACTTCACCCGGTACTAAAACATGTTTGTGCCTGTTGTCATTCTCCAAGAAACAACTCATGAACCGCGTTCATTGTTTTGTTCACAATGTGACTTTATTTTCTTCACATGACATAGATGCTTTTTCTGTCAAGTGACGCGATAGACAGATATTTTTAGCACACATTAGCCCAGTTCTGTGTAAAGCAACAAGGTATAGCAATATGATGCAACTGTCACATTCAAGCGGGAGATAATGAGTCCACAAAGACCCTCACTCTTTGCCATAAACCTCTGTGTATCTAAAATTAGAGAAAGCACTCATTGAGCTCAAAGCCATGCCACAGCCATTCATTCTCACCAACATGGGTGATTGGTAAAGGAAGTAGAGCTTTCCAAAGCTACAGCTAGACTGGTTGTAGATCAAGTTTGAAAGCAACAAGCCTAATAATTTAACTGAGCCACAAGTATATCTTAATTTATTTAATTCTCCAGAACAATGTTGATATTTTTATTTATTAACAAAACTGTCTAAAACTCCCCTCTCACAACGTGTTTTTTTTTTTTTTTAAATCTTGAATCTGGATCCAGGTCACTATCCAGGGGTGGGAATCACAGGGTACCTTATGATATGCAATGCGTGGCCCACAGTACCAGTACTATCGTGCGGTTCTGTGGTAATCAATATATTGCAAGACAATCAATTAGCGATACATCACGATATCTGTCTAACTGAAGAAAACAAAACGTTGTGAAAGGTTAAAAGTGTGCAGGATTTCTCTTTTTATTCACAACATAGAGAACAAAGTGCATAAAGTCTATGTATTGAACATGGATGGGGCATCGCTCAATGTAACTCCCTCTTTTTCAGCCAAGTAACTTCTGGCCAAGTGTCCCTCATTAGATCATCGCCACGGCGAAGAGACATTAAGTAGCAACGCCCAGCGTGTGAAACTGGCAGGAACTGTTTACTTGAGAGCCCTTTAATCTGGCTGGCTTATCGAGTATTGTATTGCAAGGAAGGACGACGATATGTCACCAAATCAATATTTTGACCCACACTATACACACACTATACTGCATGTACGTGTTAAATACTGTAAGGAGAATTATGAAAGTGCTTTTCTGTTTCATTATCATCCCAATGCATGTAAATCAATGTGTATTGTGTGTACTGAAACGTACTATTACCTATGTTTTTGTTTTCCATGTGTCTTATCAGATATGGACAACATATGACTTGTTGGTTTTTAGTTGACTCCTCAGTTATAACGGTGGAACATATTGTTACCCCAAGGCAATACATTGTTTCCAAAATAATGTGCAGTGTAGACTGGTAAAGCATTTATTCTGCATTCTGTTAAAAGTGCAGATGACGTTCTAACATTCAAAGAATAACTAAGGTATGTAATTTTTCCGACATAATTGTGTATTTTGGAGCAAAAAATCTTAAATCAAGTTTCTAAAGTGCCATGTTTCTGTTTATAGGTGAGGGTATGGAGCACCCTGTACACAGAGGGGAGACAATGCCCATCGGACTGCATGACAGGTAAAGTGCAGTATCTTATATTTCACTATGTTGTTGGCCACTGTGATAATATGTATTGATTTGCTTTAGCGAAATATGCTGTATTTTGCGGGATCTCCGGCTTTCTCCCACAGTCCAATAACATGCAATATGGGGATTAGGTGAATTGGACACTCTGAATTGACTGTAGGTGTGAGAGTGAGGTTGAATGGTTGTTTGTCTCTATATGTGACCCTGTGATGGACTGGCGAACTGTCCAGGGTGTAGCCCGCCTATCGCTCTTTGTCAGCTGAGATTGGCACAGAACACCCTGCAACCCTCCTGCGGTAGAAAATGGATGGATGGATGCTGACTGATGGTACACCTTTCATCATTATACTGCATACATTGTAGCAATCTTGGTATCGGTCCACAAGAGGAAATGGTTTCCACTTGGAATCTGAGGTGTTAATGAGATAATCCTTGGTTAGATTAGATTGCAAGTAAGAAAAGCAGATTGGGACACTCTTCCCCACCTGGATGTTCTGTGCTTATAAATGGCTAATATATCTTTACCCCAGCAGTAGTTCGGAAACTCCGACAGCTCTGTCATGACGCATGTTATGCAAGGAATTTAAGCGGTTCTAGTGCTGTTGTTGATTCTCAGCAGTTAACACACGTAATATGATTATAGTCGGATGATTACAGCATCCAACATATAACAAAGTAGCCACTTAGTTAAGCTCTTACATCATCTTAGTCACTTGCCTGAGCAGTGAATTCTTATACACTTGACGGACATTAAAATGCCTTTTAACTTGATTTAAAGAGATTTAAGAGCTTTTCGTTTCACACAGTTATCATTATCCATTGCACTGCTGCCTAGTTCCTGTGACTTCAAGTGTAAGGAAAACTGACAGATGGGGTGATATATTTGGCAGTTTTTAGTTTGACTGTGAATGTGCAACAGAAGATCTGGGAAAAAGTCAGATGCAGTAAACCTCTTGATTGATAATTTTATTTGTATGATACGCATGCATGTTTCTCACATGAGGAGCATTACGTGTGTGATTTAAGCAGAAAGGCCTTTTGCTCCATGCCAGCCATGATTCGGCTCACCTAAAAGCAAAGGCTCCCATCACATATTTCTGTGTCTTCTCTGTGCTCCATACCGTCTGTTGAGTTGATGTGTCTATCTTGCCATTACTTTGTAATTCCATCTGACATGAACAGTGCTCAGTTTATGTTGGCATTAATCACAAATGAATCCAAACCTCAAGAAGATTGTAGAAGACTATCTCACATCATGTCAGTGTTATAAATCACATGTGAAAAGATGTGTTCCTCCAGACAATGGGGACAGAGCCGCTGTAAATCCAGTATATGCACTGCTGTCTGTATGGCAGATGTTACCTAGGATGGAAATATTTTATCAGAAAAGTATGGGTTCAAAGAAAGCAGTGTGACAAAATGGTTTGTGATATTGGCTTTTCCTGAAAAGGGGATTTATTTTTGTTATTAGTTGACTGAAATGAAAATGAGCTTCAACAATCGGCGTTGAGTTCATCAGATGTGGTGCACAGTGAATGGCCTTTCAAAAGATTGTTGTATTTGAATTAAGGCTGCAACAGTTATTTGATTAATCGATGACTAATTTAATCATCAGTTATTTTGATAATTGATTCATCAGATTGAGTGTTTTTAAAGCAAGCTTTCTGATAAAGTTTCATTAAAACTTAGTTATATTTTGTCATTTTTGGTTTGTGGACAAAACAAAACATTGGAGAGCATCATCATTTCCAGGTTTGGTAAACACCACTCGACATCTTTAAACATTTTATGACAGTTTACGGACCAAACAAGTACTTTATCGATAAAATGATTGTTAGTTGCAGCCTTAATTTGAACTGTAATGTGTTGGCTTAGCACAGCTCCAGTCCAGTTGCAGTAGTTTACCTGTTCTCAGAGGAAAGCTCCATACTTGGATAAACCTATGTTTGTCATGTTCAGGCACATGAATGCTTGAATCTGAAATGTTGTTTAAAATGAGTTCATTATTAATTTAACACAACGGCCCCATACTTTTTAGATTCTTGAGGACATATTTGTCTGAAACATTTTTGTTTTTTGGCCATTAATTGGCATTATGATCATAATGATCAAATTACTTTCTTACCTCTGGTTGGCTGGCTGTTCGGTTTATTATATTGGCCGTACTTGGAAGTCTCCAGAATAATTCCCATATCTCCCATTATGTTTTTGGTTAGTTGGTATATGGTTGTGTCCTAAATAGTCAATAAATTAAGCCCATTTACAAGAATGATTAGTAATTATATTTTTTATAATTATTATTTTAATCTCCCAAAACCACTTTGGAAATTGTGCCATTTGGGTTTCTGTTGTTATCAGAAAATTATAATTACTTAGATTTAGCTGGGGTCATTTTAGCACTGTAACTGTTATTAATTCATACAATTGTTTTTTAGAACTCATATTAGTTTTTGTGCTTCTACTTCTTCTAGTGTATCATCCTTTCTTATTTTCATGGCAAGCAAAGGGTTGTAATCACAACTCCTTTAACAAGGTGGCACTGTTGCTTAGCTACTGGGCTATTCACAGAACCTGACAGGGTGATGGGAAGGCAGGGCTTCTTCCCCCTCCTGCCACGAGACAACAGTGAATGCAGCAGGGCAGGCAGTCGTGGTGGATGCAGTCTATTGGCTTCTCAGTCCTGCTGCTAAAGTCACAACCCTGACTGTATCCTGCACTGGCTCTATCAGTTTATTTCTATACCTGCTGCTGCTGTTGCTGCTGCTCTCCCTCCCCCTTAAATGGTGTGGGCAGAGTGGGATGGAAGACTGCATCGGAAACCTTTTCATGGAAATGGTCTTTGCTATTGGTATTGCTGTAGCACCATTCTGGTGACAACAACATGCCGTTGAAATGGAAAAGCGGTTCTCCTGTCAGCTGGAAATTCCCAGTGCCAGTTCTTAAGACATCCAGGTCCTCACCCCTTTCACCTGCATACATGTGAGTAAGATCTACATGGCATTAACACTATGCTGCTGTAGAGATGTATTATTTTTGGTATTCTGATTAGGATGCATTTATATTTTTAATATTGACTGTGACATAATTTCTGTTGCAACCCTAATTTGGCAGAATGCAATTGAGCCGTGCAGTGTGTCGAGAGATTTTCCTTGTCCAGCATGCATTTAATGGTTTGCTGGTAGAACACTTTGCTTCTGGGCAGAAGGACTCATTTTGCAGCTTGTTTGGACATGGCAAGCACCACATCTCGACTCTTGCCCTCTCCCTTTGGCTATGTTTATTTGGGAGCAGGGACTCGGCAGCTTGGGAGGAGCCTGCCTTTGTCAGGATGTCTGGCGTGCCCTGGTTTAGAAGCTATTGTCATCTGCTACTGTTCAGAACGGGGGGGAAGGGTAGAATGGGAGTGCTTCACACAGCCTTTCGCCATCCTCTCTCTTCCCCCCCGTGTCTTGTTTG
This sequence comes from Solea senegalensis, assembly GCF_019176455.1. Classification (NCBI taxonomy): domain Eukaryota; kingdom Metazoa; phylum Chordata; class Actinopteri; order Pleuronectiformes; family Soleidae; genus Solea; species Solea senegalensis. The sequence continues at coordinate 1,053,784 of NC_058033.1, forward strand.
ACTTTTAATCAGTAAAATGACTTTGGCACAGAAGAGTGAGACAGAAAACCCTAGTGTTGAAGACAAGCGAGTATTGCTGATAACCCAAATGTACTTTCATAATAGGATGGATTTTTATTTTTGAATGATCTCATTTACAATTATAAAGCAGCTTTACTTATTAGTTTAGACCTTAGCAATTTTTTTGAGTATTTATTTTAGACTGCACCACAGCAAGAAAAATCTGTTGTGTAAGTTTTTTCACGTTATCATTGAGATAACATAAATCAAACATGTCTTATCTGTGATAATTATAAATGTACAAAATACAATATGTACATTTTATATTGGTCCACCTTCAAGTCTCTAAACGCCACAGAAATCTCAAATAAATTATATCACCTTGTATGATGTGCACAGAATGACGCAGTGCTTCACTGTTGACACTATTGAATTGGTAATTATGAATTTAATCTCTCTTTAACCAGGTCAATTTACCTGGAACTTCTTGCCTCACACATATACATTTATTCATTTTCTCACCTGGAAGATGCCAAATACAACTATGGCTGTACCACTGATCATCTGTTGGTTCAGGTGCTTGCTCAAAGGCTCCTCAGAAGGGACACAGACGCTCCCTCTCCCCCTCTTTCCTGCCCTCGGAGTTTGTAGATTAAACTTTTATCTCTTTTGTTTTATTGCCAAAACTATTGCATATTAAATGAAAGTGGAAAAGATTGATTGAACTGACATTTTCATTTGAATCACCTCAGTCGAAAACTTTGACTGATTGACTATACACATTATTGTTGGTCCTTGTTTTATTCCATGTGTTTAAAAAAAAAGAAACAAAATACACCACAAATTCATAAAGGTTTTTTTTTTGGTAAATAATCTTGAAAGTCATGAAGCTAGTTTTCCCTTTACTTTATTCTTAAGTATTATGACATTACATGAAGTTTCTCTGAGTTTCTGTATGAGTAGTAGGTAGCAGCCACACACTGTATATTATTGTGTGGTACATTGAAAATACACATTACATCCTGAGTATTTAATCTCTTCTTTCACTCATAACTTTCTGTAATAGTGGCACTAGCTTTTTAAAAAAAATATATATATACAAATGCTATTATATGAATGATTTCATAGCAATACATTACAAATGAATACTGGGAGCCCTCTCTTGTTAATGTGGCATTGATCAAAAAGAAGAAATTTAATAGTATCAAAAATTCTCCTTACAACTAAATTGAATGATACATTTCTTGAGACAATATATATATATATATATATATTTAATTGCCTAATTCCCTATAATAATGAGTGCAATGAGACCCAGTTTTTTAGTGCTGTAAGAAAAATATAATGCTGGTCTGAAATAAATAGAGCCAAAATACACAGCCAAATGTGAATATTTAAATTAACATGCTTCAAACAGTAATATACAGAGCTTTCAATGCTTTTTGAGGTAAATTGGCAACTGCAACTTTAGCTGTTTCTGTTCATCAAGATTCTGGGAGAGAAAACTCTTGTTAAAATTGTCTAAACAAATAACTGTATATCATTATTTAATAATTTTTCCCCCCCGGCCCTAATAAGCTGGTATTGACAGCATTTACTTTAGTCATTTGGACAACTATAACGACTCTCACAATGCATGACGCGCTTTTAAGTTGCCGTTTCCGACACTTGCATGTCTTCTTCGTAGCATATAGTGTAAGCACATGCTGAGTGAAGCACATTCAAGCCACAAAGCTCCACCTTACTCTGCCTAGTGTGGCTCAGCCCCACCACACCACCTTCTATTTTGAAACATGTATGTTGTAAGCAGTGTTTTTAAGCATGCTGATATTGGGCCACCAATTATAGGTTACTCTGTGGTCAGGGAGAAATTGCTCTCCATAGGCCTTTTGAGTGGTGCGTCTGTTGGGCTTCAGAGGAATTTTTAACTTGGTATGCTGGTAGGGTATTTTTGTATACAGTTTGTTTTCAGAGCAGTAAATTGATGGATGACAGGTGCGTTTTTGGAATATCTGATATATATATATATATATATATATATATATACAAAATTTACAAACATTTAAGATATGTTTGGAAAATGTGCCTCACTGTTTTGAAACCACCCTAATCTATAAATAGACTGGTGAACTGCATGTGGTGCAGATTTCAAGCTAGCAAGAAATGGTAAAGGTTCCCTGCCGGTGGGCCCTATAGAATAATCATTGACGTGATGAAATGAATGTCATCCCTCATCTGACAGAGGTTTAATATTAAGAACTTAATATGTGTGACTGCTGTCTTAATGTGTCACCTCTTGAAGACATCATGGTGAGCAAACAGCCTTAAGGGTGGCAATAATTCCTCTCATGGACCTTTAGAATTTTAATGCAATTCACCTTTTCTATCTCCATTTTACCATTTCTACTCTGTCAATAATCTCAGTCAGACGAAATGGATTTTTCAAGGACAACACATCTTGCATATTTTGACCCCCATATTTTCCCGAAGCACATTCGAGTCTAAAAAATGATGTATCAACTGCTGCCCATTGGTTCTACAGCTTTAGCTATTTTTTTGTTCACACATTGAGACCTAAAAGTTGATGCTTATGTGACCAGATTAAATTCAATACAAAAGCTTTCAAAGTCTCTTTAACAGACTTTTGCAAATGTCTCACATGCCTCATGTGGCTGTCAAATCCTTCTGCTGCTGCTGCTGCTGTTAAATCCTCTGTGGCACTCCTATGAGACATTTTTACCAGTACCCATCCCATTGGTTTATATATATATAATTCCTTAAAACCTACTTCATTACCAACCTATAATATTTTGTCTATTCACTTCTAATCACGGAATTAAGATGATTTGACAGCTGACTTAAAACTGAATAACATCTGGGTTCTCTGAAAGGTTTTTTCTTTTTACTAGAATTTCAACTTCCATTGACAAAAATGGTTTTAAATCCATGAAACAATGGAGCTATACCCAAGGGCCTCTACAGATATAGGACAGTGATTTGTGTATGTGTTAATTGGACAGAGGGATGATATTCCAGCGAATATGTTAAAACTACAGCAGTGGTCCCAGCTATCCTAGTCGATATTTTAATAGTATGCAGAGAATGCTGGTGTGCTGTATCAGCTAAAACGTAGTGCAGATGAAACGGTCTGGTCTGAAATGAAAACATCACAGGAAATGAAGGATTTAATATGCACTCTAAATGCCTGGCTAGACGGTCACTGATCACAGTGATGTGATACAACACGTGATCATTTTTATTAATATTTTCATTGAGCTTTGCTGGAAAGCAAAACGAAGTACTGACTACACAGTTGGTGGCTCAACTTCATGTTCATGCATGCGCACATTTCAATAGTTACCAGTAAAACAGAAACACACATGCCCTGCTGATGGAAGAATTATCATCCTTATAGCCTTGTGGTGAGGCTTTTAATTTACCTGCCCTTTGGAATGGACATTAAGTTCTTGCTGACTTGAGGCCATTTTGTACAAAATGCAGTAGCCACCCAGGGATAATTTATTTTCACTGAAAGGCCAGAGGGGAGGCACAGTCAGTCTGGCTGGCAGAGCATCAAGTGAGTTCATTCAGGTGAAACAGTCATGTCAGTGCTCATCTCACACATGAAAAAAAACATTTCAGGTAAAGTTCTGGATATGTAAAAAAGTATTTCAAGGTATTTACAGTGGGAGCCAGTAAGGGAAATATGCAGTATGTGATAATGCATACTGTACATTGTACAGCAGAGTGGATGGATGTTATTTTATATATTGCACTTGGTAAAAGGAGAATATTTCTCAGTATAATTGCACTGGTGTAATGAAAGGTGTACCACACACAAAATCAAGGTAATTAAAAACATATATATAACATATTAATACTACTTACCTCTATGATTGTGCTGCATTGTTGTTTAAGTGCAAAAATAAAAATACAGTGTTTGCTGCATCAGCAGGTGCCTGGATCCTAAGGCAAGAACCAGTTCTTCACTCTGTTCTAAACACCACCATGACTGCAGTTAATTCTGTGAACACTGCAAGGGCAATCACATTTGTTAGGACAATTTTGCAGATAGATGGATGCTGGGCATAGCAGGCTGTTGTAGTGCAGTTGGTGGTTGAACTATGCAGATTTGGCATTGGTGTTGAGATTATATTGGGTGTCCCTGGCCCCAAAACATTTGATAACCCAAGTTTTAGATTATTTCAGTTTAAGGTTACACCGATATATAATATTTTTGAAACCATGACCTTTTGAAATGACAATGCGGCTGACATCTTTTTCTATTTGCTTCCTTGATATTTTTTGTCACAATGTATTCCTCCATACTCCTCATGCTCCCATCACACAATGCTTTTCCAGAAACCCCCTCACAAATGGCACCAGCCTTTCCTACCAGTGGTGAATGCAACGTGGATAACAAACTACTAATGTACTGCTGACCTTTACTGTCACTAAGAGCTCCAATTTATCATTGGAAAGATAAAAATTGTTCTTGAATTTTACCCCTGCTGTCGCTCATTTATAGGAGCCCTGCTTATTGTTTACAGCAAGTGATTATGTGATATGCATCTGTAGGTTTGTTGATGCGTCTTAATTTGAGTACAAAACAGCTTGGTAGGTATTTCTACATGGTCATTCTTCTATATTACACACCAATAATCCTTTTTATTGCATCCTCCAGGTTAGCTTAGCTTTTGGTACATGTATATTTCTCCACCCAACAGCAAACAGTGTGAAGCTTGTTGAGATCAATCACTTGTGGTGCAGGTTGAGGCATGGTTTTTGAGACTAATATCAGGTCATAATAAAATCCCCAGCCTGTTTGATTAATAAAAACATGACCTGAAGGTCCTCCATGCTTTAAGTGTAGTTACCGACTCTTTATAGAGTACAGACAGCTAAGCATATTTGCACTGATTGGAGCACTTATCTGAAGGTCATGACTTACGTGTCCTGGACAGAGTGATGTACTGTTGTACTGGAAATATCAGTCGACCTAATGCTAAGTCTGACTTTTCCAAAAAATCAAGTTCAAACATGACGTGCTTATTCCTTTGAAGACATTCTGCTGGACCACACCGGAAACCCCACCTAGTTGGAATGGATAGCTGAATGTTGGCTTAAAAGAGACAGCTCTACATAATGCTTAGAATCATTTACAACATTTACATTACAGCCTGAGCATACATAGGCATACATGCAGCATTGGGCAAAAGCCTCAGGGCATCACCATCTTTGTTGTTTTTACATCTGTCAAATTCTGTGATCAATGGCATTTGGACTGAGATGATATGACTGGAAGTTGGACTTGTATGTTAGCAACCTATCGATGAGTTTAACTCGTACACCATGTGGATGTAATGCTCTGGCATGTCTTGAATAAAAGTGGCCTTTTTCACAGCAGATATTTTTCAATATGGGATAGAAGGTTTTAGGAGTAATGCTATTGTTCAAGTGTAGGGGTAGGTCACACTAAATATTTGTTGAAGCAAAATGCAAAATGTGTGTTTCCAGTGTTTTCTGGATGTGTTCAAATAAAGTTATAGAGAAATAATTATACTGTATGATAGTTACAGCATTTTGTCCATTGATATAATCCGTAAGCAACAATTAATGAGTTACAACTCGGACAATTCAAGTCACCTTTTTAAAGGATATAAAATATTAATCCTTTTCCTCAAAATCCTTAAACATATACTCCATTATAATGGTCACATACAGTATTATATAGTTTTTGCAGTCTAGCCACTGCATTTTCTATGCAACAGACTCCATTGGATGAAATGGAAATAGTATGAGAGAAGAAATTTAAAATTGCACAACTGCATCCTTTTCTTGACTGTATTGCTTCTCATTGTGTGTGTGTGGGGGTGGGGGTGGGGACAAGTGCTGAACCGTTATTTTCTCAACTCTTGATTATAGAAAAATAATGCTGCCAGGAAGGTGGAAAAGCCTGAACTACGAAGCAGCAGCCTAACCTTGGCATGTTTGTGGAATGCAATAATCATATCACTGTCACAGGTTTGAACTGTTTTGGATATGACATCCATAGACAAATGCTGTAAATCTTGCAGACGGTATTCATAACATATGTATTTGAGGGGATAAGAAGTGCCCAACAAGAGAGAGCAGGCTGCTGTCATGACTAAGCTCCTTGTTACTTTTAGCTCTGCCACGGGGGGTGATGATGCTCTATTGTCTGTCATTGCTCTGCTTCACAGGACTAATGTGAGTTTTCCCTTGAGACATGGCTCACATCACTTTAGTGGTTTTCAAATAGCTGCCTCTCTTTAGTTTTCACCTTTTAACCTATTTATTATTTTATAATATGTTTACTGGATTCAGTTGTTGAAAAGAGTACTTTATATAAAAAGGTGGAACTGCCCTGTTGATGCCCTATCATCTTCAGTTCTTCTTAATTGTCCCCTTTTGTTCCCAGGCTCTTTCTGAGTTCCTGTTGAAACATACTAATCTGCAGTAACCATAAGCATCTAGAAAGTTGTAGTGAAACCTTTAGATGGCTGAGTAATGCAATTTGTACAACACTTAGTTCATGAGAAATGGGCTGCAATAATTTTTTTCTAGCAATATATAAAATCTGCTTGGGATGTCTGGCTTTTTTTCTTCGGAATATGCCTCCTGCCTCCAGAAGTTGTGAAGTAGGGATTGGAACTGAACCCATAAAGAATCTGGCTGATACAGACTTTATCATCCAGTACATCATTATGTCCAATAGCTTTTAACGGACCACAAAGATGCTAACACTGATCAGGGAAAAACCTCATAACAGTTCTGCAAATTCATTCAGAATCTTGAGAAGATGGGACATATATATATCGTTGGACTCGTAATAAAACCCTTTAACAAGTATGTTTTTTTTTTTTTTGAGGTACTTTGCTTTAGAAAACATGATATTGCTCTTTCTGATGGTCAGGACCTGAGATAGGAAAATTAAGTTTTTATCAGTGCAGGGCTAAACATGACAGGACAGCTAAGCTATACTCATTAATCTTTTAAGACCCTACCACTATCATCCCTGGGAAAACGCCAAGTTGACTTTAGCTTCTAAACTGTCAGTGCTGGAAGGATGTTTTTAAGCTTTCCACTGACATGATGTGACTGGATAGATTGCCGCTCTTGTTACTTCATTACTTATTTTTCAGTTGTCCCACTTCTTCCCCTGCATCTTAATATTCACTCCATCCCCTGCTCAAAACCTAAATTAATGCAAATTATAACAACGTAGCTGCTCATGTAAAGTGTCACTACCATTAAAATAGAATTCACAGCATTCCTTCAATTGGTTCTTTTCATTGTTGTTAAGGTCTTTTGTGGAACATAGTGCGGGGGAAAAACCAATAGGTTCACAGAAAACACAAGAAAATGCTGCTTTTCATATCACTCATCTGTCAGGTTAGTTTTGTGTACTTCTACTATTCATGCCTAGTGTGTTGGCCAACTCTTAGTGTGGTTGGGGTTCAAAGATGCAGTGTAGAAACACAAGATGAGCATTGGTTTTCTTATTCACCAGAAAGAGATCAGTGTTTGCTTTGTCTCTAAAATACACATTTAGAGTTTATTGTCATTTCAATATGATTTTGCACCAGGCAGTGTTGAGTGGCTCCAAATACTTTTATTATATAATTCTTATCAAACACAAACGACAAAGTTTGTCGCCGTTGTCTTTTGACAGCAAACTTTTGTGTGGGATGCTGTAGCTGTTTTATTCTTTGTTTCATCCCGGCAGCCACCAACACTCCTTTGTGGTGTGGAGTACCCACTCTCTGCTCTCTGCGTGTCCGACTTACCACCTGACAGGGTAAATGTACCAGTACATTTCCTGTGCTGTGTCTCCATGTGATTGTGACCACTGTTTGCACACCGTGCCAGTCGTTGTTGATGTCTCTTCATTGGCCTTCATACCTGTTCTTGTACGGCATGTGATATGAATGACAATTAGTTTTGATTTTTAGCCACTCTAAATTTTTGTCCATGATATACACTGTATGTTTTTTTCCTGAAAAAAGACTGCAGTCGATTGTTGTCTGCTTTAGTCTTGGCACTTTGTTCTTGATTCTTTTGTAGTGTTGTAACAACATTTTGGTGCATTACTGCCTCTTTTTGAATCGGTCTGTGGGTCACAGTGACTATACTATTTTATCAAGTCTGGACAGAGCAAGTATAAGCCTATAAATTGCTCAGATTTTTGCTGCCATAGTTTTTTGTTCGTTGTAGTTAAGACTGTCTGGTTCTCACTTCCCTCTGTGCCACTGCAGCTGAAAAATGAAAATGAAATTGTGAAATTGACAATAGTCCACCCAATAACCATTAGTCTTTTTCAAGCACTGTTCACAGGTCAGACACGAGACAAGACACAAATGTATTGTAATACTAAGCTAGACATTTTTGTTAAAGAGCATTTAATTAAAACTGCCCCCGTCCTTATCAAGTCTCTGATGCCACATTCATAGAATATTAGAGTAGTTTGAGAGTGCAGATGTAGTGTAATATTTTAAACTTGATTTTCATGTGTAAAATGCAGATTTTTCATTCATCACTATATGCTTCACCAACACAGGCTGTTGCTCTTTCGATAAAGGCTGCAGTCTCACTTTTCAAAGGAAGTTAACATGAGCTTGACAACAAAATGCAATCCCAATTGTTGGCTATGACATAACCTGAGACAGTTTTGCACTTTGGTAGCAGATGACAAATGCTTGACTGGTTTTGTGTGTAACACACTGTTGTATAGTGTTTCTTTCACACAAATAATGAGCACAATGACTTACTCTATTACCCTTGAGGCTTTGGGTCACACCTGCCATCTTTTCATATTAATTCCCCGTGGAACAGTCAAGGCCCAGGAGTTCCTGAATGAAGATCCCAATTGTTTGTGTTTACATATTTTTGTTTACACGGCACAAGGAATACCATTGGAACAAAATGTCATTATCCCATGGAGCAGATTTTCGATTACTTGGTATATGTCTGTTAAAGAGTACCAAATTGATAGCTGTTGAAAAGTACCTAGAAAAAAGAACTTTACTTTGCTGCCGTCGTTACTGGCCTTGTTTGATTCCAATAAGTAAAATATGACTCGTTTATTTTTGGTAAACTCATATCTAGTGTGTTCAAGTGGTAAATTTAATATCACACTTTTGTCCAAAGGGGTCTCTCACTCACTTTTTCTCACAGTAATTGCCGCAAAAGCCAGCAGGGCAAGGTGCTGCTTAGTCCATTGGGATCAATTTGTGGTTCAGTGTCTTTGCATTCTCTATGACATGTGCACAGGAGACACTGGGCATCATCAGTGGATGACCCACTATATGTCCAGAGCTACTGCCACCCCAAGAGGATATGGTCATTTGTGTGACTAAACTAGGTCAGGGTCTTGGAAAAATACCAGGATAATTATGAGATGGGAACATGAAATGCATCAACTACTGTAGTATTTGACCTTGCGCTGCTGGCTGTGCCATTAGTAGATTTCAAATCATGTATTTTGTCATAACAGTTGTTGACATATTGCTCTGAACCAAACTGTAACTGCAATATAATTGACAATCATTACCAGCAACAGTAATAGGTGATTTTTGATCATTGTTGCTGACATGTAGAAAGATGTCTTGTAGTAGTTTTTCTAACCTTTTTGAATTCTTCTTTTTCCCCATAGATCCCTCGTGGAGGACGACGACGCTCACATGAAAGTTGCTCTGGGCTATGGTGATATGGGCATTTCTGCTCACCTTCAGGCATCAAAGACTGGAAACACTCGATTTTTCACAAGCAACACACACAGCTCAGTTGTTCTTCAGGTGAGAGTTTTCCATTTTCTAGGGACTCACTATAATGTTTACATTTTTCTATGATGTTTCTTTGTCTTCCTGGAATTAATGTCTTTACCATTTTAAAACTACCCACACTATGATGTTTTAACAGCCCATTATTATTTAATATTCTTGATAATGTGATGTGAGTAACCAGAACTATTTGTGTTTTGACCGCTGTCTAAATTGACTAAGAGAGGACAGCATGGATATTATGATTTGCAGTGTCATACTTTGTTGTATCTAATAATAATAATAATAATAGTACATTTTATTTGTTGGCACTTTTCTTGACAATGACAGTGACACTTGTTCATTGTATAATACTGACAAAGAACATAAAGTACCCTCTTGCTGAGGTGTAGTCACACATTACATCTCATGCTAATGTTACGTTATGCCACGTTAATAAAAAGAAGAAGAAAATGGCTCCAGCATACCAGAGAACTAAATAATCTATCAAAATTATACCAGTACGCAGAAGCAAGCTGCTTCAGCATTTCACCACTTTGCATATATAGTAGTTACGATCATGCTGAAGTCGTAGTGCGTGCTGGCTTTGCACTGTTTGTTGCTGCCACAGCAGTGTCTGCCCTTCATCACCAGGTTTCATTAGAAATGATTGGCTGTTGGCTGCTTTTGCTGCTCATTAATCTTGGTGTCAGTGCACAGTAATGGAATGATAATGATTTTTCTAGGCCATCCTGAAACGATTCGGATTCTCTGGTAGTACAATCAGTCTTAGTTAGCTGGTGCATTTCAAAGCAACCCACCTAAATACTCAACATTGATTATTACAGGAGTCCTGCATCTGTTCTTTCATTAGATGTGGTTGTCTTTGAAATCCAGTGTGTTGATACTGTTCGACTGTAAGTGAGTGCACTCTGTAAAGAATGCAGTTTGAGGTCTACCACAGAATCTCAAATTGTAAATGTCGAAGTACCTAAAGGATACATTTTTTTTTGTAAAAGACTCCACAAAGAGTCACCACAGTTAATTATATTATGTGTTGATTAAAAATATGGGTGACAATGACAATTTATAATAAATATAAACAATTGTACTTTGCATCCCGGTTTGGGCCTTTCAGTGTGGAGTGTGCATGTCCAATTTCCTCCCTCATGTCCAAAAACATGTCAACAATTGAACACTTTAAATTGCCCATAGGTGTAAGTGTGTGAGTGAGTGGTTGTTCATCTCCATATGTTGGCCCTGCAACCTGTCCAGGGTGTAGCCCGTCTTTCGCCCTGCGTCAGCTGGGATTAGCACCAGCAGCCCTGCGACCTTCATGTGGAAGACAAAGCAGTAGACAATGGAATGGATCAACAATGGTATGAAGCCAATTTCTGATATAATGTAGCTAATGCAGCCCATCTCCTTTTGATGTTACAAGGGATTTGACCAGCTAAGGATAGAGGGTTTACTATGTGATGTCACCCTCGTGGCCGGAGATGGTGATGAGGCCTTCCCCGTGCATCGTGCCATGATGGCCTCCTCCTCTGACTATTTTAAAGCCATGTTCACAGGTGGGTCTACCAAGCATCTGGCTGACCTAATCTTCTGTTCAACAGTGAATGAATGTGCTTGTATTGATGTACTTTGTATGTGGGATGTGCATGTAGCTTTTTGAAAGTGATATATATATATTTTTTTGTATGAATTTGCCACTCTAGACATTTATTTTACAAGGTACACACATATGCATACATATATTAAATATACACATATTAATGCCTGTAATGATAGTAAGTTTGGGCATTTGACTTTTAAAATATGTCATTGAGTATGAGATGAAGAAAGTTTTGCAATGAGAAAAAGAGCTCGATAAAGTAGGAGGAGGGAAATTGTACTTGGCTCTTCTTTGTGGGATCTTTTTAGTGATAAGGAAGCTGTCTGAGCACAGATGCTGAGTGAAGGTTTCTAAGACCTTCAGTCCTTTGTGAACAAGCCCTTTGACACTGAAAATGAAAAATTTTATGCTGACATTAATTCAGAATGGGAAATGCATCCAGATGAAGTTCTGTTATTTCTTTTCTTTTCAGTCATGTCAGCGTTATTTTTCCTTTGATTAAATAGGCATGGCTGCTAACTGTCAGTCAAGTAAATAATGAGTCACACTTCATTTATTTGTATATCCGCTTCTCTCTCCTGATGCAGGTGGAATGAAGGAACAAGATTTAATGTGCATCAAGCTTCACGGAGTTAACCGAATAGGATTGAAAAAGATCATAGACTTTATCTACACGGCAAAGTTGTCACTCAACATGGAGAACCTGCAAGACACACTTGAGGCAGCCAGCTTTTTACAAATCCTTCCTGTGCTGGACTTTTGCAAGGTCTTTCTTATATCTGGGGTAAGGAATCAGACACACAAGTCACAGTGGCATCATTCTGACAGTTGAACCCAGATAGATTCAGATGGTTCTTACTACATGTTAAAGTCATTCTGTATTGACATAGGTGTGTGTCAGTATTTTCTTTGTTATATAGTCATAGACATTAATACCCTAAGGGATCAATAAAGTATAAGGAAAAAAATCATGACCCCGGTAGTCACTGTCTTCTATGTCCATGGTTCTCAAATTGTGGTACATAGAGTGGAGTTGAGGATTTTTGACTGGAGTGCATAGAAAATGAAAAAAATAACGAAAGAATAATACATTAAATAATAATTAGAGTAAATGCATCTCTTGCTTCATCCTAATCTAATTTGGCTATACCAGTGGCTGAAGTATATGTGAGGTAGAGGATGATGATGAGACAGCAAATGATCTTATTGGGATTAAATCTGCCTCCTGTAAAAAGTCTGTAACTGACTTTGCTCAATCTATTTACACCACTGTATTTTAACATTGGTGTTAATGGTGTTACTTCAAAAGCTCAATATTTTCTTTACTTGGTCTAAAATTTTTGAGAACCTCTGGTCTATGTTATGATATTGTTGCTGGTCTGGACAACAACCTTGGTTGCCATAGTAACCTCCACTGAGTAATGGACCAGCTTGGTTTCTTATCATTGCTTTCTTCAGCACACCATCAGTGTCTTGTTTAAACTAGAGACAGACACTGAGCTGTGGTTTGTAATAAATGACCTATGAGTGACCCATGGAAATACAAAAATCCCTTCACGCTTAGGAGAACTTTGAGTTCGAGGGGCCCAGCCCAACTTCAGGGAGAATACACTTGAAGTAGATTAAAGATTGAAGTAGAATCTGCTAAAGTCCAGTGAGCAGCAGTCTGAGGTGTAGAGCTTCGATTTACAAGACAGGGTTTTCACTGTGCAATGTAAACATTCTAGAACCCCCACACAACATCAACACAAGGCCAAAGTAAAAGCAGTTGTTAGTGTAGAGTGAAAGTTAATTTGATTGCGGCATTCATTGAGCTAAATCACTTTTATTCCTTAATTCAGGCTATCAAGTTTCTGTTAGTCAGGACATTACATTCTTCTCACAGTCATATGTAGCTCTCCAAGATTTTAATTTCTTCTTACTTGCAGGTTTCCCTCGACAACTGTGTGGAGGTGGGCCGCATTGCCAACACGTATAACCTCACAGAGGTGGACAAATATGTCAATAACTTCATCCTGAAGAACTTCCCCTCATTGCTTGGCACGGGGGAATTTGTGAAGCTGCCATTTGAACGACTGGCTTTTGTGCTGTCCAGTAACAGCTTGAAACACTGCACTGAATTGGACCTGTTTAAGGCGGCTTGCCGCTGGCTACGCTATGAAGACGGTCGGATGGACTTCGCCGCAAAGCTCATGAAGAACATCCGCTTTCCCCTCATGAACCCACAGGAGCTCATCAATCATGTGCAGACAGTAGACTTTATGCGCACGGACAACACCTGCGTCAACCTTCTCCTGGAAGCTAGCAACTACCAAATGATGCCCTACATGCAGCCAGTTATGCAGTCAGAACGGACAGCCATCCGCTCAGACAGTGCCCACCTGGTCACCCTGGGTGGTGTTCTGCGTCAGCAGCTTGTTGTAAGTAAGGAGCTGCGTCTTTTTGACGAGAAGGCTCATGAGTGGAAGGCGCTGGCACCCATGGATGCACCACGCTACCAACACGGCATCGCAGTCATTGGCAACTTTCTCTACGTGGTGGGTGGCCAAAGCAATTACGACACCAAAGGCAAAACGGCAGTGGACACAGTGTTCCGGTACGATCCTCGCTACAACAAGTGGATCCAGGTGGCATGCCTTAATGAAAAACGTACCTTCTTCCACCTCAGTGCACTCAAGGGATACCTCTATGCTGTTGGTGGAAGGAATGCTGCCGGAGAGCTTGGTGAGTTTATCTCTGTGCTTGTTTGTTTTGTCTGTGTTTTTAAGTAACAACACAAAATCTTTTTATTAATATTTAATGAGATTATACCCTTGAAAGAAGAGAAGAAGTTTAAGTGCACAAAGTAGGTTTAATAAGGCTGCGACCATAATGACACTGCTAATTAATAGGTTAAGTTATTCATACATACATATATATATATATATTGTTGGCTGTTTCCTCTGTGAGGATATGCGTATTATCATGAACACCACATAGAGGAGCATTTCAAAACACATACTACAATGCATATTTACTGTAGTGAAATTGAAATAGTTTATTTTAATATGCCGGTGATAATTAATCTAATTAAATTTACACTGGTGCCAATCGCAGCTGACTCGGGGAGAAATGAGGGACAGGTTGCCAGTCTATCACAGGATATTGTCTTGTTATCCTACTATAAATCAGAAAATTAGCAGGCACAAACAATTCTATTGTCACCATGTGTTTTTTCTTATATACCAGGCAATGAATGGGACACTGGAATTGTCAGTAAATTGATCATTGTGGATTTTTTCTTTCTAAAAGCCTCAACAAAGACATGTTGGAAAAGCAAAATAAGCAAAAATATTATTGCATGAAAACAATATTCATACTCCGTTTTCATGGCAGAAATGTGTTGTTTTATTTTGGTAAGGTATTGTTTTGGATTGTGCTGTACTATTATCATGTAACAAAGATAAGTTAACATCCTCATGGTTGATGGATTGTGATATCTATATCTCTTTGCTGCAGTTTTGGTTGTTATTGGTGAGTAACTGACTCTGCCAGAGTAACTGTGGACCACAGCGAGGTGCCACCCAGTACTTAAATTCTGCTCTGTGACTGCAGTGGACAGAGCGAGGCCACTGTGTGAGCAGTCTCCTCCTCTGGGTTATAATTAGACCAAGGAGCACAGCCTCACTTCACTGCCTGTCTACACAACTGACTTTTACTGCTCTACGTTCTACTGCTCTTTCACTGCATGTGGTTTATCCTTGATGTTTTTATAGGATGGGCCCATCCCCTGCCTAAAATTAGATTGCTCTGGGCATGTCATGCGGGTGTGGTTTTATTGTTGCATTTAAATTTCAGAATTATACATAAAAAAAGCTTATTTCAGGACTGATACAGGGAGAAGTCTTTGTAGCATTAATAGTTGTTTTGTACTTTTTTGTACATCGACAGGGTTTTGCAGATGGTACTATATAAACTAACCAAAAATCTCTTTCTGTTTTTTTGAAGATCCCTTGCTTTACTCTTTGATTTTGCAGCGGGGTTGTTGTGGCTTCATAAACCTACACTTCAACAAAGCGGCCCAACACACTCATGTTCAGCAGAAAACCAATCTTTTTCTCTTTAAAGAAAATTTAAATCCAAACAGATCAGCCCACAAAGGGCCCTATGATCTGCTGTCTTCCTCCGTTACCAACATCCCCAAACTAAAACAAATAGATACAAGAGTAACAAAACAGAGCTGTATATCATACTGAACCTAATAATATTACCACTGCAACCACTGCTGAGATGGAGAGGAGAGAGAAAGAACAGTCCTGCGCTCTCATTTTTCTCTCCATTAGGCAGAACATTATACACTTAAGGCAAAAGAGACACCTTGAGATTAATTTATATTTTGCACATTTTAACAAGGGCTATTAAAGACATCTAATGGTGAAACTGCATATTGTAACAAACAACACTCATTTCTGTCCTTTTCAAGAAAGGCCACTTTCTTTTCAAAGAAAGCAAAAGCAAATCAAGTCATTTCCTGCTAATCATCTCGCTATTTGGATTAACTGGCCTTCACAGTATTTTTATTTGTATCATTCGGTTCCATTGCCTGTCAACATCCACCACCTTATTAGAGACCACTGATATAAGGAAATAATGCTACAGGAGCCATTACCAAAATATCCCCATACATTTTGGGTGAATAGCCTGCAGCAAGAGAAATTCATGTTCATTTGGAATGTGACCTTTTACAGTCAATCTCAAGAAAGTCTGTTTGAAAATCTGATCTGATCTCATTTGACTGATCTGTGTTCTTGTAAATTAAATTATTCAAGACATCAGTCTCGGGGTTTGTTGAAGTTAAACAACCAATAATCTTAGTTCACTTGTATGTTAGGCCATCATTTCTCATTTGGTTTGTTGAAGAGTTCCAATCATGACTCGTTCTAGATAGATCTGTTAAGTTCAGCCAATGTTTTTGAGTATGACTCCCACTTCCACTGAGCACACATGAGATTTTGTGTACCAGTGCACAGGCTGACTTTGATAATAGCTTCTGAGCAAGCACAGGAAAGTGTTCACTCATTTTCCCTGCTGAGATTTCTCCAGCTGGCCCAGAGATGAATCCTGAGCTTACTACTCTGTTTTGGAATTTATCAATCATTTTTAGAAGTCAGTGATTTAACCAAAGAACAAAACCAAAATCTTTTTTTTTACTGTCTTTTTTTGAAGTCTAGCCATCACTGCCTGTGATATGCATCCTTTTTATCCTGTTATATGCAAATTAAACTCCCCATCCTCTGGGAAGATAAGAACAAAAGATAACTTATCTGCGGTGAACAGTGCTCTACTAAAATGAACACTCCTGAAAGCTCCTCATGTTTGATGATAGTGCTTTATACAATGGCTAAAGAGTGTGCAACACATACTCTTATTTAAATCTAAAAAATACTGTATATCCCTCGATATTTTGGCATACATCTTCTCCAGCTGGCTGCCGAAATCGCTCTGCATCTAATTTACACCATTTTTGTAAAAAAGCCGGAGAGCCCACAGGTTGATAAACCCTTGCTGCTTGGTAAGAGGCCATTCGGCCATCAATCACCCGCAGACGAGCATCACTCATGAGTCCCACTGTCCTCATTCCTGGTTCTCACAGATATAATGAAACCACCCTCAGGGACCTTCAGACAAAAGATCTTGCAATCTCTCCATTTCCTGAGCGGTCGGTGCGTTGAGTACTGGTGGGGATGTGTACTCTGTGTTTAAGTCTGCATTTTAGCTCCCACGCTGAGACCCTCCAAGGCCTCATTTGCTGCTGTTTGTCCTCCTTAGTTGTGTCTTGACCTACTTTCAACTAATACGTTCTCTCTCTCTCTCTGTTTTTTTTTCTTCCATCTTTTTCCTCAAGCTACTGTGGAGTGCTACAACCCAAGGACAAATGAATGGACTTATGTTGCCAAAATGAATGAGCCACATTATGGCCATGCTGGGACAGTGTATGGCGGTTATATGTATATTTCAGGTAAGTGGCTTCAGTTTTGATCAGCCAAAATAAAGGATATGTTATGCTCTAGGTATGTGTAGTGAGTTTAAAAATAGATTCCGTGCCCTTGAATGAATTTCTGTTTGTTGTGATTGTACGTGTGATATTTTTTTTCCATTTTTTTTCCCCCCTTCTTGTTAAGTATTATCTTATTCCATTCAGGACCATTAAAATCTATGATTATGTAGTTACCTCATGATAACTACTTCAAGCTCTGCTGCATGTATCATACAGTGCCATGAGTCATCAAGAGAGAGGGTTTTGTGTGCGCACACAAAATCTGGCAGTAGTCCTCACAGAGACCAAAACCTTATCCTAATGAGGCAGACTGGTTTAGTTAGGGCTAAGATTTGTGGTTAGGTTTATGCATTAGGGGGATTTAGGGCACTGTGTTTTGTTTAGACTGGTCCAAATAAACAGAAGTCAGTACATGTTCTTAAAAGGATAGCCGAGCCAACCTGTGTGTGTTCATGTTTGGTAGCAACAACAGCAAAAAAATCAAGCTTCATTTAATGACTGTTGATAACACATCTGTATTACAATTTGTATCTGGAATTTGCTGTTAAGTTGTTGTTGTTAAATAGTGATAAGGGAACTTTCGAGTTGTTGAGATTTGTTAGTGCTTTCTAACAGTATGTTAATAGGCGTTTTAAAGAGCACACTGGTTAAGTTAGTTAACATATACTTTGGGCTTCGGTACTCGGAGCTGAGGGTGGACATTGAAATGAGGCCTTTTGTCAGTCAGCACTTGCTCACTCTCTCGGTGTCACCTCAGTACTTCACACTGCACAGGATTGAAAACAAGTCCTGCAGTATGGAGATGAGCCCTAGCTTCCCACTGTGACTAATCCAGAGCGATGCTACGAAGTAAAAGGGAGAAGAGGATGTGGAAGAATGGAGTAGAGGACTGAAACCTGTGTAGGAGGTGAAACGTAGTGCAGTCTGTGTTAATCCCTCCCAGCTGTGGGCACAATAGTCTTTGTACAACACACAAATATGAACAAAGAAAGGATGTAACAAGAGTTTTCATGAATGTATGGATATGTTGGCATGACAGAGATATAGAAGACAACATAAAATATGAAATTAGGGGGTTTGTACAATTTATAGACATTTGTGTAACACCAGTAAAAAGAAGCAGTAAATCATAAATATTAATAATAAATAAGATCTTTGCAAATATCGCCAAGGAAATAAATATTTGCACTTTTGAGTAGTGAAGCAATTACACTTACAGCTTAAAGAAAGAACTCGGAGCACAAACCTCTGCCAAGTTTGTGCTCATTTTCCCACAGTAGCAATATACTTGTGTCCCGAGACAATTTCATCATTATCCGTCCTTTATTTTTTTGAGTTGTGCTGTTCTCATCCAGACAACTGGAGCTGAAACAAACAATTACTAAATTAAGTAACAACTATTTTGATAATCGACTAATCGGTTCAAAGCTTTTTTCATGATTAAAACAAGATTTCAGATTATTTAAGCTTCTTAAATGTGAGTATCTTCATTTCTTTGCTCTGGATAACAAAGAAATCATTAAAAGTGAAAAAACAAGACATTTGAAAACATCATCGTTTCCAGGTTTGATGAACACCGATCAACATTTTTAAGGTTTTCTGATATTTTAAATAATCAACAGATCATCGATTATGAAAATAATTGTTAGTTGCAGCTCTTATAACGTCAGAATTTCTACTCACACATTTATGAGTATCTGGGGAATATTAGCTTTATAATTGTGAGTAGCTTTGTTAACATCCATAAATGTCTTTGCACAATTCACAGACTTTGTTTACACGACCACCTGCGAGGCTTTGACGGAAAAAACTGAACATCTCATAAGCAATAATATTAAGTTAATTTACAATGCTGGTGCTGAGCAGCATACGTGTGCATTGTTCCATTAGATACACTCTCTGATTTTTGATTACCGTGCACACCACCAGTGAATTTAATGTCATAATCCACAGATCTCATCATTCTTGCAGGTCACTCTATATACAGCACATTACCTGCCTTATTAGCTCTGTTTATATCATGTTAATGATTCACAACCTAACAATTAGTGTGTCTGTTTTTTTTTCCTTGGTCTCTCTTACTTTCAGGAAAAAAGTGACCATTAAGTCCCCTTTAATTTGATTATATATTAAATGCTGAAATGCTGATATGCTTGTAGTGATTATTTATACAAACAAGAGAGCTCATCTTTTCAAACCATTTTAATTAGTTATTATTCCACTTGGCAGGCATAAGAAGTGGGGCATGTTCGGGACATGCAGTCCTCATGATTTGACAAGCCCAACATTGCTCACAGTGGAGCAAAGATGAAAGACATAGTTTTACTTTTTTTACAGTAAATAACTGAAGTGATAAACAACATAACAGCGGAGGACCACACTAATCTGCTGCTAGGCACCTGCTTTTTTATAATTGTTCTGCTTCAGGCTGTACTCTGCAGTACATGGGATTTATTGTTCACTCCTTTGATATTATAATGACTTCTTTTTTTTTTGTTGGTTTCATGTTTCAATGAGGCAGGTAATAGCCAGCCAGCTCACCCAGCTGTCACAATAGTGAAATAGGTAAATTTCGCTGTTGTAACAGCCGGGTGTGCTGTGACACATTGTCACACGTTGCACCTGCAGCAGCTAAAACTGCGTGTGGGGAGGAAATGAACATTTGCATGTTCCAGATTAGAGCAGGTTGGACAGTTTTATGAATACAGCTGTGGGTTATAACCCAAGAGAGAAATGTGTATGGCTCATTTAGGAACTGTAAAGTGCT
Source organism: Solea senegalensis (assembly GCF_019176455.1). Taxonomy (NCBI): domain Eukaryota; kingdom Metazoa; phylum Chordata; class Actinopteri; order Pleuronectiformes; family Soleidae; genus Solea; species Solea senegalensis. The sequence goes on from NC_058033.1 coordinate 1,073,988, forward strand.
CTGACTGGTCGTTAAGACCTCAAAACCGCTATATATATATATGTAATATAAATATATACATATATATATATATATAGTTATATATATATAGTTATATATATGTGTATATATATATGTGTATGTATATATATATATATGTATATGTATATATGAGTTTATATATGTATATACATATATATATATATATATATATATATATATTTTATTTTTTTATTTTTATTTTTTTAACTATTTTCTCTCTTGAACACAATAGTGCTTTTGCTAAGGTGCAGCTAAACAAGCTCCAAGCTTTAGAGGAACGTTCTTGCACTAAGGTCCTACTGTCTCACCACAGTCTTCTCACAGCTGAGCTGAGCTGTGTGGTGCTGTCTGAAAGTATTCTGTCAGCTGGATGAAGCTGACACATGCACTCAGCCTGCAGACCGTCACAGCTCAAGTGGTGTAGCAGAGTTCAGACATAAGTACTGAACCGGTGCAGAGCCACAACTGCCTGTGCTTCACAGTGAGACCCATTAAAAGCGATTATTTCTTTGTTTGATGAGTGCTGTCATCTACAAAAAAAGACCCTCTATGCTTTGACTAATTTGGATTGATCATTTCAAGTTATTTCCTCGGTTTTATGGCTTATGGATGCATCAGGAATCCAGAAATCTACATCTGTGGTTTTAAAATAGCGATAGTTGAAATATTATGCATATTAAAATGCTGTAATTGCACCTTTTGCACATAACAGCAGTGCATTCCTTTTTGCCATGTCATTTAAAAGTGTGTGTGTGTGTGTGAAATGTATGCTTGACTTGCTCTCTCAAACAAAATCCCACAATGCAATAGAAAAAGTCGTTTCCCACTTTCTGCTAATAAAGTGCATTTAGCGTCAAGCATTGTTGCATGAGTCCACGTTCCTCAGCGGCCTGGAGTCACAGTGGAATTTCACTTTTCCTTTTCACTCAAATAAATGACCATCCATTACTGTGTATTATACAGAGAGCAGTGAATGACATATTTGAAATTGCATTGTGGGATCTAATGTCCCTGTAGTGATTGATAACCACACACAAATGCCACAAAGCTGCACGAATGGTTCAGTATTGCTTTCCAATGCTGCTTTTACTGAAAAAAAATCGTACCTGTCTCGGGACAATAATGTACAGCACTGTGAAATTTCATTAGCTTTTACAGTCCCCACGGATCTTGCTGTATGCTAATGTAGATCTTTATGTTCTCGCAGCTATAGCCTGTCTGTCTTCAGCAGTGTGCATCTTTGAACGATCTGACTGTACACGCGCGTGTTCAAATCCGTTTGTTGGTATTTGCCGATCTTACGGTCCAGTGAAAGAAACTGTTGTTGGTGCTGGTGTTAATGGACCTGTAGCGTCTGTCAAAGGGCAGCTGGTGTAACAGATGGCGTGCAGGGTGGGCAGAGTCTTCTCTAAAGAGGGAGTTTTCTATAATATTCATACACGCACATTAATATTCTGCCTTTTAAATACAATAAATAGACTGATTTTATACAGCGGTTTTGTATTCTAGTGCTAGTCCATTCACACAGTGATTGATTCTATTTCGAGCACATTTATCACGTCTATCGCCCCCAGTTATACCCTGCCGCTGTACATGACAGTGGTAAATTGGGGTTCAGTATCTTGCCACACTTTGACTGGAGGAAGCAGGATTAGAACCACCAATCTTCCAGTTAGTGGACAACCTACACGTCAGCTCATCAGTGTTACAGTATTTTCAACTTTTCAAGCTGTAAAGTGATGATAAAATATTTAATGTACACAATTGTTTTGTATCTGACGGTGTCCTCTTCTAATTTCTCATTAATAGCACCTGAGTAAGCATTAAGGTAGCAGGATACGGATCAGACATCATCAAATCAGGCCAAAGCCCTTAAACTGATTCATAATGACTGCAGAGCCTCTTCAAAGAGAAATTGGAGGAGCCTATGCCAACTCCAACATTGTGCTCTTATCAGTTTTTAAATGGCTGACTTGTCCGTTCGATAAAGAAAATGGAGAGTTAGGCTATCTTTGGATGTGAGCAGTTAAGGTGGCACAGCATCACAGATCAGAGCCGTGGCAGCTGAATAGACACCTCAGGCCACAACAATAAACCAAGCACGCCATCACCGGGCAGCAACAAAATAGGGATTCTGCCTCTACCCGGCATGCGCTGCAAATCTTCACCTCATTTGGTCCTAGTCAGTCTGGCAGGAGGTGGGTGGGGGCTTGGCGCCTTGGCTTCCACCCAAATGCATGCTGGGATTGTGTTCCTCTTTATTTTAAGCCTTCCCTGTAGACATGTCCCGTTTTTTGTTTTTTTTCTTCCTTCATCCCCACTTTCCCTCAGCTTTTTGTGTCTCGGCATCGACAGACTGTTTGTGCATATGTGAATGAAAGCTTTGTACTGAGTGCTCATCATTAACATTATACCACTCTCTAGAAAAGAGGCGGAGCGCTCTGGTTTGTGCCGTTATGACTTAACCTGCGCGTTGATTGTTAAGTTTGAGTTCAGTTTTAAAAATGCTTGATGTTGACTTTCGATGCTCACAATGTTTCCACCATTTTGGCTGATGTGGGCATTAATATGTCTGAGGCTGCTGATGTCAACATGATGTTTTGTGGGCACAAGTGAGCTAAACCATTCTCTAAAACACCAAAGCACCTGGCCAGTGGCAACTGTACTTCAACCTCACGTGACTAGTAGTAAGGGTAATTTATCGGCGTGCACATAGAGGGGAAAGAGTCTGTCGCTGTGTGGATCAAAGCACTACATTAGCTGCTTTAACATGAAATAAGATCATAATTAGAATGGATTGTGTTCACACAATGTTGTTGTTGTTGTTGTCCACAACAAACTGCCTGCTCGGGAATGTGGTCACATGCATCCCAAAACCTCCTCCAAATCCGTTTTTTTGTGATTGGATCTGAACCTTAAATACTGTCTGTATGTAATCAGATCACTTAGGATTGATGTTGATACCAGATCTGAACCAGGTCTGATTGACAAGTCTGCTAAGCTGTCTTTAGATCAGTTTGGAGACTAAATTGCTTCTTTTCTTCTTCTTTCTTCCCTCCTCTTCTTCTTGCTGCAGGGGGAATCACTCATGACACTTTTCAGAAGGAGCTGATGTGTTTTGACCCAGATGCAGATAAATGGACTCACAAAGCACCCATGACGACAGTTCGCGGCCTACACTGCATGTGCACGGTGGGGGACCGCCTATACGTGATCGGAGGCAATCACTTCCGAGGCACCAGCGACTACGACGACGTGCTGAGCTGCGAATACTACTCCCCCGCTCTCGATTTGTGGACACCTATTGCCGCCATGTTGCGGGGTCAGAGCGACGTGGGCGTGGCCGTGTTCGAGAACAAGATCTACGTGGTGGGCGGCTACTCCTGGAACAATCGCTGCATGGTGGAAATAGTACAGAAGTATGACCCCGAAAAAGACGAATGGCACAAAGTATTTGACTTACCCGAGTCGCTGGGCGGGATCCGGGCCTGCACACTCACAGTTTTCCCCCCTGAGGATATTTCGGGCTCACCCTCCAGAGAGTCGCCCCTTTCAGCACCTTGATGAGCAAAGGGGGGTCGGGCATATCTTGCTCAAACACCTGTAACTCCTTGCCCACAGAACCCCCTCAACAAACACACCTTAGAGACATTGTTTGCACTTCCTCTTTGGACTGCATCTGTACTGCATCCCCAAGTGTCCCCTTCACCTTCCCCTGAGCTGTGCAGAAACCCCTCCCTAAGTGGTTAAACCTACATACCGATACGGTTTGGCAACCTAATTACACGTTAACGTTGCATACTCGGTATATTTTGGCAGGAAATACCTTGACTTGAAAAGTGACTTTGCAAATCAACTTTTCTACCTGATGTCTACAGAGTTTTCTTATGTCTCGTTTCTTGAGGTGTTCTACCTTGAGATGCTGACTACCACACTTGACTGTCTCTTCTAGTCTATGCCAGGTTAGCTGCAGGTGACCCCAGACGGCATAACTACCTATAGTTATGCCGTCCCTAGACAGATGAGCTCACACACAGCTGGTTTTTAACTCAGGGGTTGGCCCAGGCCCCATCAACGTCTCTCTCTCTCTCTCTCTCTCTCTCTCTCTCTCTCTCTCTCTCTCTCTCGTACAGTTTCACTCCTTTCCTGCTATTGCTCTGAAACTGTTAACAGAATGGTGTTTTCTAAATTTAATAAACATGGTTTTAAAAGTAATTGAATGTTGTCGTCGCTGACTGCAGCAGAATCAAGAGTCAAACCTCAGTATCCCCAAAAGTGGACAATGACTCACGATGGGTTACGGCGAGGTGGAAAGTACAGAATCTACAGTTAGACTATGGCTGAAAACACCCACGTAGGGTTCTAGAAGTGGATTCTACTGCTAAATATAATTAGGTTTTTTAAGTTTCAGTTGGACAGTCAGTCGACGGGTTGATTGGGCTCGAGGTAATTGGACAGAAGTGATGGTGATTTCACTGAAGCCTCTCGCCTGGTACAATATATGTGTTCATTAATGAGCAGTGGGAGAGCAGCAGCCTGCCTTTCTCTTTGTTTTGTAAACTTCACTGTAATGAACGCGCTGCAGAGATGAAGTGAAGGATTAATCGACCCATGGGCAGGAAACACTCACCTGTTATTCGCTGTTTATAATGCATGGGTGGACATAGACATTTAGACGTTAACCCTGTTTATTACAGTAGATTACCAGCGATGTAAACATTCTACTGCTGACCACCGTGAACTGGAAACCGCCACTTCCTGCCACGCTCGCCTCGAGACAGACGGTGATGTCGCCCACCTGCTCCGCGACGATTAAGGCCTTAACAGCAGCATATGGTGTCCGAGACGTCCGCCTCATGCTGTTCCCAGGAATAAGAGGTTTGTGTAGTCATCAGGTGAGTTTGGCCTGGTGCTTTAAATTCTCATTATATTCTCATTATATTCAATTAATGAGATACTGCAGTGGTGCCTCTCATTTCAGGTTTAATGGCCGTCCCCACGGCGTTCACTGCAGCAGGACTTCAGCTGTAGACCTGCCAGTCTGTCAGGTTGTTTTCTGTCTTGTACCTTTTTATAGACTAAAGGACCACAGTCTTTTATGTTTATAGTTAAAGCTTGTCTTGGGCAGTCTTTTTATTAGGATGTTATGAGAAATAGGGGCGGAATTCAGGGTCATCTTCAGGGTTTCTGAAGGCAGAATAGGATAATAGAAAAGACCTTGTGACACTTTAAGTAAACCATTTTATAAATAAAATAAAAGAATAAACAATTATAACAGAATACATTTCCGGAAATTACCGTTTTTTTTTTGTGATTTAACATTTCCTGAACAAGAAGAAACAAAGTGGTCAAATACAATGGAGCGGTGGCTTGCACTCATTTGGAGGATAAAACAGTAGATAATGAATGAATGAATGAATGAATGAATGAAAAATAAAACACCGAATAACCTTGAATTATCCAAAAAAAAAAGCATCATTTGGCACAAACTTTTCCACTTGGAAATATCGGTCTAATAAAGAGGAGAACATATTCTTAACATCACACACTTAAGAATATATAGATAGCATTAAGTGACCCTTAAGTTAAGTGTCAGAAATCCTGACCCGTGTCCCTGCTGGCAGCCATGTTGTTGTTGCTCCGGTCCTGGCTCTCTTGGCAAACTCAATACCTGCATAGAGCCACGCTCCAAGAAATAAACTGAAGATGGAGATCACAATAAACATCTTTCCTACTGAATAACAGGCTCACATATCCACTGGTACGGCTTGAACTTCTAAAGTTTGTATGAGTTTTGATTTTTTTACTAAAAACATAAGGTGTTTGCGCTCTGATGAAATACTGGGGCATAAACTACAATCGAGCGCTGATTCATCGGCAGATGTTGAACCAAACAAATCCACTCTGCCACTAAACACACACACACACACACACAGGTCAGAAACAAGCACTGACTCCAGGAGAATATCAGCCACAGATTATTCCAGACACAGTCGCAGAGGATAGAGCGGTTGTGAATAATAATGAGAGACAACAAGACACTCAACACACACACAAAATAAAAAAAAATCTATATGAGGTCTAATAATGCGAGGCAACTGCAAAAATACATAAATATGTCTAAGCGAGTGTAGCATCAGTATATCTTGGCCGTGTGCCACGAGGATCAATAGCCATTAACGCCATCATCTGTGGCTCGGTACTTGATGGTCATGAGAGGATTTAGTTCCAGGAAGACTCCGCTCACAGTGATGTCCTCTGACTGACAATGTCATCCGTGTGATGTAAACACATCGGGCAGCCCCGCAGAATCTGGGTCATTTTCTGCCTGGGATGAGGGAAGAGGGATGAGGGATGAGGGAGGAGGCGGAGTCAGCCATGTGGGGAAATGCACACCAGTATCCCAGTGTCAGGAGTCCACATGCATGCACCCCTCTTTTATCCGCTACATGAATCATGGAAGTGGATGAGAAGCACAGGTAGTGAAGCAGGGGGGAGGAATAGTGAACACGTGTCATTTCTCGCTCCACTTCTCTGTGCTTTAGTGCCAAGGACGCGGTGGATCATTAACAAGCCGCCATAGTCCTCAGTCTATACTGACACAGGCTCAAATAGAGAGTAGAGAGTGTGGACATGCTGATGTTATACAAAGGAGACTTTTACAAACACACAGGAGTGATCTTGTGACGTTTGGGGTTTGAAATCCTTTATTTGGATTCACCTAAGTGACACAACAGACCAGCAACTCCTGTGTAAGATAAGATCGTTGCTTTCATTGGTCTTTAGTGTTTACAGAGGGACACAGATGTTGCTTTCCTACCGTTAAAAGGCTGATGTGCATGTAAGAAGTGTGTATATTGTGAATAGATACAAAGGTCTAAAAGGCACACGCTCTATTTAGCGCTTCTATCTATCTATCTATCCGCTTCTTGCCTGTAAAAAGCAAAGTTTAGAATTTTGAAGTTGATGAAGAAAGACGCCAGTCTGAGCCCACGTCCGGGTTTCCATGCAGCTTCACTGAAGTAGATGCTTGATGAGAGACTGGCAGCTCATCCAAAAGTGTCAACTTTCCCTCAACCCAGTGCATGCTGGGATATGCTCCAGTGCTCCCTTGACATTGAGAAGGAAAAACGTCAGGCAAAGAATATGAATGAGCTTCACAGTTCCCACTAAAATGTGAGATTCTCACAATATTAATGTCAATAGTCTTAGAACAGAAGCCTTTGACAAAACACAGGAGTGCTCAAGCATTTTAAACACACAATATACAAAAGTGAGCAAGGATTATTCATGAGAAATAGAAGTAGCATGACATCAAACCGAGAAGAGGTTAAAACTGTTTTAAAACCACCACAGACGTGAAAGTTCTGCTAATCATTTATTATTGTAATGCAGCACTGCACCACTAAATGAACTTGAGATGAGGAAGTGACAGCGCAGGTGTGCATTTATGTGACAGATGCATCAGATTCGTCTTGTGTAACCCTTTAGGCTCCTCCCACAAGGAAATGGGGAAGAAGTAAAGGATTGAAATGTTCTCGCTCAAACCTTCTCGAGAGTTTAGAGAAGACAAACTCTCTGTGACAGTGAAAGAAAAAGGAAACATTTTTTGCAGACGCTTGAAACACAAACTCTTGATTTCTGCAATAATGACCTCTAGTGGTCGCTCTGAAAACAGCAAAAGTCACTCTTAGCCACTGTGAACCCAGTGTGAAAAGACATGGGAGTGATGATGAAAAATATCACACACTGGCTTTTTCATGTGCAAATGATGCCAAAGGATGAACAATAACCACACACACACACACTGCAAAAAGCATCGTCATCCGTCGTGTAGCAACGTTTCACTCTTGGAGTTTCACTCGCAGGCAGGAGTTAATCTCTTTATTTACAGAGTGTTTGGTTTGAGCCAAGACAGACACACACAGGCTCAGACGCAGGAGTAAACAGGATGAGATGCCTACGGGGGGCCTTTCCACCACCACCCACTGAGACCCACACTTTCCTCTGGTGAAGGACACAACAACACTCTTCCCTTTCTGTTTATTTCCTAGTGATGTCAACACAATACTGGAGAAGAGGAGGATTAAAGGCACTATATGTAAGGAGTGTGTTATATTTAACCCTCTTATGACCATCAAGACAATGAGGCAGCCTGGGTTTATATTGATTTTACGGCAGTTATTCAACGGTTTACGAATAAGCTGACGTCAAACTCTGATTATGAAAACGGTAAATGGACCTTTGCTTTATTTTTAGTGTTTTCACGCATTTGGGTCTGTTTTTCAGTTTCTTGTTTCCTTGTTTTATTTTGAAGTTTTTTCCCTGCTTCCTGTCCCGTCGTCCCTCTTGATTGTCTGCCCCGCCCTAATGTCTTTCACCTGTGTCTGATTGTCCAGTGTATTTAGTCTCCGCCTCCCTTCAGCACACGGCAGAGAGCTGCGTGAGCAAACCTAAAAAGCCTCAGGACCGCTCTCAAATACGTCTCAACAACAGGAGAAGACAAGGGTGTGCAGTGGAGTGAGTATAAATGCAGTTTCTGATTTTTGTGTTTGGGTAACTATGGCAACCTCTACTGTTTTAAAAGCAAAAAGAAGTCACATATTGCACATACATAACACTGACCCCAGCAGCAGAAATAAAGCAGTTATTAGTGCCCCTGCTGGTAGAATAATTAATTAATGATGAACAAAACAAAGCAAAGCAAACAAACGCTAAGATTAATTTCCCTCGTGCCACTTGCAAATTAATTTCCCACAAATAATTAACTGCCCGGAAAATGAATGTTGGTTTTGAACTGGCACAAGAATAAGTGTTGCCAGACAAACACAATATTAATACCAACAATTACGTTTGTTGCAGTAAAAGCTGTTTAAGCCTCAAGCTGCTGCATTGGAAATCAAATACAACACTAATATAACTAATAACAGCACCAATCAGGATCACTAAACTGGACATTACTAATAACTCAACATCACTACTAAATACTAAATACAAATACATAAACTGGAAACTAATGTCCTGCCAGAGACAGCACCAGGTGTCCTCTGGGAGACAGCAGCAGCAGTATAATGAGGGCTAGAATAATCTCCTACTCCTCGTTCAAGAAATGTACTGGAATCAGAACTGGAAGAGAAAATAAAAACATTAGAGACTGCTCATGCTGCATCCCATGATGAACACTTGTTGAACAACATAAGACAATGAAAACTTGAATCAAACACAATCATTTGAAGAAAAACACAGGTCCAACTGGAGAGATTACACTGGGAAAACTTTGAATATAGCAATAAATGGAGTAGATACCTAGTCAACCAACTTAAACTAAATAAACTATTCCCTCCATAAAATAATCCATGCATATGGATGAAGCTCTACATCATGTGCCAAACAGGAACGTCCCAAGAACAGATGGACTCCCAGTGGAGTTCTTCAAAAAATGCATTCTGGTCTACACTTTGTGACAATAATCTGAACATATACTGTATGTTGTGGTTTATTTGCTCCTTTTGTGACAGTAATCTGAATATATTGTGGTTTCTTTGCTCCTTAATGACAATAATCTGAATATATATTGTAGTTTATTTGCTCCTTTGTGATGATAATCTGAATATGTTGTGGTTTCTTTGCTCATTTTGTGACAATAATCTGAATATATATTGTAGTTTATTTGCTCCTTTGTGATGATAATCTGAATATGTTGTGGTTTATTTGCTCATTTTGTGACCATAATCTGAATATATTGTGGTTTCTTTGCTCCTTGATGACAATAATCTGAATATGTTGTGGTTTCATTGCTCCTTTATGATGCTAATCTGAATATATGTTGTGGTTTCTTTGCTCTTTTGTGACGATAATCTGAATATGTTGTGGTTTCTTTGCTCCTTTACAACATATATTAGATTATTGTCATAGTTTCTATGCTCTTTTGTGACAATAATCTGAATATGTTGTGGTTTCCATGCTCATTTTGTGACAATTGGTTTCTTAGGTAGGAGTGGATGTTGATGGATGAATGTGGGAACTTTTCTCAAGCGATGTCATTTAAGAACCATTAGTTTGGAGCAGCTGTAAAGTATCTCACACCTTAAATCTTACAGGATGTTTTAGTGACGCAGCTGCACTGTCTGTGTGCAGACGTGTCGCCCTCACTGCAGATCTGTTTGCCAGAAAAGGCTTTTAATGATCCAGGCTTGGTCACATGATTATTATTATCATCATGACTGTGTTCCTTTTAAACATTAACATGTTTTTTTTCTGCTCTTGATTGTGGTCAGGTCTCTGTAAACAGGAGGGAGCAATGAGGTCATGTTCTTTCCCCGAAACCTAAATGCAGTTACACAAGCCTGTAAAAGACACTATACATATGTATATATATATATATATATATATATATATATATATATATATATATATATATATATATATATATATATATATATATATATATGTATATATACACCTCACCTCCTCCTCACGTCATGGATCTCCATAAAACCACTTCTTTTTTTCTTTTTTTACTGTCTTCTGAAAATCCAATCCTTTCAAATGTCATCTCTGCTGCAGAGCCTACATGTGACACTTTGCTAATTCGATGACTCAACTCGAACTCTTTCATCATCAACAGATCCAAATGCAATAAGGCAACGGTAAGCCACATAAAGCAACAGCTGAAGGTGGAATCGAAAGCGTCATAAATAAAATAATTGGTAAACGCCAAAAGCCTTTGACTCAGCTTTTCACAGAAAGCGAAAAGCTCCCGTCCCGTTCCCGCGCCAGCCAGTTTGAGCTTTTAAGCTCCAGGAGTCGCTACAGCGTTCCTCTGGCAACTAAAGATGTGTGTAAAAAAAATATAATCTCAGTCCAAGTGCAATAAATATTCTTAACTCCAAAAAGATGCGACTGCAGTAAGAAGCCAAAGACACATTTCCACTTTTGTGGACAATAAAATTCTAAATAAGAAAATTAACTCTATTCTATAAATTCTATAAAAACGTCTTTTCATCAAACAATAACTCAGACGTAAACACATTTTTAAACTCCTACCAAGACTTAATCATGAACAGGTCAAGTTGCAATGACTACACTACACTTTTGTGGACAATAAAGTTCTATTTGATTCTAAATGCCAAAAAAAACAAACCTCACAGAACACACAAACACCCATAGTGATGATATCAGTGGTGAACTCAGTGGCAGGTAGAGACAGAGCACTTATCACATATTTTGAAGTGAAATTCCACAGACTCACGCCGTTATATCCGCTGACCAGGAAGAAAACCATGAGTCATCACATTTCTGAATGAGGTGATTCAACATGACTCGTCTCGACTGAGAAGTATGACCCTGCTGCTGCTGCTGCTGCTGCTGCTGCTGCTGCTGCTGCTGCTGACCTCCACGGAGAAAGACCACACAACCACAGATATTTCCAAAACAGCAGGTGGTTCTTCCACTCTTATCTTTGATATCTTGTATCATTTCTGCGCCGCATCATTTCACCAGAAGCACAAAATTCACCAGAAACACTTTTCTGTGTGTCCGATAACGATGTCAGTCTGTCATTTTAGATCATTTATGAACCATGACGCTGTTAAAACCTCATTTGTGCTGAGTCATGTCCAAGACATAGATCTCCAGCTGTGTAACAAATGTTGGTGAAGCATGCGATGACGATTCCCATCCCAAAAAATAACCCATGGAAAGCGAGTGGCCCCCGATTTAGGGAGGGGCCCCCTGGCAAGGCGATTGCCCAATTTGCCTGTGTCGCAATCGCTCTTGTGCGGGTGAGGGCGTGCGATCACGTGAGCTGTGTGTGGAAAAACAAAGGCAGTCGAGTGTAAATCTGAAAATGTAAATAAAGAGCAGCTGAAGTTCTTTGGACGTGTTGGTCATGGTCAGATGGTAAATGAATCCAGGGTTGGATGCCGTTGCGACTTGCCTCTTTCTCGGGGTGTGTCCGTGTCTCTCTGAGATGGAAATATTGCCTTTTCTTCCAGTGCAAGAAGAACCAGGTTCTCCACCAGGTCGGAACAAGGGCCTCTCTTCAGTGTGTGTGTGTGTGTGTGTGTGTGTTCTCCAGCAGCCAAAAACATACAATATGGTAAATTGGACACTCTAAATTGACCATAGGTGTGAGTGTGAGAGGGGTGGTTGTTTGTCTGTGTATGTGTCCCTGTGATTGACACAGCCCCATGACCCTGACGTGGAGGATAAAGCGGTAGATGGATGGATGGATGGATGGATCAATCCAAAAAGGTTGTAGGTCAAGCTCTTCTTTATCCACTCTGAGTGAGAGAGGACGCACACAGACATGAGCGACAAAGCCGCTGCGAGGGGAAATGCGCTGCAGTCTTTGTTTTACTTATTTCTTTTCTCATTTGAACGTGTTAATTTTATTCAGCGAGGCCGCTCGTCTCTGCAGCGCTGCAGCTCCCGGGGTGTGGTTGCTTAGTAACTTCGGAATGTGACAGGAACGGCCCTTAATAATAAAAAAGAGTGACTGTATCACGCAATACTGGTATTGGTATTGTTTCCAAGAGATGTTTGTCAAATCAGTAAAAACCTCACGTTATGTGAAACATCTTAACTTAAAGGGATAGTTCGGATTTATCTGGATTTATTTGGCACTATTTTTTTAAGTAGCAGGTCCAATGGGATGTCTTTATGAACCGGATTACACAGATGTGGAACTTCATCAGAGAGAGAGAGACACGATGGCATGTTGTGATATACTGATGAATGGCGGTTTGATTGTTCATGTTTTCACGTGCTCTGTCCTGGAACTACTTTTCCCTGCTGGGAATCAGGAAAAGAAAACTCTTCAATTTTATTAAGGGACCTCAAAATATCTCCTGTGACCCATCTGTGGGTCCTGACCCAGTGTTTGGGAATCACTGATAAATCATGATCACCTGGAAATCTTGTGCCATTAAACCCCCACCCACCCACACACACATGATTTCTTCATGAAAACATTCAAAGTTCCTTTTTTTTTTTTAACAAAAAAACACAGTTTATTTAAAATGGGAAATCATGGATTGTGAGCACTGCACAACAACAACAGTGTGTTTCTCATCTTTTCAGCACATGTTGTGTTCTGACTCTGTCACTGTTTGTGGTTTCTGTGTTTCTGGGACGTTCCATCTGCGGCCGCGCGCATAAATCTGCCCTCGCATGCTTGTGCGCTGTGACCCATGCAAAACGTTTCCATTCCAGTTTAAAGGCAACTGCGCACACTGTGTACACTATGAGCCACACAAGCTACACCTTCAGGCCAATCAGCACAGTGTTGTGTGTCCATGTTACATGTGTTGGATGACTTCTGGAGTCGGAGAGAAAACGACTGGAATGAAACCAGGACTGTGAGACATGCAGATAAAGGCTTGAACATGAGATAAACTGGCAGGATTTAAACATTGGACTTTCTTCTCTTTTCATCATAGAATACATTTTAAAAAAGAAAAAGAAAAAGAAGCACAGCCTGAAGCTTCTCACCAGCTCAGAGATGGATGTGTGGAATAAGAAGAGCCTAAAAATCCATATCCGCTGAAAGGCTATTGTATGACAGCTGGAAAAACAGCACCGAGCGCTCGTGTTCTGACACAACTTCCGACGAGAAGACGGATGGAAAAACACACCCATCCAAAAGAAGTACACGTTAGACACTTGAACAAACGTGTGCAGTCGTTTTTGGACTTTTAAATCTAAAGTCTAAAGAAAATGATGATCACAAACACAACATATTCATTCCTTTAAACCACAGTCCGGCCACTCACACTTTACTTAAATACATACAATAAGGAGCTCTCACAGAGAGCTGTAAATGATTGAAAAGATTGGACTGCGTCTACAGTATATATTCTATATCATTCATTCATTCATTTAGTGCTTTTTTTTTCCCTCCAGTATAAACCCTTTCATTTCTACTGGATGAAATGAACGTGTCTGAGTTTCACCCGTTTAAAAACAAAGCTTATAAGAAGAAGTTTCCTAAGATACACAGTAACTCTCTACTTACTGCAAAGCCAAAGCCTGAAAAGAACCTGTATGTGAGATGATGAAACTTGGAAGTGGAAGTTAAGTCACTGCAATAACCCTGAAACGCCTCTGTTGTCCGTTCACAGCGTCTCGTTGGTGGAGATGCTGGCCTCCTGCTTGCGCTGCCTCTTGTGCCTCCACAGCAACACGACCAACAAGAGGAGCAGCAGGAAGCCCAGAGCTCCTCCGATGAGTCCCGCCGTCAGAGGCAGACTGCTCTTTCTGGGATGGTACGTCATGCACGACCCGTCGCTGTCTCCGCTGTCGTTCACCGCAAACACGCACACCTCTGCAGAGTCCTCCACGTCGCCCACGCCGCCGCTTCTTTGGTCCCTCCCAAAGCGACGCCTCTCCTGGTTCCCGACGGTCACGACGTAGGCTGTGACGTGTGAGAGAGGGGCGCACCAGTGAACTATGACCTCTGAGCCATTCCATGACACCGACGTATTGTAAGGAGTCCGCGGTTTGACGTCGTGCAAAGACAAGCCGGGGCACAGACAGCCGGTGGAGGCCGCTAACGAGGCGCACGACCTCTGACCCTCGAGGCACCGATTGTAGTCACACCGCTGAAGAGTCCTTCCATGTGGAGACACTGTGGCGTTTGAAAAAGGCGTGACTGTGTCCTCGGGTTGATCGTAGTCTTCCGTGGATGAAAAGAGGTCCCCAGGCAAAGACCCACGTGGCCTCAGAATCTGAGGTTTCGTCCCTGGGACTCGTGATGGTGTTGGCAGCGGAGAGCAGCTGCTCATCAAATACAGGCAGAGAAGCAGCAGGGGAAAAGGAAGGTCCCTGATGGCAGCTGTCATCCTGTCTGGGGATCATCAAAAAGGTCACATTTATTGTTTTGGAAAATGTTTTCCTCGTTCTTTTTTGTTTTTTTTGATAAGGAAAAGTATGAACCTTGTGGTTTTCCAGCTGTGTACATTCAGAGATGTGGAATGTAAATTGAGTTTCATTTGGAACTCTCAATGGTTTCCTGACAACTGTGTGATAAACAGTCAATTTAAATGTGAGCGTCCGTTTGTCATTGTCTTAAACACATGTGTGTTTCCAGATGCTGTGAGGAAAACACTTCAATATGTCAACAAAAGTCTTTCTGCACTATACCAGTGACTAACATTATCTAGTTAGTAGAAATGCCTTATAATGAGACATGTTTATCAGTGATTTATGGTCCCCCGCTCCCCTTTTTTTTATACAAAGCTGCCGGGAATAATTCTAATTTACTTCACACTAATTCAGCATTCCAGACGCTATTGCACAACAGGTCCAAATGCCTACACACCCAAGACACAGCTCTACCCAGTCAGCTGGATCGAGTTACAGAAAAAGCACCATGTGCCATTTCCACACGGCTCCACGGAAACACATGTGAGAGCTGTGCTTGTGCGGTGAACGTGCACAGGGCGACAACAATGACGTCTGTTGAGGGAAATCAAAGAGCTGTTGGTATGAAACGTAGAGCTGAAGCGTGAACTCTTTGCTCTTGTGTGAAAAGTGAAAAATATCCAGAGATATAAGCTTACCTGTTGCTTGCAAAAAAAAAGTTTCCACTCTGTCAGAACACGTCAGGAGCTCCTTTCAACCTCGTCGTCCCTCCACTTGCTCCCTGCTCTTGCTCTCTGCCTCTTTTATATGTTTTCCTTCTCCCCAACAACAATCACCTCCTTCTTTCTGTCCTCCCACAGTCAGTCCCCCCTCTTCTCTCCCTCATTCCCCTCTGCACCAGCAGCTCCACCTCTCCTCTTGCTGAATGGTTTAGTAATATGAGTGAGTGAGTGAGTGAGTGAGTGAGTAACGTTTGCGATTATAAAACATTACTGCTGTGTGATTTCATATCAAGTGGATTTCTGTGAATTCCACCACAGGTTTTTCAGAGTGTGTCTGATTTGTTAATGAGCTGCTGTTCTCCTTTTTAGGGGCTGAGTCAAGTGGAATTGGATGTTCCAGACCTTTGATTCATTCCAGTTACTCATCGTTGACACAATTAATGGTAGACCGCTTATCCTTAACCTTCTTAGTCGCCTAACCTCTCACCTAAATACAATTTATGACGCTGCCGCGAACCCAAAAGGGCTGAGACTGTTGTGCAGCTGCTGCTGCCGTAAAGACCGGAAATGAACCCGAGTGCACGTTGTCTGGAAATGACTTTTGCTGAGCTGCTTGTTTACAAAATATAATTTGACTTCCCATATTCACAGTAGGCTACATTATGTGAATATTGTGTGTATGATTTTATAGTAATTGTATTATAAATGTCTTTGTTCACCGTCACTTCACAATTGGGCCATATATTACTGTGGTTTGTACAATACTGTACACTTTAGGGGAGTTTCCTGTAAGTCATTTCACAATAAAACACAAACATACTGTATTAAATTGTTAATCATCGCAGTTAAAGTCACTGAAATGATGCGATGATAAATCACTTTATTGTGAAATTTCATATAATCATCACATTGTATCCCTCTTATATGTAATGCGTTGTTATTTTTATTATTATATTATTATTATCATTACTACGACCTTAGTTAATCAGGAAAACTTCACTGAGAGTAAATAGAAAGTACTGGCAAAGACAGAAAAAGTGACAAATAACAATTTAAACCACGTAATATTCATCAAATAGTATGTCAAAAAATATATAGTCCACCATGAAATGGAATTTAATAACCTTCTTTTAAACCAGCAAAGTTGAACGCCATGTTCTCCAAATTCAGTACAGACCTTTTATAATAAAAGAAATAATAATAATACAAGTCCTGTGAGTGCAGGTGATCATTTCTACCACTTTTAATAATAATTTAGCACCGTAAGTGCGGAGGTAATAAAGCCAGGATTGCCTTAAAGATAAAAATATGCCAGTGACTGGATCTATGGACAGATAAAAGCGTCCATCCATCCATCCCTGTCAAACAAAAGGCTTTAAGGCCTTACTCAGTATTACCTCCTCCTTCTCATCCCTTATTCTTTCCTTCATCTTCTTTTTATTACAGCATATTACATAACACGTTTTACTGTCCGTCTTCTTTGTATTTGCATCTCTGCGTACAGTGAGTGACTGGTTTGCGTCTAAGTCCTCACAGGGAAGAGTGTGGGTGTGTAAAGCGTGAGGCAGATGCACTTATTTGTGTGTAGGCAATGCTATGTTTATATGTTGTATAACATGACGTGTGTGTGTGTCTAATATCTGACTCTGTATTGACTGATTATTGATCCTATTTTAATAGTGTGTCTTATTGGTCAGTGAGGAATGGAAAAGGTGATTAATTTGGGTGTTTATTAGGTCATTATTTGTCCAACATACTCATCTAATATGATTGGTAAGTAGATTTGGAATGTAGAAACCATGAAGAGGCCTAACATATTAGTCATGGTTAGTTAACTATTAACCTACAGGCTTCATTATGGACATTTTTGTCCATTTAGAGACATTTTCCCTCTCAATCAGACCATGATTTTGACCATGATAGTGTATATGTTACACTTTTTTGTAAGAAAGTTTTTATTTTTCCAATAGATCAATAGAACACTGTGAAATGCACCATACGTGGCTTGAATCATTAGAGGTCAAAAATGTTCCCTTTTCAAAAACTGTTATTAAAACATTACAGATTCATATTATTCAACATTTGATCATTTTGATCAGGACTGAAGTTGATCAAAAGATTTGACCCCAAAAAAGCTGAAAAAACAGCCACGACTTAAGAGGGTTGTACATTTTAAATCTGATGCTACATGCTAAGTCAGTATTTTGGCAAATCTTTGACTGGTTTCCAAAACAAACAAAAAAAAAAAATCAAACAGGTATTTAAAGGGTTTTTGAACAGGACTGAAGTTGTTTAAGAGATTTTTTGCAGGAAAAAATAGGAATCTGTCATTGGTGGACATTTTTGTCCTCCAATGACTTAAGAGGGTAGTACATTCAAGTAAAGCCAGTTAAGTAATTATAGACCAAGATTTTCAGGGAATTTGATTACTAAGTACCAAACATTTACTGAAATGAATATAAAGTAATATAAATATAAAAAAGATGCACAACTCTTTGTGGACAGGAAATGCAGAAAGTGTGAAGAAGCCTATAAAGATGAGTTAATTATTAGGTAATGATAAGACAATATCAACTAACTGTTAGTTTACCATTAGCTAACATTAGTACCAAATATTTATTAAAAACTGAGTCCACACCGTCATGGATGCTACTTTGGCCTAAAAGGCCTAAAAGATTAGTTAATGATTATTAGTTGATGATTATTAGTTGATAAGTAATGAATTGCTACATATCGAATAGAATGGAATGAATAGATTAGAATGAGCTTTATTGTCATTATACACAGGTACAATAAGATTTTGTGGGAAACTACATGTGTAATTAATAAAATAAATCTCAAACATAAAAATTGCACAGGTGTAAAATTGGACATATTGTGAGTGACCAGTTCGGGAGTTAGAATAGGGTTGCAGTGAGTTATGGATACCACTGCTTGAGGGTAAAAACTAATTCTCAGTCTGTTCATGCGTGTTTTTATTTTTCTGAACCTCTCTCCAGACGACAGAGGTTTTTGGTCAGAGAGTGCCCAGGGTGAGTGCTCTTGAGTCCTGATCCTGTCAGAGTAACTTGAGTTCCATACCCATGATGTGCTGTGCCATTAATCACAAAACTCATGAGAAATGACTGCATAGTCTATGTTTATGTTCCGTACATGTTATAGCTGATCGCTGTAAAGAGTTTAGAGCCACAGATGAGTGTTTTTCAAGTGGAAAACTGTGACACAAATGTGTCTAACCCTCGGGTCGTGTTCGGGACAAATCTGACCGATTTAAACTTAAAACACTCATAAATATTGTGTTTTACATCTGATTGCCTCAAGGCCTCATGATATCCTCCACACAATGCACTTGAACATATAAAAAGTGACTATCACCTCTTTCATTGAATTTTGAGTGTTTTAATCAACTTTGTTACACCTGTGGTGTTCCCGGTCAAAAGTGACCGTCATAGGAAATGAATGGGAATCCAGGCTATATTCATCCATCAGACAGAAAACATCCCCATACACACCACCCCAACTCACTCACTCACTCACTCACTCATTCACTCACACACACATTTCAGACTGAACAATGTCTTTTGCGGGTTCACATCTCGTTCCCGTGCTTATGTGCCGATCCTCCCACGTGAACCAACTTCCTGATGAAACAACTTATAGTATCTTTTCACAAACTAGACAGGTGTCTGTCATGTGAACCCCTTTTTTCCCGTGCTTATGTGCCGATCCTTCCACGTGAACCAACTTCCAGATGAAACAATGTATCATTTTCACACAGACCCCTCTATATATAGCTTGATGTTTGCCTTGCACTCCTTTTACTTGGAGCACAATGAGTAGGCGACTGACCAAGAGGTTCTCTGTGGAAGAGGTTCTCGTCCAGCTTTTTGGACACGATGAAGAGGGCACTGAAATAGATCCAGAGATAGAGGAGGATGTCTCCAAAGTGGAAGACAACACTGATTTGGATCCAAACTATGAGGAGATTGCCCAGTCAACAGATGGAGAGGGAGAGGCACCTGAAGAACAGGCACCTAAAGAGAGTCAGTCCAGTCCAAGAGTGGAGACTTGCTCTGGTCTTCATCCCCCCGGGACAGAGGAAGTAGAGCTAGAGTGGAAAATGTCATGAAGATGACGCCAGGGCCAACACGATATGCAATATCTCGTGTCGATGACATCAAGTCCAGCTTTCAACTCTTTTTACCAGAGTCCATTGAGAGAATTATACTCGAAATGACAAACCTGGAAGGGAAGCGTGTGTTTGGGGACACCTGGAAAGAAATTGACCTGGTAGAACTCCAAGCCTACATAGGTCTGTTGATTTTAGGAGGATTATATCGATCAAACGATGAGGCTACAAGAAGTCTGTGGGATGCAGAGTCTGGCAGGCCTATATTCCGGGCAACTATGTGTTGTGACAACCAGTCTCCAAGGGCATAATATCACAATATTGTTTGCAATATCAATATTGTTTGCAAGGCCCACTCTGACCTGAGTGTCACATGCCAGTCATGTGCATGAATACACACACACACACACACACACACCTTCATGCTGAGTTTTGTCTTTGATTTTCCATTTATTTTTTCCATTACATGTTCATTTTGTAATATATTTTCAGTGCCGATTTGTATTTTCACTGCAGTTATTTTATGTCTAATGCTGTAAATTCAAGTTAAACACTACTTTGCAACATTGTTCACAGCTAAAGAGTATATTGAACAAAAATTTGTGGTGAAAAATGTTTTTTTGTCGTAATTTAAGAGCAGTTAAAACAGACCGGTCAATTTTGACCGGGAACACTAAAGTAAGAGGCGGGAGATGAACACGACCCGAGGGTTAAACAGAACCAAACATTGTGTGACAAACATTGAGTGTCGGAGATTAAGTCACCGGGAAATAAATATCCTACTCGAAATGACACAAAAGTCCAACAGATGGTAACTATTACACAGCTTGTGACATAAGCCCACAGCTTACTCACATTGCCATATTGCCACATGTCGTGGATCACATCACTTTTTCCCCCAAAAGGATTCTGTCATACTGGTATGGACTGATTTCCACCATCAAAACTCCATAAAGAACATGTTTTTACATGTTTTTGTCGTAACTGAAATGAAAGCTGGACAGATGAAAACGAGAAGGTCCTGTCATAAGAAATCCAAGAATCTGAGTGATTTACAAGGTGCTCTCCAACACTTTTGGTTGAAACTCACTGTTTTATCCCATCTCCCCCATTATAAAGAATAAAAAAGAATAAACTGTGTTCAGTATTTTCTGGTCTTAAACTTCAGAATCTAGTAACCCTGAAGAAGTTTAAATATCTGGTGGAGATTTAGTGGTGTTCATTTATGTCTTTAGCTGACTGTGTTTAGCTACAGTGTTATTGCTCCAACACAGTCTACAGTGCCTCCTAGAGTTGACAGCATTATTAACAAAATTATTAATAAAACATTTTCACCAACTATATAAACACACCTGAGCACAAAGTACTAGAAATGTTTAAAATCGGATTGAATTTGTGAAATTTGGTCACAATACGTCACAGAACAAAAGTGTTCACTTGGCTCGTTCTTATGAACAAAAATAAAGGATTGTTTTGTGACTTCTGCACAGTTATTGCTACTTTAAAATGAGATCCAAAATGAATCATCACTTTGATTCAACAAAAAACAACAACACGTTTTTAAAAGCCTGGAGTTGTGTTTTATTCCCACTGCAAATTACCATGGGTGCACCTGCGGCATTAAGGGTTAATAAAACTAATGCTCTTCCATGATACAGCTGTGTGTGTGGATGATTTGTGATATGATGAGCAGTTCATCAAGTGACAGGTAAACTGTCTCTGCATGGGTTTGTTTGTGTGACCCACTCTCATCTATGGGGCATGAACCTCAGGGTGAAGAACCCTGAAGTGTCATTTTAAACTTAAAAATCTGAACTTCAGCTGCTGCACCAGCAAGGTGTTTGTGGCATATTTTACCCTAAATCGTGACTTGCAGGCTGACAAACAGGACGCATCTTTCACTGGTACATTGATTCAATACTCCTTGGTAAATAAATCTGTGTGATTTGGAGTCAGTAGTGCTCAAACTGTCACTCCACTACAAATGTATAACATTGAACTTATTTTTATAATTTTGTAGAATTTTATCGTTATATTGAATACATATCTTCAATCCACCTCGAGCAAGTCACAGCTAACCACAGAATATTTACGTTTTTCTTTTGTAAATTAATGTTTTTATTGTTGTGTAAAGTTAGCTAAGTAGCTGGATTGTAAATTAAGTATCATTAAATTCAATCAAATTGTGCCTGCTGAAGAAAAAAATTGCACACAATTATATTCCCAATGTACAATAGTAGAACTGATATTTAGATAGCTATTGTATGTATGTAAATATTACATTCTGAAACCACACAATACAAAAGACTACAACTAAATCCATGCACGTTATTTATGTCACAGAATAACATTTCAACAAATTCCATAAAGACTCCAGGGTAGAAAAATAAGTGTTAAGCCAAAAAACAATTGTTCGCCCCCCTAGAATAAACTATTACATAACTAATCAGTCAAATGAAAGTTAAAAACCTTTTTATTTTTAATTAACTCACATCTGCAGTACCTGTATGAGCCACAAGAGGGCCATGACCAAAACGTTTTTTTTACAGACATTTATAAGATTAATGCAAAAATAAAATAACAAAAATGCTCAGTTTTAAAAAAGTACAATATAGGCAGTAAACATACTTAGACTGTGGATAAAATAAAAAGACAAACGGTGAATCTAAAACACAAGGCCTGTGTAAAGGAGATGCAAGTTGACCCATGTTCATTTGTTTTGTTCTTCACATGTGGAAACTATTGAACTATCTTTTTTTCTCCTGTCTCTGTTTTGTGGTCTGACATACACATTGGTTATCTCTGAAAATAGACAATATATCTCAGTGTATCCACAATTATATCATATTATTTGAACAGAGTCAGATTCCAAAGTATCTGACTCTGTTAACTTGGTGATTTTAACCCACCATCATGTACTAATTATTTCATTAAATATAATGTATAAAAACATTGGATCTCATTATCTGCTCATATAAAGCCTTGCTCTTTTTTTTGTTTACTTTAATTTTTTATTTCTGTTTCATGTTCCCAATTCATCTCCACTGATTTCCCTGTTTTTTAAAATAAAGTTTTGAAAACAAAACAAAACAAAAAAACATAAAAGAAGGTAGAAGATGAAATTAGTGAGTGTAAAAGTAAAGGCGATGTAACAACCTTCGAGCCCACGCGCGGGGCTAAAACGAATATAGGCAGCGTCTTTGTTTGTTGACGTCATTTGTGTGCGACACGGCAGGCCTCAGCGTAGTACAGTCCTGCGTACAGAAGCTGGAGATGGGTGAGTCGCCGCTGAGGCCCCTGGTATCACAGTATTTTAACAACAAGTGACGAATTTAATCACTTGTAGCACGTTCTTGCCACGGAGACTCCGTGTTTGTTTCACGGCGTTTTGTTTTTGACCCACTGGCGCTGGTTAGCTTCGACGCTAACAGGCTAATGATAGCGGAGAGCGGAGGCAGGCCCGGCGAAGAGTGTGTTTTTGTCAGGTAGACTGTTGTAGACAGATGTCACCGGTAAAACTTTACAGCTACAGCAACAAACTGCAACACAACCCCGCGCCATTAGTCCATTTCGTTTAAAATCTACCGTTTTCAGTAATTCGGTGCGAATCAGCATAGCCCATAAGCTAATTCCATTATAATCATGACTTCCAGGAGGACAGGCTATGCTGGTAGTATGGATTCCTCTCCGTCACACAGCGGCGGCTCTGTCCACAGTGGGAATCGTAAACAAAGTATAATCAACATTTCCGACAGGAGCGGAGCAGAAGCTTGTCATGACCTCAAAGCTGAGAAGGCTCTTGGATACGGAGCCTCGCAGGGCAACATGACTGTGACGTCCCTGAAATCACGTCTGGCTCCAACCATTCAGACTGCCATGTCCGCTGCAGTGGACACTCTGCTGGGGGAGGTGGTCCTTGTGCTCAATGAGACTCAGCAGGAGCTACTCCACAAGGAGCAGGAGAACGAACGACTCAAAGTGAGACTTGAAGTGTCAGAGAGGGAGCTGAAAACTCTGCAGGAATGTCTGTGCAGTGCACAGAAGCTCATAGATCAGCTGCAGATCTCATACTCGGGCCCTCAGTCGATTAGTCAGTCAGTCTTTGCTCCGTCTCTGTCTTCCATGGCATCCCTGTCCTCAGGCCTGGATCGAGACCATCAAAACTCCCGGAACGTGAACGGAGCTGGTGTTGATTTGGGTCTCAGCGGCTCTGTGGATGAATCTCTTCACGGCTTTGAGCCGCGAGACGATTACAAAATGTGCCAACTTTCAATCCAACCAGATGGCTCTGTGACGAACCACGCTCTGGACTCCTTTGCATCCAACACGTCTCACATGTGCTCCGATTCCAGCAGACCAGGTACATTTACTGGGGGGTTGGGATGCAGATGCATAGAGACTAAGTGAAATTTGAAATTTATGGAAGGTTGACTCATAAACTGCTTTCCCACAGGCACTGAGCATTCTGGAGACCTTGTGGAGGGGCTGTCTGTGTGCAAATGTCCACATATGTCCCTCTAGAGATTATCCTCCTGTTATCTTGTATAATGGTTAAGGTCCTAGTGAGTTGATGTGCAAACACAGCAGGAGAAACTCTGGAGGATCCACAGTAAGTTAAAGTGGAAGTGACATGCTTCCTGCTTGTTCACCCCCTCACTTGGATTCTCAGGTGCTTCTCCTGCTCTTGTGTACACACCCCATTCTGACACCCTCCTATATTGTTTAGCATGTGTGAATGATCCAGAGAATATCCAGACCCAAATCTCTGTATTTTACCCAGCATTGTCTAAAAGCAACTATAGATCAATTCATGCTGTATTGTCTCTTCATTAATCTCTGCATGTGTTCAATTTTCTGTAGATGAGAGGCAGTCTCAGGGACCAGGTGGACCATCCAGGTTTGAGATCAAAGAGGAGCAGGGACAAGCTTCAGTCGCTGGTCAGCCCAGCAGGAAGGAGTCTGGGATGCGTGATGACAACCGAGTCGGGGAGGGAGAACGATCGTGTCACAGTGTGGGTGACCTTGGTTATGTTCAAGTAGGGGAGGGAAGTTCTCAGCGTTCGTTTACTCACCCATTGCGGCACCAAAGGCCCGTACGAGAATGTAGCGATGCTTTGCAGCAGGCTGGACTCGATAGACAGAAAGTGATGGCTAGGACTTCTGGACCTGGGAGAGGAATCAGCGTTTCACCAGGCAGAGCAGAGGAGTCCGCAGGACCTTCAGCCTCTGACACAGCAGTGGAGCCCTCTAGTGATCGACCGCATCACTGCTTGGAGTGTGGAAAGACTTTCCGCTTGATTTCCAGCCTGAAGAAACACATCCGCATCCACACAGGAGAGAAGCCCTACCCGTGTGCAGTCTGTGGCCGCCGCTTCCGCGAGTCGGGAGCTCTTAAAACGCACTTGCGTATACACACAGGTGAGAAGCCGTACTCGTGCTCCGAGTGTGGAAACAGTTTCCGCCATTTGGACGGTTTGCGCAAACACCGGCGCACACACACCGGAGAGAAACCCTACGTGTGTGCCATCTGTGGGAAGCGCTTGAGCCGCCTGCAGCATCTCAAACACCACCAGCTCATCCACACTGGAGAGAGGCCATGCTGCTGTCCCTTCTGCAACCGCAGCTTCAAAGAGCCCGCGGCTCTGCGGAAACACATTCGCACCCACCGCGACGAAGGTGGCCACATGGGAGTAGGTGCCAGTGACGACACGGACCCGGACGCCATGGATGATATTAACAACCTCCACCCAGCAGCTCCATCCCCCCAGATGAGGTTTGGCGAGTGGGTAGCAGAGGAAGACGACAGCTCAGTGGTGGACTGTGTGTAGGGAGGATTTAAGCAGTCACTGTCAGTCGGCACTCTTACCATAAGTTTAGAGCGAGATGGATAAGATTATCTCTGGTTAGAATTAAGCCTGATTTATACCACGGATTTGACAAAACTTAACATGTTCCACAATGTTTTCAAATTGCTCTGGTGAAAGGTTTCATCTACAAGTAACCACATGCCTTCATCCGCTCTTTCAGTTGCACACTGTACACGTATCATCCCAAACGGTACTGTCAGCTTGTTTATTTGTATTCCTATGTGTGTTATTGTTCTCCTCGATTTGATAGTGGATGGATTTGATTAAGTTGTTGATAAAACTGATGAGGAAGGGATATTGAATAGTATTGAACTGAGGGGCGCAAAAGGGAGAAGATGTATTGGTCTGGCATTTGAGGATGAAATGACTTAATCTGTCATACTGTGCAACGAGGTATCACGATGTGTGCGTGGGGCAAGATGAGAGGAAAGTGTAGAGTGAGACTACTTTCTGGCTATTTGTGTCCTGTGATGGAGTATAATTCAGGCTACTTATAACTCTGGCCTTTGTAAAGGTTAGTTAGTAAGTGCTGGTTGATCCTTTATTTCTTTTACCCAGTCAAATTGTAATCAGATTTTGTGTGTTTGTGATTGGACGTAAACTGTTGGCCCTAACTGAAACACAGCCAAAGTTGACAGACACCCTCTAGTGGACATTACCATTTCACTCAGCCAGAGCAACAAATTAATATTCATCAGTTAGTTCCGTCTTTTTCATTCTCATGCTGACCAAGAAACACAAATAGTTACGATATAACCATAATCCAACATGATAACTGGCTCCCATGATATGATATGGACTTTAAATTGTGTCCCAACTCTACCTCAGTATCATTATCTATGATTATTAGAACACAAATGAAAATGGGCATTTTTACAGCAGCCATTTTGCACAGTTGCAACTGAGGAAGGTAAATGAACCTCAGCCGTCATTAATCTCATTATTTACACCTGTGATTTTCTTTACCTGTCAAAATGGCTGCTGTGAAAAGGAGCCATTAATTCCCAGTTGACCCATTTGGTCATATTTTATTTTAGCTCATCCTCTTTGCTCATGCTCTGTTTCACCTCCTCCTGTCACTCAGCAGAGCCTCAGCAGTCACACAGTCCTCACGTTTCACCAAGCTGAAGTGTCACGTATGACGAGGGAGAGCGTGTTATTCTACAGGGTTATTTGAAAAAGAGAGGAGACTTGCATTTGTTCACACAGCTGTTTATCATATCTTAGCATTCCCTGTTTTTTATATATATATATATGTATACATATATATATATATGTATACATATATATATATATATTATATATTCAAGCTGCTACTGAATGTAGAAAGCCTCTTTATCTGCATTCGTATCACTGTTACCAGCCAGTTAAAGACATTGTCCAGCACACAAACTCCGGTGCTTGCATGTGCATATTTGCATATTTGTTTCTCTGCTGGCAACTATACCTCTTGGGTGTTTCTGTAAATAAGAATATAGTCAAAGGCGTTTTACCTGGTTTAATAAGGATGGAAAAGTTGATGTGCAACAAGGATTTTCTTTTTCTCTTTTTTTTTTTTAAATGTAACGTGCTTTGTAACCATCAGTGTGCAAACAAACTGTAAATATGGAAGTGTTACTAAATTTCCTCCCCCGATGTTCTCTAATATGATATGAATGATGCATCAGGTTTAACAACAAAGCATAATTCAGCTCTTTTAGCTGTTCTGCAGGTTATTCACCATGTATACTACTATACGGTTCTCTAATGTACATTTACAGTGTTAGTCATTTCACAAGGCACTCAAAATATTCAATAGGTCACTGTGTACCCAAAACATGTTTTAGTTCCTACCTTTTTTTTTTTTTGTGCGTTGCCATACTGTATATGGGGACTTTGCATGCATGTTTAAACTGATATGACATGCTTCCTTAACAGGTCATTAAATGTGAAATGAATTACTTTTTAAATGCCTCTCTTTCCAAAGTATATACCCATAAATCCATCAGTTTCTTCCTGTTACCCTACTGTAACTGTTATTATATTAAAGGGCCTTGTTTGTATCTCTTATCTCTTTGTTTTTGTCTGCTCCATGTCTGATGTTAGGGAGAGATGTCTCCAAAATAATGACTTTATGGTTTAGAATGAGACATATTTACAAGTAAAGTACACAGTAAAACTTTAACCTTAAATCTCTGAGATTAAGCCATTACTTTCTGTCCGTACATTTCATTGTATCATGGTAAGGAAAACCACATTAAACCCACCCCGGTGGAGAGTTTCCACACCATCTAAAACGTTGCCAAACACGCGTGTGTGCACGTGTTGTGGACGCGCCCAGAGACGGATCCTAAATGACACCCTGCTGCTTTCTCAGTGCTGAGTAATGACAACACAAACTGCTATTTGTGGCAGCCTTTAGTGTGATTACAGAAGCTTAACGGGCTGAAAAACATTTCAAGGTATAGCAGTATTTCATCCACAAAACTGCTAACTTTTCTTTTATGCCTTAGCGCTGCCAATAGATACAATTCTCTGGTTTTCATACAGGATTTTCAAGGTTTTAGTTTAGTTTGCGCGATAAATAACTGTAAATTAAAACATTTGTTTTAATCTGTTAACTGCATCCTTCAGTCCCACAGTACCGTAGTAGTTGATATGAATTGCTGTCAATACTAAAGTGGAATTGTGCGTCTAGATTTATTGATGTATTGGCATTTAGTAGCGAGGAGATTCTCGAACAGTGTCTGAACTTGCAAGAATACTTTCATTACTGCGTTGGTTTGGTATTAGACCTTCAAGACTCATGACTCATGAAAAGACCAGCAAAGGCAAACAACAACGCTTTGATATTAATCCAAATGTTTTTCTCAGTAAAAGATCATTTTTCCTGCATTGAGAGTACTTTTAATTACACGTTGGCATCTTATTTTCTGAACTTAATAGTTTTGGTGCATAGTGCAGTATTTTTATATCATCATATATCTATATTACTTCAAACACTCTCCTGTTTATGTCTCGATTATTAAATAATGCTGTTCATTTGTTGATGTTTTCTGTTTCCGGCGTGTAATGCTAAGGTTTCAGTTTTCAGAAGGGAAGTAATTATGTTGTATTAAAAATACTCGGGGATCTGTATTTGCAGTGTGTGTGTGTGTGTGTGTTGGAGGCCACTGGAGCAGTGATGGCGTGCAGCAGAGGCCCGAGAGAGAAATGTGTGAGCAGCTTGTGAACTCTCCGTAGGCCCATACAGTTATTTCCTCAGTGACTAAAAGTAAACACTCAGTTTTTTCTTGGTTTTTTTTGGAGGAAGTGACTCAACTCTCTTTGTCTCTTGCTCACTTTCACTGCTCGCCCATATGTGACCCCAGATGCTGGCAGTCTCACGGGAGGCTTTTCTTAGCACATTCACTTTTCCCAGGCAGCACATGTGTCTCATGTGTTTGACAGGAGTAACATTTCATTTTTTTTAACTGTTCTTTTCTGTCGACTATGGACAGAAGCTGACTTTTATAGAATTTGGTCACATGTGCAAAAGTTAACTGTAATTTGTCGTTGGAAGGAGGACAACGGCCCAAACTACAGGCACAGCAAGGGAGGAGGAGGAGGAGGTTTCTTTTCTATAGCTTTATTTCATTGTTATCTCTGACTATATGTCAGGTTTTTTACACTTGACATATCTGGTTGTAATATGTAGATATAAGTGACATTTTCACCCGTATGGTGTCAGTTTAACGGCAGTGCTGGTTTAGCCACTGTCTTCACTTTCTGTTCTTCTGCGGGATAAACACATCTCAGCTATAGCTGCGAACTAAAGTGCCCCTTTAGAGTGGTTAAAAACAGGAGGAAGTGCCCCAATGGCTGCCATACATTTGAAGCAAAGGAAAATATGACTTAAAAATGTATTGTTTCTAAAGGAGTGCCTTTTTTGTAGTGCAGAAAAGTGATGCAGTGTCCTGTAAGATGCTCTTGCAACTTCATATCCTGAATATCCGCGTCATGGTCGGGTCGCACTGTGGACATATTAGTGGTGTCTACCCCACAGTAGGTGAACCTTTTCATTTTTTGCCCCCCCGCCCTTCCAAATGTCTTTGCACGCCACTGCACATAACGTGTAAAGAGCAGTGAGTGAGTCTCTGCGTTTGATTTACACACCCTTACAAAGAGAATGAGCAGCGCTTCAGTTGGCGCCTCCACCACAGTGTGTGTGTGTGTGTGTGTCGGCCTTGAGGCTGTAAACACAACACAAGCCACAGTGGGTGCAGAAGTGTTATTCTCTCTCTTAGACCCTAACACAGCTCACATGTTTATACTTAGGCTCCATACTTTCTATTCTTTTTCTTGTTTTACTGTCTTTTAATGTGTTAACGTGTATTGTTATGAGAGTGGATAAAAGTGTCATCAAGCACAGTAATATGTTACTGTGTGTGTGTGTGGGGGCAGCAGAGGAGAAGGGAGGTGGGGATGTTAGGAGAAATAACCAACAAGGCTCCTTGTTGCTCCTGCACCGCCTGACTGGCCCGCTGCCAGGGTTTTGCAGAGAGGGTTGGCTCACTCCTCCTCTCCTCCCTCTCCTCCCTTCTTTCTTTCTTTCCTTCCCAAACCAGCATACGCACTCCGTGCAACTCTCCAAAGGAACGGGGAAGGAATAAAGGATAAAGAAGCACAAAAGCAAAGAGGAAAAGTTTTGTTTTTTCTTCTCAAACAACAGCAAAGAAAACAAGCAAGGAGGAGAAAACTCCCAAATATGCCAAACGGTTCGGTTTTAGTGACGGATCACTTAGGTACGCGAGAAAAGTAACTCTGTTTTCTGGAGAGAAAACAGGAGGGAGGACGCGCTTGCCCCTCGACACCGTATGAGACGTCAGAAAATCAGCCAAAGAAAGCAGGCGCGTTTGGGCTGGAGCTGAAGTCCTCGGCTTGTGGTTGAATGCGTCCGCGTCTGTGTGGAGGGCAGTGAAGGATGCCAGGATGATGCCCTCTCTGAGCCTCCATCTGCTCGTCATCTGCTTGAGCGTCCACAGGCTGGTGCGCTGCGTGGAGCGCTCCTCCACGCGGGAGCGCTTCAAGGTGGTGATCGCTCCTTTCATCTGCAGGCGGATCTGCCACAAGGGCCACTGTCGGAATACATGCGAGCAGGGCAACAACACGACACTGATCGCTGAGAACGGACAGGGCGCAGACACGCTCACCGGAGACGGCTTCAGGGTCGGTGAGTAACGATGGGGACGGTACGCGATATTATCGCTCACCGCGGTTAAAAATGAAGCTGACAGGATCCCGGTGTTTGTTACATTGTAGTAGTGATGCATTCAAACATTTTAAGCAAAGTGGTTTTTCCCTCTCAAAACTGTCCAGTTTAAGAGAAACTGTCAATAACATAAATGATATTATCACAATATTATCGATCACCATGGAGCTGTGTATCGGCAAGTATACCATACAAATTATTATTGTGATATTTATAAATCATTATAGTAAGGTGATCTTTTTCCCCCCTCAAATTTTCCAATGTCTCCAAAAACGATACACAATGTTATTGCTCACTGTGATTAATCGACAAGAATGTGATATAAATCCCCATAACCTTATATATTATAAAATATACAGCGTTTCAAATAATCAATGCAGTATCTTGCTTTGAATTACTGTGATATTTTTACTGCGTCAGTATTTTCTCACAGGTCTAATCACAAGTATTTATTACCAGGATATTTGTGAAAGGGAAAACTTGTTCATGTCCTGCTAGCTCACTAGCTTTTTTTAAATGTTGTGCCACAGGGGGGAGCCTTCATATTTTCAGTTATTCCAGGACACTTGGATTCAGAACAGTCTTGGACGACGCTCACATTGCCAGGCTGTAGTGACTCATATCTGAATATTTCCATTGATATGACTGGGCCCAGTGGCACGGACGTGTCTGCATCTTTGTGAGACTATTAAGAACGACTAAATGAATGCAGGGCCGTGCTTTCATGAAACGGGAGCTGTTTTTATGAGGGTCCCTCTGCTAATGTCAACTGAAAGTCATTTATAAATACAGAACGATATTTAGTGCTGTGATACGTCTATCTTCCAATTCATGTGCACTTTACATTTTAAAGTGAAATCAATTTAAATGTTATGTAAAGGTAGCCCCCCCTCTCACATTGTTTTTTAAAGCCCCAGTCACTTTATCCTGTTTCCAGGCCTGGATGTGATTCAGATCTGATCATTTCAAGGCTGTGTGGTCTTAGTGTGAATTCTGATTTTCAAATCAGACTTATTTGGTCAACAGTATGTGGTTTAGATTGGATATATATCTGATATTTGTGGCCCTGCGACATGAGTGAAAACAATGATCTTGAAAGTCAGACTCGAAGAACTGTCAAATCTAAACTGTATTGGATCAAACCCGAATCAGGAGTTGTGTTCGTGCCACAATCTTTTTAAGATTCTTGTTTTTTTTTACTTTAATATGTTAAAAGTCGGTCATATAATTCAAATGTTTCTGTTTCTGTTACATGAGATAATCCTTTTTCCGTTCTATACGGGTTACAATTTCAGAATATAGTATTATCACAATCATGAATGAAGTGAATCACTATTATAAGTTGTACATGTACATGAATCAGCCGAAACAGAACAGACAGTAATTGTTTTTCAGTGGAGTTGTAAATCTGTGGAGCTCAAATTACTTGTTTGGAAGATTAAATCTGGTCTGTTGCTAATAATAATAACTTTTCTTTTGATTTAGATTATTTTCCATGGCTCTATGCCTTGACGAGTAACTAAAGACTACTAAACACGTTTCACGATTGTCTTTCAAAGTAACTAGTAAGTGTCAGATCACTAACGTGCAATTGATTAAAAATAAAATAGACATTATTCACAGCATTTGAGTACAGCAGACGAGTCGGCATCCTTTGTATCACTGTTGTTTAAACCGTCATAAATATAAAGTGTAGCCTCCTCTGCTTGATTAACAAGCAAATCAGCAACTGTTATGTATCATTTTTATTATTTTTTGATCTCTTTCAAGCAGGAGTTTATCTCGACTCATGTCAGGTGGCTATGAATAAATAGGTGGTTAAGATGAGGTGAGGTGGGTTTACCCTTTAAATGGTGAGGCATGGCTCATTACATGGCAAATAAATGTACTCGTCAGCGCTATACTTTCCCCCCTCTGCTCTAGGGTCTGGTTGAGTCTGGTGAGTGGAGCCTTTATGTGCCGTATCAGATCAGCTGTGGTGAAATCAGGAGTCTGGCGGTCTGCATCGGTCTGCATCGGTCTCTGGCCCAGAACCAACTCTCACTGCTCCGTTTTCCTCTAACCTGCTCACTGTAGAGCATGACATACTATAATAAGGCAAGAGTGAGCTTCAGCTTCTCTTCTCTTCACTATATTCTTTAGCTTCATGTGTGTCTGCCAGCGCACACGCTGCTAAGAATAAGTCGTATGCAAGGTACTCACTCTAATTTGCGTGGCTGTGGTGCGTCTTACGGTAAGCACACTGTGTGGAGGAGTTTATGACACAGATGTTCGCCTCGCCAGCTGTTTTCTTTGGTATGCCCATGTGAAAGTAAGC
Source organism: Solea senegalensis (assembly GCF_019176455.1). NCBI lineage: Eukaryota > Metazoa > Chordata > Actinopteri > Pleuronectiformes > Soleidae > Solea > Solea senegalensis. Next base: position 1,107,139 of record NC_058033.1, read on the forward strand.
AGGCTGATTCATGTGAGGTCAAGTGAATCGCTCTTGTAGCACAGTGGCAGTACTGTGAGTGTCCAAGAGTTGGCCTGGGTCCACCAGGTCTCCGTCTTCCTCAGTTTCCTTGTGCTGTTTTGGGTTTTATAGCTTTAAAGGAGACCATTTCAATTCCGGGAATGCTTCACAGTCTGCGTCCTGGATATCACGGTTCCGAGTGTCTGAGACGTGTGATGTTCGGTGTCAGTCCTGGAATGTGCTGTGGACAAGTGGAAATGTCTCTCTTGCGTGTTAAAACTGTAGCAGCGACATGTAGAAGGGAGTCTAACGTCAGCACAAACCCGACCCCGTCCAAATCCGTTTCCTCAGCACAAATCCTTCTCCTGAAGATTTGGGGAATTTGTGTGCTTCATTTTCACAGTTGTAATTTGGCTGGTGTTTTGTGGACAAAAAGAAGAAGAAGAAGAAGAAGCTTTTAAATTGTAAACTGGGGTTCCTGCCAGTAGATGAAGATCATTTTTATGGGCATGACTATACAAATTACAGAGAGCGAAAGTTTCTGAAAATGAATTGAAACCCTCTCTGGGCAGGCTTAAGTGTGACTAAGTGAGATAAAAGGGATAAGTCACTTTAAGTTGGCAGCCTACCACAGGGTTAACGTACAGAGACGCATGTATCTCACCTAAATCCTTCACAAACTCAAAGCATTCCATTTACAATGATATTTGGGTGGTTTGCTATGAAGCATTAATGGCGTAAGAGGACGGAGTTGTTGTTTTTGGTCCGGAGATAAATATCTCCACGTCTGTTGGATGGATTGCCATGAAATTTGGCAAACTGCATTCATTTCCCACACAGGATACGGTTTCACTTTTGTGTGCATACATAGTTTGAGTTGCTGGGGAAGAAGGAGAAGGGGAAGTTCCAAAAGAGAGCAGATGTAAGTGCAAGTAATACCGAGGGCAATTCAAAGGGACGGACGTGAACTCACTTTATCGCTCTAAGATGAGGACGTCGTTGGCTGGGATTTAACAAACGTGACACAAATGAAGCTGGTGTGCTAAATATGTCTGTGGTGCAGGCTCATGCTACACAGGTAACAGAGATGCAAGTGTGGTGTGTTTGGGGCTGGGAAGCCCCCCAAAACAGACATCAGTATGCCCCATGTGTGTCATCCATTCATAATACAACCACGGGGATGAAAAACCATCGAGACATTCAACTGTTCCAGTCGTTACAGATGGGGAAAATAAATTCATCAATACAATTATCCATAAATGTAAATTATGACCCGTCTGATGTGAGAAGCGTGTGATTATGAGACGGAGAGAGACAGACAGACGATCAGATCAGATCCTTTCAGTCTTCTCTACATGAGGACAAATCACCTGGATGACAGGCAGATGTGTACGTCATGCCCTCTTTGACGGGGCTTCCACTGAGCTGCAACGCTGAACTCATTGTCAGACAGACAGTCGGCGGTTATCGTCTATCTGTTATCTATCTATCTATTATGGTTAACTAAGTAGCAGTTAGTGAGCGCGTGTGTAAGGTGGACACAACACATCACAGCAGCCTATCTGTAATCATTATCCAACACGTGTTCCGTGCGACACATGTCACACCACATATTTAGCAGATTAAGAAACGCTATCAACACTTCACCGACTGTATTTAAACGACGACACGCTCGCATTACTCGTATGTTTCCAGCAAATCCACATCAGCATTTCTCCGTTCACACAGAAGTGATGAAAGCATGGAAACTTGAAATCCTACCAGAGATACTGGCAGGCAGAACACAGTTGAAACGTAATGTGCCAGTGTGAGTCATCATCAGACTCTGGGTGGATGCAGGGGCATGTACATCTTGTATTGTTTATGACATCACTCAGAAAGAATCGGGAGAGAGAATGGTTGAAATAGTGAAATGTTACAGCAATGTCATGTCTTTCCTGGACGTGCTGTCACTTTTGTGTTGGAAAAGATGATGATCTCAAATGTCTTGTTTTGTCCACAAACCAAAATGACGCTTTAAATGATTCCTTTGTTATCCAGAGCGAAGAAATGAAGAGAATATTCACATTTAAGAAGCGGAAACAATCGCAAATCTTGGTTTAATCATGAAAAAAGCTTCGAACCGATTAATCCATTGTCAAAATTGTTGTCGATTAATTTAATAATTGATTAATAATCGATTCATTGTTTCAGCTCTAGTCCGATTACTCCTCCATGTACTGTATACGCTTAGTCAGACTGGATTCGGACTTGGTATTCTGCGTATGCACCAACATTTACAATACATGCCTAAACCTCGGTAAGATGTCTGATTAAACGAGCACAACAAACAAACAGATCTTTGACGACTTCATAAACTGACCCTCAGTTCAGTATTACTGTTGAACTCGCTTATCCTGGCAGTTTGTGTTGGAATATACTATTGTTTGGCCACTTGTGTAAAGACAGAGGAGATGTCCTAACAATGGTACTTTTCTTCAGAGCAAGCGTTGTGTAACGGGTGAAACACAACCCTGCTGCACTCCCCAAAATACACCGTCACTGAATAAATTCTATTCTCTGTCGTTTTTTTTTTGTTTTTTTTTTGGTCATGGAATAACGGTTTCTTTGTGCCGTAAATCGAGTTTGTGACGGTGGTCCAGACAATATCATGCGAGGCGTATTTGGCACTTGTTTTCATAATCATAATCATAATAAGAAGTTGAAGCTTTAACGTTCGCACGTGTCGCAGTGTTCGTGAGTGTTAAGTGCAGCATCTTGTCTCCAGACGTCGTGTCCACTCTCGATTCTCATCTTTTTCTGGAATACATAAAAAGCGCAGGACCTCATGTTGGAAAGGATACGGTCTTCATATCATATCGCAGTCTCACATTGACTTGCCTAAAATGGGCACCATGAGAAGTGCAAATGGCTATTTCAGGATTTCCTATGGTGTTCTGTATTTAGAGTAAAGTGGCAGTAGTAGTCCTGTGGTTTGTTTTGGATTTCCCTTGGCATGGGTCAGAGGTCCATGGGAGCCTGAAAATAAAGACAAGTTAGTCAAATATAGATGGAGAAGGTTCTGCTTTCTCTCTATTTAGGAGGGAAGTTTATTTTACCTTTCAGAGCCCTCTGCTCTTACCTACCCACACACACACACACACTCTTGTTCCTCTGGTGCCAAACTTCATAGAATATGAGAAAATCAAACACCTGCCACACTGAGGTCTGAGCTAAGGTTGGGGCGCAGCACCTGTGTCGCTCACCTCATGCACCTTCAGCTGCAACGTATTTGTGGAGAATGCGACTTGATGTTGGTGCATCCTGTGTCTTCAACTCCCTGTCAAGGATGGGATTTACAGTAATATTTGTGGACGCTCGGGTCTACCTTCACATGTGGGACGCTGTTAGTTCTGTATGAAGAGCATAATAAAGTAAACAACTACTAAATAAATAGTAAACAACTCCAAAAAGAACATTGTTGTTAGGGTTATAAGTAGGATACTCAGGATTGGTCCGATTGGATATCAGAGATAAAAATACAAAATCCTATACATCACATGCTGCACTATACAACTTTTATTATTTATTAGCAGAAGTTGAATATATTATCCATAAGTTATGTTTGCATTAATGCACAAAAATAAATATTACTACTGACTCCTCCATACCAGCACTTCATTTAAAGGAAACAGCATCATGTAAATGAAGCTTGTAATCAGTATATTGTTTATCACCATAAGGGAAGCGTGTGTGTGTGTGTGTGTGTGGTGCTCTGAGAGCACAGATTGCTGAGTTCAGCTCAAACAAACAGCCTCCTTTGCCATCTTTAACACTCTCCTCCCATTTGCTTAGCGAGGGGGGAGAAACAGCAGTTATTTAAAGCTGCTCGGAGGAATGCGAGCACAGGGGACTGCACCCGCACCCACGCAGGACCCTGTAGCTGTAGTGATTAACCCGGGTAAACAGAATAACACGACCTCTGCCAGCGCTGCCGGCCGCTGTGGCCTGAGAATATGCAACCGACACTCCCTTACCTGCTCCACTCTCCTGTACCTGACATAATCTCAGCAGAGCGCTGTCAGCACTCCTCTACGTGCCTGCCCTTCACTTCCTATAGCTGAGGCTTTTAGACAATCATTATATGACATCATCCATATTTATGCCAAGATCCTGTCTGACTCTCTGGCTCCCTCTCCATAAACATCTCTGCCAGAGGGGAGTGACAGGGTAATACTGGATCCCTGCCCACCCAAGTACTTTTCAAAGTGCTCTGCATATTTCCATGAGATGTAAAAACGTTGTGCAAGGCAGAGTTTGATTTAGATTTTGGATAATTGCAAACCTCCCTGATCTTTCTGACGCCGGCTTCTGCACTTCGTCAACGTCCGGCGTCTGTACGGTCAACAAACGGTTGTTTTCGGCTGACTCTGACTCTGGTAATGAGCGCCTTCAGCGACAGTGGTGGACGCTGGAGAAGGCCCGCGCTGTTGTTTGGATAGTCAACGCTGCTCAGTGTCGGGGGGGGGTGATGGAGCACAGAGAGATCTGCAGGGGGGGGAGGAGGAATGCGTGCACACAGGTTTGTCTTTTCAAAAGACAGTGATTATGTCATTTACTCCCAGTGTCTGGCTCAGCTGCAGGAGTCCGACCCACTTCATACGCAGCTCTTTCTCACTTGGTGTGGTGTGTGGTTTCACAGTGCCAGTCGATGGTGGGCGTTTTTGGGCATGTGGTTTCCTGCTTTGGACCCGATGGTAAAAGTAAGCACGTCATACCAGCGTGGCCATTCCACAGTGGAAGAGTGGGTTTGTAGTGGCGTTTGTTCCACTGTTGCAACCTCGTGTTTATTCTTGCTTACAGATAAATGAGATCTGATGCCAGTTATTCTTTCCATACTTGACTGAAAATATTCAAAAATGATGTCCAAACTTTTCAGTTTGACCGAGCGTCTTCAGATGACAAAAACAGAGCGCCTGTGGTTCGGGTTGGGCCAGGTTTGTTCTCTCTTGAGCGGGAGTTGCACTGCAGCTCACAGTTAGATGCAGTGAAGTCAGAGCGGCTGTGCTGTGTGTGTGTGTGTGTGAGAGCATGTGAGATGTTATTCTCTTCACTTTGCACAGAATAACCTGGATGGAAAGACATATACGTGGTTCGGTAGTCTGTGACGTGAAAGGGTCATTCAGAGCACTGCTTATTGTTTTGATTTCCCCCATATGTATCTCATTCACCCATTTTGTTTAACACTATAAAGATTACGTTCTCTTATCTGTCCAATATGTGAAGCTGGAGACGAAGCTCTACTGAGTCAGTGATTTCACTACATTGAGAGGGTTTGATGCCGCGTCACCTTCACTGTAACCACAAAATATACCTTTTTGATCGTTTCCTCCTCTTTCTCATACACTTCTGTGTGTGTTTTACAAGTCAAAACACGACTCGACGTCTGGGTGGGCTGTTTAAGAGCAGCCCTGTATCATCGTGAAAGTGACTCAAAGATTCAGGGAGTCTGAAAGTGAGTGTGTGTGTGTGAAGAAAGGGACAGAACGGTCTATTGTGTCATGTGTGTGATGGGAGATGGTAGCTCGGTGAGACGTGGTAGCGTTTCAACTGTGGTTTGTAGGACTGTAATTTGTTGTTTTTGCACAGGGAGGGTGCAGCAGCCGCCGCTGGACGCACGCGGTGGAGGGAGGGGCTGATGATGCGTCATCTCCAGACAGACAGGAGTGAGTGGGTGGGTGGAAACAGAAACAGGGCAGTCAAAGGGCAACTCTTTCTTTCTCTCGCTCGCTCTTATATCACTTATTTAGCTGTTGGGGAATGTGTAGTATGTTTTTCCTAAAAGGAAAAAATAATGTCTGGGAATGACAATAATTCCTCTACGTCGTCATACTGCGTTATTCCCTCCATTTCCCAGATACCTTTTTGTTTTCCAGCTCATGTTGTGAAGGGATCTGTTCTGTCTGTCTTTTCATTCAGTTCAATTTGCTCCTCTACTTGGAGTGAGCGCTGCATGGGAAAATGATATGTTTCCTGATTGTCTTGGAGCAGGCCTGCAAGCTGAACGCGAGTTCAATATTAAATTAGCTCTCAAAGACGAGGAGAAAAAAAAAACTCTGACTGAATGTTTTCTCAGCTTAACTGAAGCCATGTGGAAAAACTGTGGCTATACGTTTAATGTAAAAGCAGTTTACAGTGAATGAGTCCAGTTTTGGAAAGATCGAAATAGTTCCTGTTCATCCCTCTGTTTTATTTAAAACTAAGCCGTGTGGAAAGTCACACCTCCCATCATTCATGTTCATGCCTCACAGTCTGTGAATAACTCTAAGGTCTAAGCTTTTGATTTTTAATAACATGCCACCTCGAGTCTCTGGAATGTGTTTCGAAGCCTGGCTGCCTGTGAGACTCGGATTTTAGAGCAGAAAATCTCCTAATGAATCCTGAAGTGACCATTTAAAGGGAAACAACAGGAGCAATTAAAGCTCCTTCAGTTAATATCTGTCACATACACAGACGATGACACCACGTCACGTACTCTACAGGATCTGCAGAAGACATTAGCCTATGCATTGCCAGTAATATGACATGGGCTCTAATGTACATGGCAGATGTGTTTTTGTTTGTGTGACTCTCTGAACCACCAAAGACATCTTTGATGTTTGAAATCCTGAGTTTGGGATTACCTTGGTGCCACAAACTTACCCAACAAGCTTGAGCTTAAAAGCAGTTTATTTGTCTATGGACTTTGGTGCAGAAGAACGATATAAGCCGATATACTGACGATATCGCTGCAGAACTTTTCCTTTAAGTCAGATACCGTGTGGGGATCCACACCCAGAAAAATGTCCCTGTAAAAGGCTAAATTTAACTTTCTGCAGTCAGTCAGTGTTATGGTCTGGATTCCCCACCACTGCAGTTAAAATGAAGCATTTCACCCTTAATCTGTTTAAGGGAATGTTAAGTTGTGGGGGGGGAATGTGTTTTTCTACTTAGGAAAGAAAGTTCATTCTCTGTCCTGCACGTATCCCTTAACCTGGTTTTGATTATCCGGGATAACTCCAACTATAAAAATGAACACTATCATGACAACGTTATATTGATGCTGGACTAGAGCTTTGCCGGCTGTTGCCTGCTACATGTGTAAAATGTGACGTTTGATTTCGTATTGTTAATCTAATTAGAGGCGTTGTAAATCATGCTACACGAGGCTGATACATGTATAACTAACAGATGTTCTGCGGCGTATTTCCCAACAGACGTGCTGTCAGTGCCAGACATGTTCCACATACCAGCAAACTACACACTTATTCTTTATTTTGATTTGATTTATTTCATTTGCCCTATAACCTATACAGGAGCTTTTTATGGACCTTAAATGCACTGTTTTTCCAAGTGTAATGACCTCATGTTACCTTAAATACGAAACTCGCTCCATGTGATATACAGTGTAAATGTGGGGGGAAAATAAGCAACATGTGCTCTCATGTTTTGTGACCGCTTAACCACAGCGATTGTTTCAACAGAAATCACTGAATAATGAATGTAAATAATTGGGGTCTAGACAACACCTGCACATATCTTGTGCCAAACCCCCTTTATGGACGTTCTTGGACAGAGGACGAACCGTGTCAGGACTGTACTTGGCGCCAGTCATTCGATGGCATCACCCTGGGCTTCCGTCACATGACAAGATGACCTCTGGCCTCGGCCTCTGTCCAGGAAACGTTACCCTCAGAGTGTAACATGATCCCCTCGCTCTTTCTTTGTGTTTGTGTGTTTCATTATCGTGGCATTGACCCAGACGGGGCTGCGTCAGTGCACCCGGCCTCCCCAGCCAGACGAGGCCTCAGCCCAGACTTTCCCTGCATCATCTCTCCACTCTCTGTGGGTTTAGATTGTGTAATCACATTTGGAAAGAGGCTTTTTTTTTTTTTTCCTGCCTTTCTGCGTCTGCGATTCCAATTTTCTACCCCCACATCTTTCCCAGTTTCCTCTCTTTCTAAATCCAGCGTTGAGATAAAAACACTAGAAACTCTCTGACTGTATATGTCAGACAAAGAAGAAGACTTTGGTGTCGTCGCTGCACCTATAGCCCACGTTACATGTTGTGCCTTTTGGCTTTTTAATTAAAGTTCTTTCATTTATTTTCACTAAATGGGGATGTTCCTGCTGCGTTTAAAGTGATCTAGTCCCCTAATTACGCCACAGCCCAGACTACTTGGCAGTCCGCACCTAATTACTTCCATGTGTGCTCACTTGGCTCAGCAGAAGAAAGAGGCCTCCTCTCCTCTCCTCTCCTCTCCTCTCTTCTCCTCTCTTCTCCTCTCTCCTCTCCTCTCCTCTCTCTCTCCTCTCCTCTCCTCTCCTCTCCTCTCCTCTCCATTATCGTAGAAAACAACCCATTATGGAACAAATACAGTTCGATGGATGGTGTTTGGACGGTGTAAACTGTAGAACTGGATTCTAACAGATGATTCGTAGTTAATGTGGGAGAGATGATCAACATAAAAAGGCTGTAAAACCTTATGTTTGGCAGGTTACGGATAAGGTGTAAGGTGTCTTTAGGCTTCAGGCTGTAACCAACGTCTTTATTGTCTATTATATAGTCTATTACTTTCAATTGTTTGGCTCTGGTCATTGGCCATGGTTGCCTGGCAACCTGTCTCCGCCAAGAAAGACTTGGAATTGGAATTAATGAGACTAATTAGGTATCACAATTACTTCCGACTAATTGACCATTTTAATGGTACATGTTTGTAGTGAACAAATTAAAGTCAAATAAGTTGTTTGTAAAAACAACAACAACTCTCGAAGACGCTTGCAAAGTTTCCACACACCCCTGCTCTGTCTCTCTCTCTGTCTCTCTCTCTGTCTGTCTCTCTGTCTTGCTCTATTGCTCCCTTTTTCCTTTGATTGTTCTATTGTGGGTATTTCAACACTAACTGGACTTAAAATAAACACAATGGGGCGACCTAATAAACCTGCAGTGAGTATACTGTAAATGCTACGACCGTGTCTCCAGCCAGCAGCCTTTCCCATAGATTTCCAAATCTTTCCCATATGTTGGACTGAAGCTGTCAAAGAGATCAGTGACTTCACCTTATTTTCTGCTCACACACTCGCGCCGTCTGGCTGGAGGGACCTGTAATCGCGTCGTGATGGTGGGACGCTTGCAGTGGTGCAGTATAGAGTTAAAATGTTATATCTCCCTGTTCATGCCACAAACTTTTGTCTGTTTACCCCTGTATACTGCAGAATCTGTTTCTATCATGCTTTTAAAGAGAGGTGTCACCACTCTCATGTGACCAGGATGTGGGCTGCATATTAGACCTTTATTTATTTATTTATTTATTTATTTATTTATTTATTTATTTATTTATTTATTTATTTAAGTGTCGTAAATGAATCTGCATATATGTCATAATAAAAATATAAAAGAAAATCAAATGAAACATTATATTGATATTCAAGGTTGTGATTTCATATCTGGCACAATAAAGTGGAAGTGAGCCTCAGTATCCAGTCAGATAAATTGATCTGTGCTTGTTTTACTGAAGTTTTCCCTCCTCCTGTGTCTGCCCTCTCTCTCTCTCTCTCTCTTTCCCCCTGTCTTCATAGTTGTGTGTCCTCTGACATGTATGAACGGAGGCGTCTGCAGCTCGAGCAAGCACTGCCTATGCCCGCCTGGCTTCACCGGTCGCCTCTGCCAGTTTCCACTCCATCACATACAACATGCTCAGGCGGCGCGAGGCAACAAACAGCCCGTCTACCCTGTGTCTTTGAAGCCAGATGGCCAGAAACTAACGGAGCAAGCAGGCATGGGGCGTCCGCAGCTGCCACAAACACACTCAGTTTTCACCTTACCTTTGCCACAATCAGGGCATCACTCATCCGAAGGTACCTAAACTTTTGCCTCAGTAACTCCTTATTGGATGTGACATTTGTCTGATTCCTACCCTGTTCTGTGCATTCAGTGCAGATTAATGTGCATTTCCACCGCACGTCGGACACATCTTTAGTCCTCCATTCTCTGGACCCGTCAGAGGTCAAGCCTCCTCACAAGACCGGCCCACGTCTGATCCCTTCGAGGCACAAACCAAAGGGCCGCTGCTTCCAGGAGACGACGCCCAAACAAGCCGTGAGTTCAGGTTCATGCCTCCTGACACCTGACACTTCATTTATTATACTCTTCACATTTATGTCTCTCTCTCTCTCATCTTTCTTTAGTGCAACAGCACGCCACTTCCTGTTCTGACTAACCAGGAAGATTGCTGCGGCAGTGTGGGCAATTCGTGGGGACAGAACAAGTGTTACCAGTGCCCCAAACTACCAAGTTAGTTAAGTTTCTTTCACGCCAATATGAGCAGGTATAACCTGAGATGGTTTTTCATCCCTACGTCGCCCGTGTGTGAAGTGGGACCGGGAAACGAAGCATAAATAAATAAAATGTATTCAATTCGATTATTTAAGGATGACATAAAGCACACGTGATGTCCCAGGTTGTAAAATCACGCCAAAAACTGAAGCAGAGGAAGAAGAAACTAGTGCATTTCTTCCCCAGTCTTGCGTTCCAATTGGAGCCAAAGCTGATAAACACCTGCGAGCATTAGAGAGTCATCTGAGCTCGCAGGGAATGCTGATAAAACACACTCCCACTGGGTTTTTTGACCAGTGGGATTAGTGTTCCTCAATGACCACTATTCATTATTCCTGCTTTGTCGATGTTCTGCACTGGTTGTTTACTCGTATCCAGTGTTTACACCGGATATAAATATAAATTTGTTTTAATTCAGCTACATCTTGTGCATCCTTGGGAACAAATTATTGTTTGTTGAGCAGAAAACTGCGACGCATTCCTGGCAATTCACCTCGTGAAATTACGCCCCGAGATGAAAGCGAACCAAAACAATCACCTCATACCTCTATAAAAATGTGTTTGAATGTGTGGTTAGGTGAGGATAAGGGAGCGGATCAAACGTTGGGTGGGGGGAGAGAAAAAGAAACGGAAGAAATTATGAGAATTACACCGAGACAGTGAGACACAAAAAGAGAATGTGGAAAATAAGCCCCTATTTAAGCATGTTCCTATGGGCCTGCCCAGTGCTGAAGATTGAATTTCAAGAAAATGTTGGCTACTATGTCTTTTTCCACTCTATTATTCTGCCTCTCGGTTCTGACTCAGACAATGCGTCCTTTGACAGAAATAAAAAAACTTGATACTGTGTGTCTGGTTAGTCTTTAGATCACTGGCTGCATGCCCAGAGCGCTGCCTGGGTTCTTATGTTCATATCCATTCATCAAAGTGGCAAACGTTTGTGTGGGTAACTCGCCAATAAAACTGCCTCACAACTTTGACCCCCTTATGGAAAATGTGATCGTCTTCACAGTGGAAGAGTCACGTGTTGTTATGAGCTCAAACCTCTTCAAACACTTTTGTTCTCTGCTCGGACACAAACTACACTCGACCCTTGGCCTCATTAAATAAAATCAGTCATTTAAAAAAAAAAGTTTTAATATAATATTGCTTAAATATAAAAAGTCCATGATATTGCAAAAAAACCTGTTTGCCACTGAAAAAGAAGTTTGTTTACACCAAAGTCCATAGAGAAAAAAGGCACACAGGAGGCCTCTATTTGTGACGTCAAAGGTGTTATTTTATTACGACTCATTTAAAATGATTTGTTTGGATTCACCTAAGAGACAAAAACTTACCAAACGTGGCAGAAGAAGCTCGGTTGCTCCTCGGTCCCTGCGAGATAAAAGGGCTGATTTTCTCTATGGACTCTAAGGGTTCTCTCTTGTGTCTCCCATGTCTTCTCCTCTCTCAGACGCATCTGTCAAGCAGACCATTGTGGAAGAATATGGCTCTACCTGTCCACAAGGCTATAAAAGATTCAACAGCACTCATTGTCAAGGTAACGTGGACTCATAACAGCTCATAACAAGGACAAATCAACGCCAACAGCACAGTTATTCACTTTCTATAAAAGTACAGCTACTTCTGTATGTGATGAATGAAAAAGGTGTACTCATTGTAACTTTTACACCCAAACTCGTGACCTTGAAGATATCAACGAGTGCTCCATACAGGGTGTCTGTCAGAATGGAGACTGTCTGAACACACTGGGCAGCTTCAAGTGTTCCTGCAAAGCGGGTTTGGTGCTGGACAGACATCGATGTATCGGTGAGTGAGTGAGACGTCCCCCTTGTTGTTCCTGGTTCTCGCCAATTTCAGTTTCCAAAAAAGGGGATTCTTCTTCTTCTTCTTCTTCTTCTTCTTCTTCTTCTTCTTCTTCTTCTTCTTCTTCTTCTTCTTCTCGTGTGTCAGAGCCTCCCATGGAGCAGTGCTTCCTCGACAACAGTGACTGCACACGCCCGCTGGGCTACATCACCCAGGAGACGTGCTGCTGCACGGTGGGCAAAGCCTGGGGTCGGAACTGTGAAAGCTGTCCTGAGGTGGGCACAGGTGAGTCTGAGAGGAGCACTCTTATGTGATACTTACATTAATACGACACTAATACTGAAACATCCCATCATTTTAACCACTGCGTAACATTTGGTGATGCAGTGATTAGAATCCCTCTCTTTTTCCTCCATGCGCTGCTCAGTGGCCTTCAGGAAAATCTGTCCAGCTGGGAAAGGCTACTCGTACCAGAACATTAGAGAGACAGTGGCGATCCCTCCCTTCATCTTCCCTCGCAAGCCTGATAAGGACGGTGAGTAGTCAACATATGTAACATATTCATGTAATTGCACAGTTAATCATATTCTTTTATCTCTTTTCCCTCCAGAGACAATGCGGCCGGTAAGACATCGTTCCTATCTTTAAAACAATGACAACAGCCGGTTGATTGTAGGTATTAAATGAACTCTGTCAAACAGGAGAGTCCTGTGCAGACGTCTACCCACACCAGCAGTCCTCGTGTGCCTGGTAAGCACATCTCCGTTTTGAGTCACTCAAGTATTCACGTATTTGCTACTTCAGCGGTCACAATGAGGGTGAACGTTGCCTTCCTACTGTTTGCTGCAAAGCCGACCTTTATTCTAGTGTAGAGAAATGTGAAGACATAAATAATAAATCTAAAGTCTGTCCACTTCATCTGTCTTCTGTCGGATCCACAGTTGTTAAACCCCCTCCTCCGACAATGATCCGACTGACCCCAGGCAATGACCCCTTCGAAACACAGACTAAAGTGTTGCGTGAGTGTCCTGCAAACCTCTCGATTGACTCCTCCTTATTCTCTATTACCTTTCGCAGAGAGTTGCTTCATGCTTCATGCTCTCCACATTCCTCTATAAGAGAAGATGGTCCACCCCTCACAAATGACGTGTTGACTTTCCCCTGTCAGCTGAATCTAACAATAATGGATTTCCTTTATAAAAGTGACTTTACACACAGACGAGATAACGGCAGTGATATGAAATGGTGACGCTTCCACACAGTTTGGATGTCACGTGCATTCAACCGTGAAGCATGAACCAACCTGAAGACCATGTTCACACCCTGCTGTGTTGTATAGAAGCAAGTGTTGCCTTAACCTGACGGCTTATGTGACACTTGCCTCATTCCATGAACCACAAACCAGTCACGGAGGAAAGCATCACTGCATTTTGTTTGTCTGATTCTGGTCTTGTGTGTTTATTTTATGATTATTGGAGAGTTCGTGAATGAAAATCCAATAGTCATTTTCCTCTGATTTAATAAAGTCAGGTGAACATGGCCTAAGATAGAAGCACTTCACTATGGCATGCTTGTTATCAGCTTTGTTTCTATCTATCTTATATATCTATATATATATATAGATATATAGATAGATATATGAATGATCCTGGTCCACTGTGTTTCCCCCTTTGATCCAGAGACAGACGAATGTAAGCTAAGCGTGAACATCTGTGGCCGCGGCGAGTGTGAGAGCACCCCCAACGGTCGCGTCTGTCACTGTCACGCCGGCTACCATCTCAACCCGCAGAGGAACTTCTGTGAGGGTAAGAGACGATGGTAGAGACGGCGACGAATGTGGAACGAGAAACTTCCCCGGGTGGAGTTTCTCATGCATGCGTATCACGCCGCTCCACAGGAACAGTCATTTGGAAGTTTGACGTTATATTTTATCTGGTTGAAGAAAACCTAAGTAACTATAGCGTGTCTTATAAAGACATCTTTAATTCATGTAGTATCTAGAGCCATTTATTCCAGTCCCAGCATTTTCATCGTTACTGTAGCTCAGTCTTGTCCTTTGTTGTCCAGATGATAATGAATGTGAGACAGAGCCGTGTGGGCATGGCCGTGGCCGCTGTGACAATATAGAAGGAAGCTACAAGTGCTACTGTCACGATGGTTACAAGCCCATGGTGCACGGTGGGAGGCTCAAGTGCATTGGTACGTTATAATAGCCAAGTTCACTCCAGGATTCTTTGTAGCAGTTACTTCGATCCTGACATTCTCCTGTCCGTCGCAGACATGAATGAGTGCTCGAAGCCGGACATCTGTGGCGTTGGAGGCCAGTGTGTGAACCTGCCCGGTTCTTATACATGTGAATGTCATGCCGGGTTTAGGAGCAAGTCACACCATCATCGGGCCTGCGAAGGTACAAACACTTTGACGTCTTTCACGTTATGGATTATTAAGTTTAAAATGACACGCGATGTAAAACCTTCTCTCCTTCAATCCAGACATAAACGAGTGTTTTAACCCCAAGACTTGTCCCAAAGAGCAGTGTGAGAACACGCCAGGCTCGTACGTGTGTGTTCCTTGCTTGCCTGGTTATGAGGCTCGCTCCGGCAAATGCTATGGTGAGTTCAACACTGTCATCATTACCCTGCGAAAGCTTTATTAGGTCAAACACCATCACAGTGACTCACACCCGTATTTACCAGGAGCAAAAATAGTAAAATAGTTTATTAGGTCAATCTAAAAATATGCTTTTGCTGGTATGACTTTATTTGGCTAATCCATTTTTGACCCTCCCAGTATCATGTGAAAATTCAAGTCCAAAATACATATTGCAATAAATGTGTCATTGCATGTCAACAGACATAAATGAGTGTCAGAAGCCTGGCATCTGTCCTAATGGCCACTGCGAGAATCTCCCTGGTACGTACCGCTGTCTGTGCACCGAGGGCTTCCTGCCGTCTGCCGACAGCAAAGCGTGCGGCGGTAAGTCGTGCTGACCTGACCTCTCCAGCCTTTCACACAGGTCACCGTTACCTTCATGAAGTGACGATGACGTTGCTCTGTCTCTCTCACAGATATCAACGAGTGTGAGGACGTCCGGCTGTGCGCCAACGGCAACTGCATCAATACAGAAGGCTCCTTCCAGTGCCTGTGTTCCTCAGGATACAAGCGCACACAGGAAGGCAGCCACTGCGAAGGCATGACTCACGCGACACCCTCCCATGTGCAAAGAGCTCGCTGCATATGAAGAAACGTAGTAAATGTTCTCATCGCCTTTTACCGTCACAGATATCAACGAGTGCGAGAGGCCAGCAAACTGTCAGAGGGGCCGATGCATCAACAAAATGGGCTCCTATCACTGCGTGTGCCAGGAAGGCTACATGCTGATCAGAGGCAAGCGGTGCCAAGGTCAGTATACATGTATATATACTGTATGTATACAGTAAAACTGAAGTATCTGTATGTGTAACAGTTGTGACCTGTTGATCCTCCCTTTCAGACATAGACGAATGTGCCGCAAACAGAAGTCTCTGCCAGCCGTACGGCTCATGTGAGAACAGACCGGGCTCGTATGTGTGTGTCTGCAATCACGGTTACGTCCCCTCGGAGGACAAAAAGAGCTGTGACGGTGACACTGCTTTACTGTTGACCCACATTCATCCGTGTGGATCTGTTTTTTAGGGGTGGGATGTTTCTACTCACTGTTTACTACTGCTTCTCATCCTCCCGTCTGCAGCGGTTCGAGTGCTGACGGAGGAGAAGAAGGAGTGCTACCTGAACCTCGACGACACCGTGTTCTGCGACAGCGTCCTGGCCACCAACGTCACCAAGCAGGAGTGCTGCTGCTCCATCGGCGTGGGATGGGGAGATCACTGTGAGATCTACCCCTGTCCGGTCTTCAAGTCAGGTACATTTGACCTTTCATGTCATACAAGGGGTCGCAGAGTGTTCTAACACACATATGTATGTCATTCACTGTTTGTCTGTTTTATTTATTCGTCTTTACGCAGCGGAGTATAACTTCCTGTGTCCAAACGGCAAAGGTCTCTATTATGAAGAGGGACACCAGTACAGCCTGCCCACCTACCATGGTACGTGTCATGTATTATGGGTGACCACATGAACTGAAATGTGGATGAGACAACAGTATGGGATGTGACACGTGCTTTCTTCTTTGTCTGTAGACATCGATGAGTGTTCTTTGTTTGGTGAAGAGATCTGCAAGAAGGGCCATTGTGAGAACACGCTGCCGCTGTACGAGTGTTACTGTCAGCAGGGCTTCTATTATGACGGCAACCTTCTCGAGTGCATCGGTAAGTGAGTGCATGCGCGGCATAGAATGACACTTCGGAGGTTTTTTATCGCATCACTTTGAGTTGGAACCAGATTTGATCTGCTCCCTCAGACGTGAACGAGTGCCACGACGAGTCTCTGTGCAAAAACGGTCAGTGCGTCAACACTGAAGGCTCCTTCTACTGCGTCTGTAAGCACCCGTGGATTCCCGACTCCAGCAAGAAGATGTGTGTGATTGCGACAGTCGCAGGTGAGATAACTCGTATCTTCCACTCATTTGTTCCGGGCCGATGGAGAGATGATTGTAAACACTGGCTTGACCCTTTGGTTGCGCAGATGTGAACGAGTGTGATGACCCGGCCAACTGTAAGAATGGCCAATGTGTGAACACGCCGGGGTCACACTACTGCATCTGCTCCCCGCCCTGGACGCTGGCCATTGACCGGAACAGCTGCGTGACTCCCGAGGAACAGGCTGGTGAGTGCAGAGCCCTCGCAGTGTTGGGGATTATGAAGAGCAACAGCAAGGTCGTGTTCAGTAACAGCGGGTTTTCCTGGAAAAGTCCCACAAAAAGAAGCAACAGTATTAGCGGTGGCCCAAAAGTGGAGAAAACTGCACATTCTTTTGGCAAAATGGGAGTGCACAGTAAAAACATTCAAACCATTGCACACAAACTCTCTTGCTGGTGTTTGTTTGTTTGTTTCACGCATAATTCATTTGTTTCATGCCAAGACTGATGAAACTGCACCAGTCAAATGAGACGACTGCAAACAGGTTAGAATATGACGGAAAACGCCAAAGAAGCGTTTTAGAAACGTTTCAGAAGTGAATCCATACCACAAACTCTTCCTGAGGCAGGTCTGATAGTTTTGCTTGACAGGAAGGATGCATATAACAAATCAATTATTTTTTATTATTATTTTTATTATTTATAACGTTGGAAGAGCTAGCATTATGTGAAATCACACATGGTGCCGATCCCAGCTGACAAGACGGGGTACACACTGGACATGTCACCACACAAACCTCACACAGTTAATAAAGCAATAAATCAAATGATAATAAAAACTATACAGAGGAAATCCAGGTTGAGAATTCAGATCATTTATGTTTCACTTAATATGTTGGGGGTTTTATCCCCTCATAAGCATTTTATCTTTTAATAGGCATAAATTCATGCTTTTCCCACTTTCCACCTTCAGACTGGGTACATTTTAAAGGCTTACATTATGTATTATGAATTATAAATCATTAGGTAGGAGCTCTAATTGCTTTTTTATTGCATTCTGTCATTGCTGCTTGAATTACTCATGCAACACAGAGCTATACATGACATTACTGTGTATGTGGTTGACAGTGGTTCCCTTGTTTTAAAATAACGTACGGGGCTTATTGTGACATGAGTGATGTGATAACGTAACGCTTTAGGCGACTGTGTGGGACACTCATGACTCAGGACTAGTCTGTGACTAGTCTGTAATCCCTACAGATTGAGAGCGCAGAAAAATGCCTGCAGCACAGCTGTGTTGCTCCTGGTGGACGACGGATGACTTGTACAAATTCTCTACCGTCCTTTATTGAATCCATGAGGTCAAGTTTCTTTTGGCCGGATATGATGTTGGAAGGGTAGAGTAGTGGTGGTGGTCGCTGTCGGAGCCAGTGCCTCTTCACTAAAGTGTGTTTTGTTAATTTGGCATCATTCTTTGGAATGAAGTGAGTTTAGAATACAAATGATGGATGCTTGTGGTCTTCCTGTCGTCAGGGTAACCAAGAAATGGATAAATGGCTTGAAAACCAACTGAGGGGTTTCATTTTGGCGCAGGCTTTGATGGTTAAACTGTCACTTTGAGTAAAGTAAGAAAATGCTCTACACAAAGGTGGATGACTGACAGGTTTACAGGTCCAGTGTGTAAGAATTAGTGACATCTAATGGTGAGACTGTGCAACACGTTGTCCTTCCCCTACCAGAAAAGGATGTAAACACTCTCTGTGCTGTTTCCTCCATCTCCATCTTCTTCTTTGCTGTTTTTTGCCTTGGGTTTATAATAAATCAGCTTTTCATTTTAAATTTTAAACATTTGTCTATTCTGGCTGTTGGAGAAACATGGTGGTGCAACACGACCTTTGCCTAAAGTACATATATAAACCAAATGACTTTTATTTTGATGTGTTTATACACTCAGACAAGTAGTTTATTCGGTTTCTGCCATGAAACTCTCCATGATTGAATGTGATTTATAGTCCAGACTTCTGACTTGATTTGGAATCACATAGAGGAGTTAGAAACCTAATTAAATGTTTATTAAACCAAACCAAGAACGACAGAATAAGACAACAGCTAATGTCAACGTCCTGTATCGATACATCCACTGCCCCTTACAGATACAGATATATATATATATCCCTCATCCAAGAGTCTGTTTCATGTAATCATTCATTTTCTCTGCAAACTGCCTGCAAACATCTTGACAGATACAAATTCCTGTGTTGATGTGTTGCTGCAGCCAAGCTTCCTGTTGTACTCTGCCGCCTTCTTTTGCATGGAGCACAGTGTGGTTGCATGTTCGATGGAGACCAACTGTACAACGCATGACTCAAGTTCCCTTTCTAAATACCATTGCAGCATGTATGGTAGAAGCCTAAAGAGAAAGCAAATGGCATTTGAAGGTGACGGACACAAAAACAAAAGCCACTGTGTAGTATTACCCAAGCCAATACAATATTAATGCAATAAATGCTGCATCGGATGCTTAAAAGGGTTTGGTTTTGTTGAGATTGGCGTCTCGACAATGACCACAGGGATAAAAGTGAGCGCCGTCGTCACAAAAGAGAGTGTTTATTTCACGACTATTGTATTGAATTGAGTCAAATAGCGCAGATGCTTTTGTTACTGTGTCCACCACCTGTCAATAAGAGCTGGCCCCAAGCAGATGTTCATACTGTAACCAGTGTCTGTGGTGCCCTTTGCAGATGTGAATGAGTGCCAGGACCCCTCGTACTGTAAGAATGGGAGGTGTGAGAACACGCCCGGCTCCTTTCACTGTTTTTGCGACCCTCCCCTCACCTTCAGTGCAGCGCTGAAACAGTGCGTCTATGACGGTGGGTAAAACAAACAAAAAAATCAGCATCAGCATCAGCATCAGCTCGCCTGAGCCTGATTCATTCAAATTAGTTTTGGCGTTTTTCGACATCTGCCACTCATGTTGCTCTTGCTAATTCCTCCCAATCTCTGTCCCATCCAGCCTGTACGGGCTTTGTTATGTCACATTCCCTCTTACCCACTTTACAGAGACATCGAATGTACACATTTAACTTCAGGGTATGTTCAGTGTCAAGAAATGTGATTTCAGCATTTTCTTTCTGCATGTTTTTGGTCTCCATTTTTGTCCACGTTAGAAAAAGACAGAAACGACATTTGAAGGATCACCAAACGGAGAATGGCTCACTAGTGATAAGGGCTGCAATTCTTTCTCTCTCCCCTTTTACAAATAGACCTGAATATCTTTGGATTAAAAACCACTAAACACTTAATCGACAAAATCAGTGAAACAATCGAAAATAATTGTCAATTGCAGCCCTACTACTGATATTTCATTCACAGTTTAGTACTAATGTGTTATTAGAAGTAATATTATAAATATAGAATGGTATTTCCGGTATCCGCTATTATAATCTTCGACTTGACAGCTGAGCTCTAAATCTGCCCAGATTAAATGAGCACATGTTATTCCTTTGTTATGAAAACAGGCAACAGAATTTCACCTCTGTCACCTCTGATCATTGCGACTCTCTCCACATACACTGCGCAGAGATTATACTATGGCATTTGAAAGGATGACAGCATTGTTCAAATTATATTTTGATGCTGTATTTTTAGATATATATATGATTTTCCCAACAATGGTCTGCAAATGTTTTTTTGGGCCAAATTAATTGACAGAATTTCTTCCAGCCATTATTTATTTATCTCTAGGTCACCATGGCGTATGGTGGATTAAGTTATTTTATGATATCTGTTATTTACAACAAGCCAGAAAGTGTTATGGGTGCTAATAGCATTATTTTATGGGGGGGCGGAAATAACATCTGCACTTTGGCAGCTGCATGCTTAGAGTTTACAAGCTTAAACATCATATAACATCACAGACTAAATGCCTCTCCTCATAACATCTATGTGTCACACTTATAGTAGATTATTGTATGTGTTTCTTTGCACAGGTGTGTACTTGTACTAGTGCATGTGACAAATAAACCTTTGAATATGTCCTCGAATAGTGTGTAAGTGTATTGAAATGTTGTAAATGTAGATATTTCACATGCTATATTCATCTGAAGTGACACACACACGTTCTATTTTCATGGACTTTCTCCGCAGTGTTGCCTAATATTAGTTTTACTCATATAACATTTAACCTTTAATTGTTCAACCACAGTTAACATGTGTGTTTGTTTGTGTCCAATCTTTGAACTCAGATCGAACTGCAGCCCACAAGGACGTGTGTTTCCTGCGAGTGGACGAGGGTTTGATCTGCAGCGAGCCAACGAAGGGCATGGTGGTGACCTACTCGGAGTGCTGCTGTCACTACGGTCGCGGGTGGGGGCCTGAGTGTAACACATGTCCATCCAGAAACTCAGGTGAACACACTCACTGTCGACTCTGCTTCCATCCATCTTCTACCGCTTTATCCTCCACATGAGGGTCGCAGGGGGGTGCTGATGCCAATCCCAGCCGACATAGGGCAAAGGTCAGGGTACACCCTGGACAGGTCTCCAGTCCATCACAGGGACACATAGAGACAACCAAACATCCACACTCACACCTACGGTCAATTTAGAGTGTCCAATTTGCCTTATTCCCAAATCTGCATGATCTGGGATTAAGGCAACACACACACACACACACGGGTAGGGCCGGGTATCAGTCAACAATTTTCGATACCTTCACTTATCACTTCACTTAAAAGAAAATGACTGTACATTACAAATCCTGAGTTTTTATTGTTCAGCTTTGGCATTTTTACACTCAACGCAGTTGATTTAGATTAAACAAATAAACAAATTATTTTCAGAGCAAAAAGAACAATTGCAAACAAGTGATAAATTATTTTCATTAAGGATTATCTCTTTTACAAATATTGCATTGCACACTATATTAGTATTCATTAGAGCTGCAACTAACGATTCTTTTCACAATCGATTAATCTGACGATTATTTTCTCCATTAATCAATTCATCGTTTGGTCCATAAAAAAAATGATCAGATCTTTATCACATGATGAACTCATGAAAAACAAGACATGTTTGATACCAGGTAGTGTCATGGTACCATAAAAGAATCGGAGTACACACGGGGAGAACATACAACTTTGTAACGTAAATGTATGAACTAAAAACACGTGTTTGTTCCTCTCTCAGAGATGTTCAGTCGCCTGTGTGAGATGCACCTGGAGACGGAGTCGGACGGCGAGCAGGACTTCCTGCCGGTCTTCAACTACAACCCGGGTAGAGCCACAAACCAACTTTTGCAGCAAATCCACAGTCACACTGTGTGTATGCCAGACGTTTAGCACGAACCCAAACCCTGATTCACCTTTTTCCTCTGTGTGCCACGTCTTCACCAGGCGACAGCTCAGAGGAGGATTCAGATGAATGTAGCTGTGCAAATGGCCGCTGTGTCCGCTCCTACCTGGGCACCATGTGTGAATGTAACAAAGGCTTTAGGCTGGACCACTCACGCACCCGCTGCATCGGTTTGTACTTCTTCAATAGCATGCTTTTATATTATTAGGAATTGTGTCAGCATTACATGCACGGACGGAATTTTGATTACTATATTAATCACTATGACTGTACTATTACTAGTGAAGTAACATTTGCAAAAAATATTCTTATTTTTATTAACTTTATTATTTTTCTGTCTTAACTATTCATATATTATGTGATTAAATATATACAGTATTTATTTTTATTTATTTATTGTTTCCTTTGTGGTAGTCCCTCCAGTAGATGGTGCCCTAGCCCTAGAGCTGGCTCTGCCTACTACTACTATTACTAATTATGACTTCTTTGTTAGTTTATTTACTTAGTTTATCTCGGTCACATGTAAACACAAATAAATGCAGATACAACACGTCAAACAGAAATACAAGTTGGTCAAATAAACAGATGATAATGGTAGTTATTTGAGGACAATTTTTTTTGACATTTTATGGACCAAACAACACATTGAATCGATTATGGGAAATGGTCGTGCGTATAAAAGCTGATGAATGTCTGTGTTCCATGTTTTCCAGACATCGATGAGTGTGCAGAATCAGTAGCTCGCATCAGTCCCTGCAAGAGCGCTCGCTGTGTGAACACCGTCGGCTCGTACAAGTGTTACCGTCGCAGATCTCGGTAACCACTGCGTGTGTGTCACGTCTGTCTAAAGTATCCATCACACACACACACACACACACACGTCACAGTCCGCAGCTACGAACATGCTCTCGTCCAGCCATAGAAAAGGCTCATACAGTATGATGAGACATTACATATCATTGATACTTCCCCATTTTTTCATATAAATAAATATTTGTTCGACGTGTTTTGTAATTGTTATTTTTAAATAGTTTTTTTGTGATTTTGTTTCCATCTTGTTGTTTTTTAATTTCCTTATTGCGACGATCTGTCAACGATTAACTTTAAATCTCTGATGACAAACCCCCTCTTGTTTTGATAGAGAAATATTTTATCTGTCCATTCAATATTTGTATACTGTAAAAATGCCACAAGAACTTTTATATGTTATGGTATTACGACATTCCCACAAGTCCACAAAAGTCTGAACTAACGTTGTATTTTCTCACCACGTGTTTGATGTTATATTATTGTACAGTTTGTCTGCTGGATTTATTAGTTCCTGTAAGAGTAGTTTCTGTATTTCCCTTGTTTATTTGTTGATGTTGTTGATATGAGAAACCTGAAGTTTTTGTATAATTTGACATGTGCACCAAAGTGGATTTGAAGCCAGAGAGAAAAACAGGCCATCACCTTAGCAATAAATGTTTTTGGGAGTATTTGTTTCTCCCGGTAAAAAAAAGTTTGACATAAATGCTGCATCAAAGTATTTAGGAAAACCAAAGACGCAGTTCAAATGAAAAGAATTAAATTAAATAAAGATGTCGCTCACCGGTCGTGTCTTTGTCTGTCTTGTCTTTTTAGTAGTGGCGACCCGTCCAATGAGGGTCCACCAGTCTCACATGAAGAAGACGATAGGAATCATCTAAAACAATTTAGAAAAACATAGTCAATTTAAATCAAAAAGTCAATAGAAAAGACAGGGAAAACTCTGGGGTGCAAAAATGTGTGCCCAATGACCCATGTGGACTGACCCAGATAACCTGATATAAACAACTACAGCTCCAGATGTGGCAGCGTCAGTGTGGACACACGTCTTCTCCACAGCAGGTGAGACACGTGATGACTGAGTCAATCGTGTCTTTATAAACTTGAATTTGGAAAGTCCTTAAGTATAACCCCAACCACAAAGTCTCAAAAAGCACATTAAAGTTGTGAGGACCGGCCAAGATGCCCTCACGGGGTCAAAAGGTCCTCACAAAGACAGGTTTGACATGTCCTCACATGTCCTCACATGTCCTAGAGCTGGCTCTGCCCACTACTACTACTACTATGACTTTTAGTTAGTTAGTCAGTCACAAAGACGGGCTTTTTATTTCATACTTTCTATTTATTTTTATTCAAGAATGCATTAAATGACATTTTGCAGTTATACAGACATGCATGTACTTTGTAGGTTCCACCAGCAGGTGTCAGCAGTGACCTGCGCGTGGCGTCAGAAGCTTGAACCTCCGGGTCAGATCAGTCAGTGCTGTGAAGAGGAAGAGACACGTGAGCTGCTCGTGCTGAGTCTTTCACGGTCAGTAAAAAAAAAAAAAAGTTAAAAAACAAAAGTTACAAGAGAGAAAAATCCACTTGTGTGTGTTTTTACTGACACAGACACGAGTCACAAGTCCCATCGTGTCCCGTGCTAACATTTGAAGACTTTACCACTTATACTTTATGATTATGATGGAGATATATCTCTCTTATATCTCTTGTTAAATGTGCATATTTGAATTGATCCAAAATGATTTGTGTTGAATTGTGTGAACGTGTTATGGTAAAGTTTGATAGTAAATGAAAGTATATTAGTGAGTGAACTAATAATATATAATATATATAATTGTGACTGTTAATGGTGTGAAAGGAGAAATCGGCGTCACGAGGCCTGTTGTGTAAATAAGTGAAATATGTGTTCATTAGTGTGTGAAGTCATTCTCAGTTTCCTGTGGAGTGATTTTCCTTCTTAACCAATCAGATGTGTGCACACATTTATGAAATGATCTTTAATGCAGTGCCACCATGAAGATCGTGGTTCTGTTGTGTTGTTTTCTCGTGTTTGGGGCGCGTGAAAAGGACGTGTTTTTGCACAGCATCAGGACCACATCTCGTATCCTCCACTGTGTCTCTGCATATTCCACGAACGTGGGGAGTGCCCACTGCCCAGCCACTTGACACCCTGCAATAATTTATGCTTATGCAGCGGAGCTTTTTTTTTTTCCACCAGGCGCAACAAAGAGCCGCAGAGTGGGATAAAACCTGCAGCAGCAGCGGCGGCAGCAGCGGCAGTGGCTGCGTGGAAAGTTGCAAACAATTCCATCCCATATTTTGTGTTGGGTTTGATTCACCTGCTGTTGTTTTTTTTTTCTTTTTACCTGCTGCGTGGAAGTGCCATGCCCCACACCCCGCGACTCTCCTGCTCTCATATCTGCAGTGTATCTGCGCGCAAACGTTTCCCGGCTCCGTGAGACAAAGAAAAGCAGTTGTGTAGCTCTGTAGCGTCACACCTTATGTGGTTCGAGTCCAAACAGCTACAGTGACATTTGGGTTGACTGCGTAGATCCAGACTGCGCAAAGACACGCGGCGACCAGGGGCGCACAGGTGGGTGCGCGCTCACTCCAAGGTGCCAACAGATGTGCGTGCGCACGGCAAGCCCGACAGTTTGGATACAAGTGGACCAAAATAAAATCCACAGCTCAGCTTTGGATCAACCCTCGACTTTGCTGTGACCCATCGTGCCGCGGTGTTTGACGAGTGTGGGGGAGATGGATTTGTAGAGGAGAGGAGGAGAGGAAAGGAGAGGAGGGGACATGGGCGGGGCGGAGGCGCCTCTCATTCCCCCTCCATGCTTAGCGGGGCAGCAGGGCTGGAGAGACCTCCGGGGAGCACAGTCGCCAGTCCAGCACGGAGACTCGCCTGGCCAAAAAACCGCGCCGCACATTTGCCAGGATTGCCAAATATTCCTGAAAAATATACCTGCTATTTATGGCATGTGGCTTGTACTTTTACTCCTGCTGTACTCTCTCCAAGAAGGTAAGATGGGGTAAAAAAAAGAAGCCCTGAGAGAAATGCTGGGGTTATTTCACACATCCTGTAAAGTGAGTGCTTTGAAGTTGAGTGGAAAAGTGAAAAAAAAAAAAATGCAATTTTCAATGAATGAATGAATGAATGTGATTGAATGATTTGTGCGGCGTGTGCTTTGATGTGCCCTTTGGTGTCTTGTGATGGTGGATTCTTTTTTTTTTTTGAAATGTTGCTGAACAGGTAAATATTTGTAGAAAGGTGTAAACTTCACATTCGTCCTTGTTTTTGTTTTCTGTTTGTTTGTTTTTTTGTGTGGATGCTTGTGTGGACGCCTCAGATGCGGATGCTGATAGCACGGATTGTTTTCGCATTACCAACTCCAGTTATGAATATGTAAAATGGCTGAATGGGGAGAGTGAGGTGCAAATACAGAGGGAGGGTGAGAGAGACAAATGAAAACATGCATTGGCCTTTAATTATAGCAGCTGATAATCCATTTCACGTAGAACATTTGCTCCGGATGATGCACTCCTGTGAAGTTTTGAGGCTGATGCTTGTGGTTATTTTGTGTGGGTTGTGTTTTTTTTTGGTACATCTTGATGCTCTCATTGTGTAGCCTTTGCTAATTGCAGCTGTTTTGATGGACTATCTGGCACAAGCGCTTCATTCCGCAGAGATGCTCTAATTTATTTATTTTGTGTTGTTGTTGTGAGATTTTAAAGATGTGGATGAGGTTAGTTCCTCTATGGAATGACTAATTGGTGCTATTATCAATTAGATGAGAAATAAAAGAAAATGCACCCCTTTCCCCACAAATAGGTCTACACCCATATAAAGGCCATAATCATTATCCTCCGTATTTAATTTATTTGGTTATTTGGGCCAATTTCGTTGCAAAAGCAAATGTCGGTGTGTTGTTTTTTAAATAGTATTTTTTCCCTCTTGTTCAGTATTTGCAGCAGATCCCTGAACCTACTGCAAACTTGATTTATATATATATATTTATTTATTTTTTTTGCAATTACGGGGATGGTAATTAATCTGCATCAAAAATAACAGATTCAACACACGGGAGTATTTAGGCCTTGTGTTTGTTTACAGATGGTTTTGTCCGTTTATTAGCACGGGCCCCACGACAAGGTGTGGATTTATTTATATTCACAAAAAGAAAAGAAAAGTGTAGGATGTGGTGAAATGGCTGGAGGGAGGAATATGGCTGTTCTCATGCAAACGAGCTAAAATAGGCCATTAACCTCGGCCCATTTGCCATTTTAACTAACATTTCATGACTTAAAAAAACAAAAACAACAAACATTCATTCGAAATTATTCTGCGTGTGTGGATGTGTTTTATTTTTAACTCTCTTTAAATCCACTGCATTTTGTCGTATGTCTGCTGCTGATTTTGCGCATTAATTCAGGACGTGATTTTCAGACACTCTCTTTTTTTTTTTTTTTTTTTTCCTTCCTTCCTGCGGAAGCATATTAATATGCGCAAATTTATTTCACCAAATGAGAAACTCCAGGGGCGTGGGTGCAGATTACAGACTTGCCCGGTCATGTTCCTCACTAATAGCGCACCTGGACCCCGCGGACGTGCCCGCGCGTGCACGTGCACAGTGTGTGTGTGTGTGAGTGTGTGGGTGCGTTGGGGGGGAGTGACGGGGGACACCCTTCTAGGTGTTGTTGTAGAATTTTGGACACTCCGGGATGTTATTTCTGCTTATCTGGATTTATTAATTTATTTATGGAACCAACACAAAAATACAACATTTCCTTGCACCAAATAGCCTCTATATGGAAATATAGGAAATGGAATTAAATGTTTGAAATGTGCTTAAGGTGTAAAGTAATTTGATCATATTACACCAACAGTTATCTTTGGTTCATTTAAGTACTTCACACTCACTCACTATAGTTTTCTACAATAAATGTGTATTAATGACCACAATTAATAAAATCAGGTTTAACATAAACACAGGCCTGACGTGGGCCTGTTTGGACATTTTATCCATATCTAATTATTTAAATGAAAACTACACAATTATTTGTGTAACATGGAGATGATAATTCATGATAAAGCAATAAGATGGTCCTCTCACCCCCACACCCCACACCCACACACCCACACACACACACACACACACACACACACACACTTGGCCTCATATATAAATATGCAAAGATTCTCCAGTTGTATCCCCAGTGTCGCCTTCACTGTGCTGTACAATTAAAGCTCCATACAGGCAGCAGCAGTGCTCAGTGTCAGAGCTGTGTGGTCCACAGGGATGCCAGTCATTACCCAGGCAGGGCACAGGCCTCTATTAAAGGGGGGGGGGGGGAATTATTTAAAACCTGGAATTATTTAATTCTACATTTAAGAAAAACAGCAATTATAAGCCGAGTTAAAGCAGAAATTACTAGTATTATTCACTATGTGATGTTGTGATTTCAGCCTTTAAGAGATTCCCACGCAGGATTGTGGTGCGTGTTATTTCAAATATTTTTAAGTGAATGTTGTGGGATATCTTTTAAATTGAAGGAAAATCACAGCTGATGACACAGAAGTCGACCTAAAAGAAACCAAAGAAAATAAAAATGATCCGCGCTTGATTTTGATCAGTGTTGGTGTGAAATGGTGGGTTAAGTGTTAACTCGACTGTCATCGGGGGGGAAACATGGCTCACTGCACTTCCCAGCTCACCAATAGGATGTTGCAGCTTCTTGTCACTGGCGTCCCTACTTTCCCATTGGTTCCTAAAATTATCATAGATCCCAGTGAGGTTTTGAGATCATTATGAAAATTTGCAACGAGAACAACCAGGAGCAGATAAAAGCTGTAATTGAAGAGCAACGGCGTTAACAAGTTATTGTTTTCCGAGCCACAATTTGTGTAACACCAAACTGATGCTAATCTGACCCGTGGCCGATCTCCTCCAAATCTTATTGGATGCCGGAGCTGCACATTTTTGGGAGGAGGGTGTGTTCAGCAAATGTCAAATCTCTGCAAGTAGTTGTTTTTGTTTTATCTCCCTCTCTCTCTCTCTCTCCCCTTCTCCCCTTTTTCTCTCTCTCTCTCCATCTCTCCCTCCCTCCATCGCTTCCTGTAGCAGTAACTCCCCTCCCTCTCTCTCCCTCATCACTAGGCAGAATTAAAGGTTGGGGGAGGGGCAGTTTATGCAGACTGTGCTGGGACTTGTGATCCACAGATTTGATATTCACATTAAGAGAGAAACTGGCTGCTTTGATGTGAGGGGGAGCAGGTCCCAAGGGACTGCTGAAGTAGCACACTTTCTTTTTTTTTTACTGACACAGCACGGGCCTGGCGGGGTGTGGTGTGGGTGTGTGTGTGTGTGTGTATGGGGGGGGGGACAGGGTGTACAGAAAGAAAAAGGGCGGGGGTGGCAATACCCCCTTTGCTGATTAGATGTAACCCCAACAACCTTCCTGCGTGATTCCCTGCCCACCAACCACCTACTTATACCAGACCCTCGAGGATTACCCATAAGCTTACACCTATCTTTATAACCTCGGCATCCCACCAGTATTCAATTCACACTCTTCCTCTTATGGTGCGTCTCCTCCCACTTCCTCTTCTGTGGCTTTACATATCCACTCTCAATCCTTGTACGTCAAAGACACAACTCTCCCAAGTTCTCCGCCTCTACCTGAAGGAACGAGTGAACGAGACGCAGGGCGGAGGTGAAAGTGCGCTCAGACTGGGACTCAATCTGAGGCTGATGTGCACGTTGCGTCCGCGTCGAGGTGAATTCCACTTCCTGTGACCTTTGCATCACAAAAACGACGATAAATCTGATAAAGTTTACACGCTGCGATGAAGGAGACGTGGGGGGAGGAGAGGAGGAGGAGGAAGAGGCCAAAAAGTTTATCACAATAACATGTTCAAGTCGGTTGATACTGATAATTATCTTGATAAATGTCAGATCATTAAGACACCTTCAAGCTGTTGAGTAAAAATGAAAGAAACCTGTAAATTGTGGTTTTAATCCCAATGTGGGATTACATGCATTATACCTTTAAGTGTGTTTGGGCTGCAACTCACAATTACATTAATAATGAGGTTTTTTTTTTGATTAGTAGTTTAGTTTCTAAAATGTTAACAAATGTTGACTATAACATTCTCAGATGATATGTCTTGTTTTGTCCAAAAACTAAAATGAATTCTTTTAAATGTTTGAATTTCTTTCTTATATAAAGCAAAGAAACCAGAATATATTAACAAAGAAACCTGTAAAATCAAATAGCTTGTAGGAGAAAAATAAAATGGATAAATTGATAAATTATCAAAATAGTTAATCAATTTAGTAATTGATCAATAACTGATGACTTAGTATATTGTTATTGAATTATTGCCCTGCCCTATGTGGAGGTAACACTCATTTTCAAGTTGAAATTACAGTTTGAAGCAATGGAACGAGTAAATCACACACTTCAATATTCTATTTTCTATTGTTTTCTATGCAAATATGAAAATATACAAAATGTACACGTATAAACGTGACAATATTCTCAAACTTGCATTAGAATATAGAGCTGTTAAGGGCAGAACCGTGAATGGAAATTTAACACAATATTTAAAATTGTGTTTTATGGGTTTATTATCACCTGAAAATTAAGAATTGTTGGGTTTTTATTACTTAACGAGTCCTTTTTATTTATACACATCGAGTTCTTTGAGAGATTTGGTTGTTTGCAATGTGCATCATTGTCCGTAGAGGGCACCATACATACATTTGTTTGATTGTACATTTGAAAATGTCATCAGTTAATGTGTATGTGATTATATTTGAAAGATACAAAACTTTTTTTTGTTGTTGTCAGTGATTAAAATCTACGCTTTTTTTGGGGGGGGTATCTATCCGCAGCAGCAACAGGAAGCATTTAGGTAGTGCACTGCATGTGTGTTTGCAAACGTTTACAAGGTTTCTTGAATGCCTCTCGTAGCGCAACACTGTGTGGACCCTGCATAAGTGATGACATTTACTCGTGTCATTGAATGCATCTCATTAGTTGCTCGTCTTATCTTAACACTGTGTGAACCTCAAACAACTTCCACTAGGTTTCACTGCGTTTCTGAATTTCCCTTTTGACAAAATGATGTCTGTATTTTGTAGAAATGTCATTTAAACTCTGCCTCACTCACGCTTACACGAGCACTAACATCCTAACAAATGTAAGAATATTTGATGGGATTATCCACTGAATATTCATTAGCAATAGCATTTTGGATTGAAATGTCTGTCCCTGTTGAACTAAAGCTGACCAAAAACTATAATCATTTTTGGGGTGGGGGGGGGGATAAAATATATTCCTCAAATCATTCAGGTCTAGTTTTATGCTGCTGTTAGGCACAGGAAGCTGCGGGTGTGAGAAAGTGTGTATGTGAAACACTGGGGGTTCTGGGGTTTGTTTACCTCTTCATCACAGTACAGTTTTGAGTGTCAAGCGCGTGCGCGCATGTTTGTGTGTGTGTGTGTGTGCGTGTGCGTGCGCATGTGTGAGTGTACACACTCACATCCTGGAGAGGCGTAGATCAGCTGCATTATGCATGACGAAACCTTGCATAGGTTATGGCTGGTGCCTCGCCGGCATACATATTCATGCGCGGCTCTCTGGCAGGATGTATAAAATAGTGGCTGCAACTCTGACAGCCCAAGCTTTACAGTAAGCTCTACCAACTCCATCAGTGCTCCAGCAGCACCTCGGCTGTTTTTCTTTCTGTCCGCTGTTGTGTCTGAACCAAGCCGATGATTGAGCCTCTTGGGTGTAAGCGAGCAGCAGCAGCAGCAGCAGCAGCAGCAGCAGGGACACCACAGCTGTGGTCAGAACGGCCGTCAGGATCGTCACTCACCACACTCACTACTGAGTTAGACCTTTGTGGACATGCATCAGTGAGAGAGGTGGTCTCACCAAAGAGAACAGTGGTTCCTGTCATTAGATAGATAGATAGATAGATAGATAGATAGATAGATAGATAGACAGACAAGAAGGGGACAAGTAAGTGTTGTTAGAAATGTAACATTTACTCTTATCTATTATGAAAACAGTAGCAGGTGTTTTAACTGTGTTGTTTAATCAGTGCAAAAAGAGGGCGCTGCATTTCACATTGTTATTATGACTAAGATGCAGGTTGAGTGTCAGGAACATCAGTGTGAGTGCATTAATGTTTAGAAGTGTTGATGCTTTTCTGTTAGCATGAAGCCACGATAAGGAACAAGACTTTGTGTTGGTCAGCAACATGTCTGCTGCACAGGTCGTATGTTTCTATATGTCAGAGCTCTGAATGGAGTAAAAACATGATTTTATTCAACATTTATTTCACTAGGAAGTCACATCAGGATTCAAATGTATTTTGCACATGAGGCATATT
Organism: Solea senegalensis; assembly: GCF_019176455.1. Lineage (NCBI taxonomy): Eukaryota > Metazoa > Chordata > Actinopteri > Pleuronectiformes > Soleidae > Solea > Solea senegalensis. The sequence continues at coordinate 1,139,382 of NC_058033.1, forward strand.
GTCTATTATTCAGTTATTGATAACTACAAAATGAATTGTCGTGTATTTGATCATCTGTATTAGTGTTTTTGTCAATAATTAAAACAAGCTTTCTGGTTTTTCAGCTTCTTTAATGTGAATGTTTTCTGGTTTCTTTGCTCCATATAACGGAGAACTCAATGAAACTGAATCAAACGAGTAATCGATTATGAAAATAACCGCTAGCTGCAGTGCAAAATATTATATAATATATATAATATATGATATAGAAGTGTTTATTCATGCATTTCCTTCTTTTATTCGTCCATATGCCATTTGAGAATTTGCTCACTTCAGCTGCTTTCGTTCAAACTTGCAGACATTCGAGATGGTGTGACACAGTTTGGGCTTTGGTTAGTTAAAGTTTCTAAATTTAGATTGTTCAGTGGGTCACTGTTGTTAGGTTAAATTGCTGCATTTTTTTTTTTAATTCAGTCACAGCTTTCAAGTGCCAGCACCACCATGGCAACAAACTCCATCTCCTCCTCGTGTGACTGAGACCTGAGAGTGGCTTTTGCTGCGTGTGTGGTGCGTCTGGTTTTGACAGGCTCTGATTGGTGGGAGTTTGCTCTGATCCCTTTTCTATTCCTCTCACCACTCCATCAGTCCCAGTGCTCCCAAGCCCCCCAGTGTTTGGGCCCCCAGGCTATATAATCTACTGTATGAGAGGTTTTTCCTGCTGCCCAGCCCCCCTGAGCGCTCAGGGTGACCCCCTCACTCCTCCACTTTAGTCCTGTCCCCCCATTGGGAGATTATAGATATTGCAATCTTTAATATGGGCTTTATGCTCAGGGGCCATTATCAGTAATCTGCAGAGGGGAGGGAGTCTGACCTGGTTTTTGCAGCCCACCACCGGACTGCCAGACACATTTTCATATACCATCTGTAACATGCTGCCCAGATTTAGCAGTCGTCCTCTCTAAGGTCAGCACCTTATATTTGAGGGAATTTCTGTGGGAGGAGTTTTGATCTGCTGCAGTAAACTTGGTGGCAGCATGTTGACACTGACATCGACACTGTTGATGGGGATGATTGATTGTGCCAGCCTGTATCTTGTGTTATTATGTCACCACTTTCAAGCCACACGTCTATAAATAGTTGGCCTAAAAAAAAAGTCTAAATGTTTCTAAATATTTCTGATGAAAGAAATCACAAACAATAGTGCTTATTTTTGTCCTCCTTTATTGCTTCTAATAACAAAAGATAAGATAGACTGTTATTAGTCCCACAACGGGGACATTTACAGTGTCATAGCAGCAAGTCAAACTAATGCTCATGATTTTATAATTGTTTATATTATTCATTTTAGAGAATAATCTGATTGATTACTAATCAATTCCATCGTCATTATGCTTCAACTGTATTATTATTATTAGTACAATATTGTACTTTTTTTCCTCTGGGAAAATGTCCGCGTAATTATTACGACAAGCACTTTTTGAATTTGACACAAAAAAATCCATTTCCATCAAACAAAGTCTTAGTATTTACCGCGATGATCTGCAGTGTTTCTGTGCTGCGCTGCATATAATCAGGGCGAACATGTAGCAGGGCGGTGTGCACTCAATGACATTATTTAATATGTGTGGTGGTTCACGTCGTCCACATCTCTCTGTCAGTACTGCACCCCCAACACACACACACACACACACACACACTAATCTTTCCTACAATGACCCCAAATATGAGAGAAGCACTTCCTCCTTTGCTCTTCTCACTCACTTTTCTCTTGCTGTGTGTTTAATCTGTGTGACAGAAGAACATTCCTGTGTGTGTGTGTGTGTGTGTGTGTGCGTGCATGTGTGTGTGTGTGTGTTGTTAAATATGTAAGGAGATTAAATCGACTTAAATCTCTGTGTCTGGTATAGAAACTCCAAATCACATAACCTATCAGTTCGTTTCCACCCCCTCCCTCCCTTTCTCTCTTTGTCTTTGTTTGTGTCTGATTGTACACACTGTACAGAGGTAATAGGCCCCTCCCCTCTTCGATTTACCTGAACTACCACAGGCTTGGGGCCAAATCGTTGGCTTTTTGCGTCATGTGACTGATGTTTGCAGCTGGACGTTATTTTGTGACACATTTAAAGGACATTATCCATATTTGGACTATTTAGTTGATGCTGATTGCTTCAAATCAATAGAACCCTATTGTGTATGACACTCTGTGTTATGACAGTGTGAACAGGTGCTTGTTGCTGCGCCCTCACCTTCACCTTCACCTCAGCCTGTTGAATGACGCCGTGGTGTTTATTTGTTTGTCCCTGCAGTACACAGTGAGGATGTGGGCTCTACCAGGCTGTACTTTGTGAATGCCTCCCTGCAGAGGGTAACCTACTCCAGCTCGGTGGGGGTGTCCCTGCCCTGTCCAGCAGGGGGCACCCCCAGTGCCATTCTCCGCTGGTACCTGGCCACCGGCGACGACATCTACGATGTGCCCCACATCCGCCACGTCCACGCCAATGGCACTCTGCAGCTCTACCCCTTCTCGCCCTCCGCCTACAACAGCTACATCCACGACAACGACTACTTCTGCACTGCCGAAAACCAGGCCGGCAAAATCCGCAGCCCCAACATCCGCATCAAAGCTGGTGAGTTGAACGTGTCGTCGGTCATGTAGTGAAATGTAGGAAACTCAAGGATGAGGTGAGACGGACTCAACATGGAGGAGGAAAGGAGCAAAATCAGACAGTCGTGGAAGCATAAAGTAGAGCACATGTGATTGACAACTGCAAAAAAGCTCAGCCCACACACTGAAAACCTTCCCCTAAAATAGCCCATGTCAATGTGAACACAGATTGACCTAGAACACAGTCTACAGGGGGAACATCTGCATAACGTACTCCGCCAGGCCTCGGCCTTCGCTCACACCTATTTGACTGAGCTGGTGATAAACCAGCGCACTCTACACTCATGTAACCTTCAGCTTCATGGCGCCATCTGCCAGGTCGGAATCCACAACACAAGCCGTACAGCACTTACACTTAAGTAGCAGTGTGAGGTTTTTTTTTTTTTTAACTGTGATATAACAAGATATGAATGAGAAGTGTCACAAAAAGTGATAGGATTTTTTACCAGCGCATACTCTTTGAAGCTCCATAACTTTAGAGAAGGTCAGCTCAACCTACGTAACCATGACATTTATAGCCAAATGTCTTTTAAAGACGACATCACCTCACACAAAAGTGCTTTGAAATACTTAAAATAGTGACTGTATTTATTTTTTGCAACAAAAACTTTGTTTATTAGATAAATAAGTTGTACAGTCTAAATGGGAACCTGTTCTACCTGAACCTTACTTGTATAAAAGTCTTTTATTATAATAAAAAAGGAGTGAAATAATCATTTGGAGTATGAATGTATTCATATAAATGTACCACAGGTTTAAGCTGCTGGAAAAGAAGTGTTTGAATTTGACCTTGGAGAAAAGGCGTATGAAACCTGTCAGTATTGAATCACTTCATACCTACTCATCTCCCTTTTTACGTATTCTATAGTTGTTATAGATTTAGAAACGATCCATTTGGGACTCACAGAAGAAATAGTATTTAGTGGATTTGGAGCAGACGCTTCCTCTGTTGTCGCCTTCTTTCTTTCTTGTCCTCCTTCTCGCTGCTCCCTTGTTCTTCAAACTGTCCTCTTGTGCCCGCCTTAAAATAGCCACAGCACACTTCTTTAATTATCTCTCATTAACAAACCTAATTGGTGCTTTCCATTCATTAGACCACGTGAGGTTGCTTTAATAAGCGAGACCTCATCCTGAAGTGCAACAGTGCTTCCCTGGGTCTGGGTTCCTTCAGCTCCACGTTGAGCGGAAAGAAAAGACGAGAAACAACGTTTGCATTGAAATCGCAGCAGAAACAAAGCTGGAACTCGTCGTCCCACTGCCCGCCTCCCCCCTCCTTCCTATCGTCCATTCAGGCCATTTGGTCCCTCCCCCTTCTCGCCTGCCATCAACATCTGTTTTCATATTCTGCCTCCCAACACCGACTTGAACTAATACTCATATTCATTCTAATACTAATACTAGCTCCACATTGAGGATTTGAGCCAGGACCCTGAGCTGCATGCCAGCCGGTTGCTGCCTTCATTCCCACATGACCCAAAAGCTCGGCCTCAGGAGACGAGGGATTAACATGAACCAAACATCCCATAGGCAGCAGCCTCTGTTGGGCCCTGGCAGCTCTGGTGGCACAGGTTGCTGTCGCAGAGAATATGCAATTTTTCTACTCACTTTGCCATGAATTCTCATTTAAACGTGATTGATTGATTTATTGCTTCCCAGATATCATCAGAAATGGACCGTTTTTTTTTTTTGTTTTTAAATATAAAATCGAATCATTTCATTTATGTAAAGAAGATGTAAATTTTCCACGGACTTGCACTTGTGCGTCCCTCGTGCAGCAGGAATACACGTATGCTGTCACCGTGGCTGTTACCAGGGAAGGGATTCCAAACCAGTTTCTTAGCAACCTTCGGATACCTCCTAGCTTTCATGTGATTTTGCTAATGAGTTCCTGCTCATTCAACAGAGTGTAAAATATTGCATAAACCTGCACGAAGCAAAGAAACAATAACCCGTCTGTATATTCTCCCTGTGCCACTGCCCTCCTTGTGAGTTTCAATACAAGAGCTGTCGGCGATGACGATGACGATGCCGCGGTGAAATGATGTCCGTGATTATCCTGCGTCATGGCAGCTTGGAACATTAATGGTTAAAAAACAGTGGCAGGATTAGTCGAGTTCCAATGATACACAGGAGCGGGACACGTGTGGAGAGCTGACGTGTTGTGTTGTCTTTGTCCAAATGCTGCCACTGGGATGAGATCCACATGATCGTCAACGAGGACGTTATCCGTATATATATATTAACATCTGTCCTATTGTCACAACTGTCAAAACATCGCTTATATTACCGAGACAGTAGAAAGTGAAACAATGACGGCTCACTCTATATGGGATGTGTGATAATATATAATATACTGTCCCTTGCATCCTGTTGTACCACCGATGTCCACGGCGTAAAATGTTGTCCCTGCGTTTCTGTGCAGTTTTCAGGGAGCCGTACACCGTGCGAGTGGCAGACCAGCGCTCGATGCGGGGCAACGTAGCTGTGTTCAAGTGCCTCATCCCCGCCGCTGTGCAGGAGTATGTCAGTGTCGTGTCCTGGGAGAGAGACACTGTTTCCATCGTCCAAGGTAAGAAAAACAAACAAACCCATGCATCATGTGACTGAATATGTGTGTGTGTGTTCATACAATGAAGTATGTGTGTGTTTTAGGACCTTTTCCAGTAGCTGAACCTGGTCCTCCTGATTGTGGTTTAGTTAAGGTTAGGGTTAGGCATGAACTGGTTATGGTTAAGGGGTTGAGAACAAGTCTATGCAGTGTCCTCGGAAGAATAGTGCAAACCTTTGCGTGTGTGTGTGTGTGTGTGTGTGTGAGGCCTGTTGATGCACCACTGTGCTCTATGTTTGACTGAACTCTTAACTCGTGTCTTCTGTCTGCTCACTGTTCTGGATCACTGGCCTGGTCATCCTCCTCCTCCTCCTCCTCCTCCTCCTCCTCCTCATCTCCATCCTTCTTTTTCTCAAACCTCTCATGCCGTCCCTCTCTGCCACCACGACTTAGAGCTCCCTGCTGTCAAATCCTACCTCTTAATTGTGATTGACACCACATTAGACAGACTCTCCTCCAAGTTGCACGACTGCTCCACAGTTTCTCCTCATTGGATCTATTTCTGTCGTCTCCCTGCGTGTCGTGGCACCGTGTCGTCCTTGAAGAACAGGGCCACAATTAGAAATGCAGCATGTCAATAGGACTGTGCCCCTGCATTCATCTTCACCTCGTGTGTGTGTGTGTGTGTGTGTGTGTGTGTGTGTGTGTGTGAGTGAAAGAGAGACACATGGCGTTCACAGTGTGTCTGTCGTCTTGTTGTTTATCGACACGTCATAAGTCCTTTTTATCTCGTGATTTCACGTCACTTTGAGACGCATGCGTTGGTTATTGTCTGCGTCGAAACGCTGACAACAACAATGTTGGAAAGAGGAGCGAAGGAAAAAAAAACGGAGCCAAAGGAAGAAAAGCAAGGAGGCTAGTAGGGCAAGAACGGCCTCAGGTCCTGGCAGATGGCGTTTTATATTATATGTATGCAAAACACAGCCACAGTGTGTCACACTTACACATGCACCAAGGTTGTGGTCGTTTGTTATTTTCAGGCATTTTATTTATTTTTATTTCATTTTGAGCGTAACCTTTACATCGTGGTGTTGCTGTACTTTAACGGTCCTTTATTTTCAGTTATCGTCATCTTCAGACTTTAACTGCATAATTCCAAATGCCGTACAAACACAAACCATGCACAATTATTTCAGTTAACAAACGCTGCTGTAAACTTTACAATGAGCTATCGTCAAGGCTTAAAATACAACTCCCCATTTTCCAGGATTTGATTTACTTTGGATCACCCAGTCTTCCCTGTGCGTGTAGTTAAGGTGTCTACGTATGGGATGTCGCTGTGTCTGCAGTCGTGAGTTCTGCTCGTGTGTAATTAGGGGTATGTAGGTCAGTTGATGAGCAGTGAGTGTGAGGATCAGATGCTGAACATGATGAGCTGCTCACTGAACTCGGCGCCTGTTTCCCTGCGACGGCAGCGACGCACAAAAACACGGCAAACAGTTTGCTGCGTGATTGTGTTCACCCTTAACCCCGACCTCCGCGTTAATCAACACAGTGACCTCATCATCACTCTCATCGCCAATCAGTGGAGTCACCTACCTCTCGGAAACATGATTAATCTAAAAACAGACCATTAATTGGTATTAATAATAAATGTCTTAAACACATGGGAAGGAGGTTTTCTGATGCAGCTCCAAATCTCACAATAATTGGTATTTTTCAAATACCTAATTATCAAAAGCCTCTGGTATTAACAACACAGTCATGTGTTTCCACCTGGATGCAGGGACAAAAGGGACGTGTACGTTCAACGGAAAATTGGCGATTCAACCCAGATTTTGCAGAATGGCTAAAACTGGCAGTGGAATCCCTCATGCACAGCACGAAACACGGAGCTGTGAAATCATACTGCCAACAATTGCCAGGTATTTCCCAGTTCTGGTCTCCATCGTGCCGCTGAACCCCCCAAAAGTCCCGTTTTATGTTAAAATCAACACTTGGGCAAAGTTGGCCCTAACCATTTGAAACATGGACGCACAAAAGACACGGCACCATGAAAGTTTGTAACCGGTGGGGTCAGCAGCAGACGCATGTGGTCATATATGGACATATTGATGCTGACTTACAAATCTTGACTTCATTATCTCCGGGAGAGAATCTCTCTGTCCCCCCTTTTGTCCAGCGGAGGCCTGTTTGGACAGGACTAATGAAGACGTGAAAATTGAAATTGATTTTGTGACAGGAAGCGCTCTCTGTGTGCTCGTGGATGTGTTTGGTCTCACATGTCAACTGCTTCTCGCGCTCGCCTGAAGAAAGTTTCCGTTGACAAGAATCAGAGGCATTGATCGCACCTTTTCCCTCACCTGCTTGAGCCCATTCGGGGTCACAAGAGACGAGAGGACGACCCGGGAAATACCCCAGACTTTTCCCCAGTGCACTTTCAGTCAGGCACACTGGTGTTCTTTTTGTTCACAACACCTTTTGCTGTCTCCATGGAAACATACACTCTGCATAGGATGTCATCTCGTGTCGTATAAATAAAGTGGAATGTCGTCCTCTGGGCTCTGATTGGCTGGCGTCATCGCTGCCAACAAATCATCACTGCCTCTCAGTCAGGAACGTCATGACAGGAAGTTTATTTTAAGACAGTAAAATAGTGTTTTGTTTTGTTTTGATGATGACCTCATGATCTGTGAGTCGCACAACTGTCCGGTGGTCGACTTTAAGAAGAAATGCTCGGGGTAAAATCGCTGAAAGAGCCGCAGATATTCCGTTGTCGTGGCGGAGTGGTTCAGTCCTGCTGATAACGGAGAACTGTTATCTGAGCTTGTAAATTCTCAAGAGCTTGAGAAAATGATGCAAAGTGACGCTGAAATCTTTGATCGGTGGCATGATAAGGTTGAGTTGATGACATAACACAACGCAGCCGTGCCCTTTGAACCCCAACAGGTTCCAGTTTGTCAAATACACATGTTCCCCATCTGTTTGTGCGTGTGTCCCCTCGCCTGCTCCATTTTACCAAGACGGTGAGGGGGGTTAAGAGGGGTACAGGCAGACTGACCTATTTCCCTCTCACTTCCCTGTCCTTATCCTTGTAGTAAGGCTTTGTGTGTGTGACCCTCACGAGACAATGGAGACCAGCAAGTCCCGAGCAGGGACCTGAAGGAGGAGAGCGAGACAGAATTTGTTGACAGGAATAAAAAACAAAAAAAAACAAACAGTGGGACTCAGAGAGAGTTCAGTTTGCACATTGAGCAAACTGAACGGTCTAACCCGCAGAAAGCTAATGAGCGCTTCTGATGAATAGAGACTGGACCAGCAGATGGCTGCAGCCACATGGTCATTCACAGAAGATGGCCAACCATGCTTCATCTAATACACCTGCCACACAGAAATCTGACGCACCGGGCCATGCAGCAGGAAAGAGGGGGAAGTTTTAGATTTCAGGTAGAGAGGGAGAGAAGAGTTCACAAGTGAGTTTCCAGTAAGAAATAATAATACATTTTAGTAGATGAGTGACTAAAATCTGTTTTTCCTTGTGTCCCTGCTCGAGCTGGTTTTTGTAAATTCAGGGGGGGAAAAAAAAGAATCTATGCCTTTAAATTTTCTCATCAATATAATATTCTGTCTACTTTGTTTTTCCGATCCAATCCCACTCCGTCTTCTTCTACTTTCGTAATCTCTCTCGTGCAGAAAAGACACTTCGACTGCATGAACCGAGCGGCGCGTAGATGCTGAGTTATCAGGCCTTAATGTGAGCATGGATCGTAATGCGTGTCACCGGGTGGCGAGGTCACTTACAGGCGATGTTACGGATCGATCCTCTGCCCCCAGCCTCCCTGCTGGGAGTCAGCTGCTACAACAGAGACACAATAATAGATTAAACACACACACGCACACACAAATACACATGGGGGTTGATTGGGAATACGTGGGAAATGACGGCAGACTTGGTCGATTGATAAGTTTGCAGTGTCTGATTATTATTCAGTTATTACAGCAAAGATATTCACTATACAGCTCAGATCGCTCTTTACCTCCATTCACTGGTTTAATAGAATAATCTATTTTATTTTATTTCTTGCTCGTTCAGAGCACTTGTGCAGCTCTTCTTTGCAGTGACTCCAGAGTTTAGTCATGAGGCTTCGTGCAGGTGCAGCAGTGAGCAGCGAGGTGACAAAGGCAGTGAGACCTCATGGCGAGCAGTGGTGTGTGAGAAGGACACAATGTGTGTTTGTAAATCTGTGCTAGTGCACTCCGAGCAGGGGCACATCAATGGATGCACTTGTCTGGGACACCGCGGACGCTTGTAAACACTGGTTTAACACGAGCGCGCACACGCACACACTCACACCTACAGAGCACACATGTCTACAAATGTGCTCTCTGCACACACACGCGTACACAAACACACACTTGCCCCTTTTACCAGTAACACAAAAAAGCCATTTTCAGATTTAACGGGAACCGGCTTCATTAAACATTAACTCGGGCTACATTAAGGCTACACTCTGCTCTGCTGTGCTCTGATGGGCTTTGGCTGCCTGGGTGCAGCAGGACCGAGGCGGACAGGGAGGTTCATGGACTGTCAGGCCTCCATCACCCCCAAACTCGGGCTACATCAGCATCATATGGCTGAGGGTGCTGCTTATTATTATATCCTTACATATGCAGACATATGACAGTAACGCCAGTGCTAAACAATGAGCAGCTCTGTGTGAACGACATGAGAAAATAACACGGAAATATGAAAATCAGTTACTAACAGTTGTTTTTAAAAGCTGCACGGAAAAAGAACATTGATACTGTGATGCACAATAAGACCAATTATACTTACTATGCATACTTTATCGATTTTTAGCCGTACTTAACTATCTCACCCTCCTTCTATTCCTTGTTTTTGCCTATAACGTTGTTATTTTCACTGTGACATATAAAAAAAGAGATGTATTTGTTTGTGGGGTGTTGCAATAACATGGCCTTGCTTATCCCAGCATATCACAATATTTTCTATCATCACTGTGCATCACATATATATATGTCCTCGCACTTCAAAAGCATTGTTTTGCCACATATTTTGATCTAATTTGTCAAATACCTGTTGTTGTTTTGTGATTCTGAGCATTTTGCAGCTTAATTGTGCTGACCACCTGGTTGTTGTACCGGTTGCTCCACTGTCTGTCTGTCTGTCTGTCTGTTCCACCTTCACTTCCTCTGGATGCTTTTGCCCCGTTCACATTTTTGCCCCAGTGTGCTGAGAGTGACTGAGAGCAGTGCAGGAGCAGATGGGGGAGGCTGGCAGCCATCTTTTACTCAGTTAGGTTGAGTAGGCACGTGGGTGGGTGTGTTAATTAGCACAAACAAGTATGTGTGTGTGTGTGTGTGTGTGTGTGTGTGTGTGTGTGTGTGTGCGGATTGCCCTTGTGTGCAAGGGGCACAATAGACATAATTATCTCTGCTTGAGAGGCCCAGTTGCAGGAGCGTGTATGGGGGGGGTGGGGGGGTCGTTTGGAGGCGGACTTCAACAATGGCCCGACCATAGGCTTTGTGTGTACAGAGCAGAGGGCTGACAAGTGTCGGCTATTATTGACTATTTACACACTACTACACACGCCTGCTCACGTGCACCTGACACAGAAATGTACACACACACTATAGCTGCCACTGCCACTCTCTCTTGCCGTATTTCTCATCACACATCTCTATCACACACACACACACACACACACACACACACACAGAGGGAGAGAGAGAGACATGCAGTATAAGCACATCCATCAGTGTATCAGTGTCAATCAGTGAAAGAGGGAGAGATGGGAAAACCCCTGCGAGCACGTCATCCTGACAGAAAGCTGGCCACTGTGTCGCCCTACAAGACATGGTGTGTGTGTGTGTGTGTGTTCTTTTATGGATATCTTTGTGGGGACCAAAAAAACCTACCTCAGTAGTGAGGACATTTTGGAAAAGTGAGGACATTTTGGAAAAGTGAGGACATTTTGTCTGGTCCTCATGTTCTGTCACCCCTTAATAGGGTTAGGGTTGGGTATTAACTGGTTATGGTTTAAGTTAGAAAGTGTGTGTGTGTGTGTGAATACAACCAAGTGGGACACAGAGAGAAACGTATAGTTTTCCACCTTTCAATCACATGACTTCACAGATAAGAGTATAGTTGCACATGGGATGATGTGAAAATGTCCTGCCCAAATTATCCTGATTAAAAAGTAATTCTGATCATGATATTATTGCTGTAATTGCAACATGTGCGTCAAATGTGTTTTTCGTAGCTTGACTGTAATGTTATTAAAATAACATTACAGTAACATTACTCATGTTACATGTCCACAATTTTCAATCCTTTTTACAAATTAAAAACAAGCATCTCAAATAAGATATTTAAAAATATGAGGCGAAAAGTGCAGGCGCCCCCTTGTGGCATAAATGACTGGGCATGTATTGTGTTGATCGCAAATCTTTTTCTAGTCAGTCATGGAAAATATTACCAATTTTCCACATTCACAACTGATCTGATGAGTGCAAATTCCCATTTAACTAATTGTGAGAAAGACCGTGTTTTTATTTGTTTCTCTCATCTTAAAAATCTTATGTTTCTAATAGAATGAAAAATAATTCATCTCTTTCTTTCCTTGTATATTCCATGTTTTCGACAAAAGTCTGTCCCTGTCTTAGAATTATTATTATTAATGCACCCACATAACGAATCTCTTACTGATCTATACGTACTCATGATTCCAATTCATTTCAACACAATTAATATATTAATATACAATTACTGTTTTCATCGTGTCATCAGACAAGTGTAATTATGTGTCATTCTCTGGCTCTGTCGTAAAGGATAGGTGTTAATCTGCATGTTGAACCACATCCTGAACCATGATGAAAGTGAGAGCATGAGGCTTGTGTCAAGGCTTAGAGACAAGAGTCGGGAGGTTAATCTGGTCTGGATTGGGCTAAGAAATAGGATTCGAGTAAAGAGGTTTTATCAGTTTTCTCTTTCTTCCTCTCTTCCACTCTTTTGTTTAGGCTGAAGAGAGAGGGGGATTAGTGTGAGGAGATTACGGCAGGCTCTACCAAGAAATTATATTTGAGGAATGCTTATTTACACTGGACAGTTTGCATCAGTGGCATAAAGTTTGTCTCAGATTTTCCAATTTTTTTGTCTCGTGGAACACAGAGATTTGGACAATGGATTTGTGTGCATGTGGTTGTCTCTCAGGATTCAATTTTGCATAGATAGATAGATAGATATGATAATGATATTTGTTTCTGTTTTTCGCTGGCTCCTTGTCAGGAGACATGGATCGACTGAGATCTCTGGTGACTGGTGGTCATCCCACAGTGCCATGTTCCTACATGACCTCTCAATTAGACCTATTGATCTGCCTCAGCATTAGCTGTCCAAACACACACAAAGGTCAGACCCACATGCAGGCCATGATTGACTGCAGACTGGTTTAAAAAAAAAACGCTGCTTCGAGGTCAATGTGACGAAAGTCGGAGGAACAGACTCGGCTGCCGTTTGTGGATTATGCATGGTAAAAAGTCATGTGTAAGCAATTCAATAATTCAACATGTTTACAGGCTGACAGTTGTTTACTCCTTTTGTTTCTTTGCACAGTAGAAATTCGGTTAGACTGCGTATACAGTTGGCACACTGTCGTATTTTTATATGGAAGTGTGGGAGTTATTTTCTGTTCCTCTTTCTGCTGAAGACTGTGCACATGTGTGACGACAGCATTTCAGAAGTGACCGCGAGTGAATTCTCAACTCACTGATTATTTATCGACTGAGTGACCAATATATCTCTGAATTTGCCATGAGAGGACCACACAGGAAATGTAACTAAACATGTCTTCCTGCTTTCCTGGATCAACACATTTTAAAAGAGACTGGGCAGAAACTCTTCCTGCTTCACAGTGAAGTGTCCAATTTAAACTGTGGACGTTGCAATGTCATTAACCCTTTAAAACCTAAGTCGCAAAACATCCATCTGGACTTTTTTTTGCTTATTTTAACCATAAAAGGGCGAGAAAATGCTCTTTTGGCCATTTTTCCAGAGTAAAAAGTTAAAGTAACGTATTATACGGTGGCCCAGAAGGTCAAAACAATTTTTTTTTTAAATTTGGATTGCGTTAATGTTTTGACCTTCAGGGCCACCGTAGTATTAAGAATTTAAAATGAAGAAAAACTAAAAGTTTTATTGAAAAAAAAAAAATTTGTTGTACACAAACACCAGGTTTTTTGTGTGTTAAAATAAAAATTTGAACAGTATAATACATATTCAATGTCTCAATGTCCAAAAACAGGAAACTATGTGCTGCCGCTTTTCCCACTTTTTTACCTTTGTGGCGACAAAGACGCTGGGTGAAATTATTGTAATAACCACACATTGGTTTTGACGTGCAACTTCTCAGCTTTCAGAAAACCGGAATTTTTTTTTTAATTACGGTAAATGCAATGTGTCGTCTGTGATGCGCTTGGTGTTTAAGGACTAGATACGATGCAATTTTGCTTGAACATGTTTTGCTTCAGATCAATGCATTCTTACTGGTATCATTAGTATTAATATGAAGGAGGATTTGAACAGATGACACAAAAATGTGTTAATTATGGACTGCGGTCTTCAGTAAATGAGTAAATGACTATTCGCTTCGTCCTTGACCTTTACCCTCAGAATGTTATTGTGCAGCGGCAGCAGCAAAACAGATCATGTGACTCCTGACGTTCATATTGATGATGTGGATTTCTGTGCTTGAACTTTGGTTAAATGTGAGATTTGGTGTATTTATAGTCATTTGGCATGAAGGGATTTCAACAATCCTTTCACTGTAAATGTATGCATGTGTGTGTAGCTATAGTTAAGCTCTCTCTGTCTGTCCCTGCTGGACAGTGACACTCCTCTGCCACCAGCACTCTAATAGGGAGGGACCAGGCCGCTCACTCAGTGCCACTAATGCAGCTCACTGCCCCGGGCTATGGGCTAAGCTGGAGTACACTGCATCACAGACACACACACACACACACACACACACACACACACACACACACACCGTGTATATAAAACTCTGTCTCTTATTTGCAGCCAGCGAAGTCAAAACAAGGTGGAGGGCGAGGGATTTTCGCCTCTGGATGTTTACTTTGACCGAGTGACATTTTCTAAAGAACTGAGTTACTTTGGTGTTTAAGTGTGAAGAAGTTAACAGTTAAATGTGAGTTAAAGGGAAATCCACTAGAGGGTAGGGTTTTTGGACCATGGTGGCATGGTGCAAGTGTATATATATATATGTGTGTGTGTGTGTGTGTGTGTGTGTTTCTTTCTCTCGAGACTCTCATTATCACTGCTGTCCCAGATGTCACCAAGCACATGAAACACACGTCATGAATAATGGAGTCCTATTTCTACATTTCTCCCCGTTTCTCTCCTACACTCCCATCATCTTTCCCTCCGTCCCTCGTTTTCCTCTGATGCTTTCCACTGATGCTTAATCTCCTCGCCGCTGTCTCTCTATCTGAGATGGTCCATTTAGCTTTATGCAGCGGCGCCGGGCCTGTCTGGTTAGGACGGCTTTATGGGGGGGAACGCGGCGTCTCCGCAGTGTTGTGTTGAGTTATATCCACGCAAACGACATCTTTTGCATATGATGGGTTTTATTCATTCCTGCCCCGTTCCGCCTGCTCCCCTCCCCCAGTGTTTGCTGTTTAAAGTTACACAGGCCAAATTGGGACAGCGCAGTCATCTGGAGCAGAAGAGACGCGGTCCCATCACAGTGACAACCACACTCTCTCTGTCTCGTCCTCTCGTTCTGTCCTCCACCTCAGTCGTCTCCTCCTCACCTCCGTCCAAACTCCAAACTCCAAACGTCCTCTCTAACGCAGCAGTGAAGCCGGAGAGGTCAGGGGAGAGAGGGAGAATATGATTGAAAGACGAGGTAAGCGGTCAGAATTGGTTCGGAGAGAGGACAGCAGTTAGGATTAGACAGTGAAGCGTGGCTTTTTAATGAAAACATGACAGAGCTGCAGCCTCTTCAACATCCTGCTTCGTCCCAGAAAACCAACACTTACCAGAAAAGAGACAAAAGATCTATAGGGCAATATTCACACACTGTACGTACAATATTTACCACATGGTACGCTGCCTTTTAGACTTGCTGTGTTTTGAACAATCTGCTCATGTTAACAAAGTCCCTTTTTACACCAGAGCTGCGGTTGTTACACATTAGCCGTGCCAATAAAACCTGCTTTGAATGTGAATCGAAGGGAGTTAAGAGGCAGCTATTCATAGATGTTAAGTAAGTGTGCAGCGGAATAAAAGCCAGGAAAGTGTATATATTTAATTGGCTGACACCTGCTTCTACTTGGACTTTTTAATGTACACAGCAGAGAGAGGGAGAAGAGAGCAAAGGGAGGGTTGAGTGGGCTCTTGCTTTGAATACAGATGCAACACCCCCTTTTTTTGAATAAAGGTTTGAAAGGAGGAGAGAACACAGACGCGGACTGTTATCTCCTCCACAGTTTACCCTGCATTTTACCCTTTGCTTTTCCCCCTTTTGCTGCCTCTTCTCTCCATTCTCCCTCTAAATCAAGTCAGTCTGTCCAGCGCTGCTGATTTTCTCTCAGTCCTCAGTGCTAATTTTAATGCATAGTTTATAATCTTTTTTTTTTTTACTGCTTTCAGCAGGGAAATGTTTCTTGTCCTATTTTAAGCCCAGTAGGTGTTTTTTTGCATGTGTGTGTGTTGTTTTCTGGCATGTCTGCATTTGTGAGCACCAAGCATATTCCAGCACAGCAGAGAATATCTCTGGAATCTACTAAGTTGTTTTTTTTTTTTTTCTGTCTTTCTGTCTTTTTCTTTGTGTGACAGTCACAAGCCTTTGATCCACTCCTCCTCCCCCCTCCTCCTCTCACTCTTCACCTCCTTTCAAATTCGTCTTTGCAACTTGCAGTCGAAACAATACTTTAAGGCAGACGTACACAATGCAGCTTTTCTAATGACATACTTTCCGAATGTAAACGTAAAGTCAGGCTGCAAAATCAATTCATTTGCATAATAATAATAATAATAACTGACTTAATATTGATATTGATATTGATGCTGACATCATCGTTCCTTTTCTGGACCAAACCATTACTGTGAGGAAGTGATCGACAGATGAATCGATGATGGAAATAATCATGTTCATCACAGCATTTGTGTTCATGAAATTATTATTAGTTATAGTAATGTTACAAAAATGTGTTACTAATGTTCAAAAATACTTTTGTTACTTGATGTTTTCAACTTACATTATAATAACATTACTTAGTTTGACAAAAATGTTTGAAGTTACGAAAAAAATGACTCATGTTAGCAAAATTAAAGTGGAGACCAACATCTAAACTGGGATGTTTGTGAAGTAGTTAATGCCCTGGAAAGATGCAGGTGCCTCATTTGCAGGGCATTCATTCCCAATTATCCCAGTAATGGAAATGAACAAACATAATAATGAAATTGTTCATTACAAATTTCATTTGTATTCTTCAAATGGAAAGAAATACACACAGGCCAATGTGTGATCATTTATGTTGTTTCATAAAAATCAATTTATTTATATTATATAAATATATTTATTTATTATTTCACTTGTGGAAGAGGGAAACCTCTGACCCTCCGTTGCTTTGGCACATTTTCTCCTCGTGTTAGTTCACCGACACAACAATGAGCAGTGAAAATGCACTTTAACAGCTTAACTCAGGGGTGTCAAACATACGGCCCGGGGGCCAGATCCGGCCCGCCAGAGGGTCCAATCCGGCCCACAGGATGAATTTGTTAAAATTCCACACTACGATTACAATCTAAATGTAATGTCAAATACAATATTTTTCTCTTCCAGATACCTGTGACTAAATGTTTGTGCCATTTTAGATCCAGTGTGATGTGTAAATAGTACATTTAGGCACGATATTGTTGAAATTGCACTTATATTTCTCAAGAAATGTCATGTTTTGTAAAAATATCCTTCATTAAATGTAAAACAAAGGAGAAAAAAAGCAAGGAGTTCTTGTTGTTCGTAGGTTATTATGCTATTATTTTACTATTTTTACTGGTCCGGCCCACTTGAGATAAAATTGTGCTGTATGTGGCCCCTGAACAAAAATTTGTTTGACACCCCTGGCTTAACTGGAGAAACCCCTTCAAGGCAGGGAACCACTGCCTTTGACCATCGACTGTGTTGGAGGAAAGAAAGACTCCAGGGATGAGATTGTAGTGATCCGTCAGGAGGAAAACAGGGATGTGAGTTTGATAGCTCATTAGCCTTTTCCAAACTGATTATATATGAGGGTCCATACTGGGAACTCCCATAGGAAGAGCAGCATTGAGTGCAGAACATTTGTGCGGTTAGGTTTTAGTTTTCTCTTACACACGGGGAGATGCGGGACGTTGGACACAATCCTGTGAAGCATGTAGGTCAGATTATCCTCCAAGAGTGAAATGAGTTTCCTATTGAGTACAGGTTATAGTTTCTGAACTTTGTATAAAACTGCTAACGGGGAGGATCCACTTTTCTGAGACTTAACTTAACTTGAAACAGAGGCTGACAAAGTGGGAAAAGATTTCCTTATTTCTTTAACATTCATTTTCATTGCGACAGAGGGTTTTGTGGTTCCTTCCTTGATGATTGTAAACACGTTGCACTTTAATAATTGCTGGAACTACGCTGTATTCATAACAGGATGGCAGCGAGAAGACCCTAGCAACAGGGAGAGGATGAAGAAACCGTGAGAGTGGGAGGGAGGGAGGGAGGGAGGGAGGGAGAAAGATGCAGAACATCAATAAATAATGGCCCCACTGAGGAGGTGGAAATATGGGCCTCGTTATCTTTGCGCCGACGCCTTCATTTGCATGTGAGAAAATGAGGCTGCTACTAACTCACACACACACACATATAGACACATATGTATATATCCACACAGGCTACAGTATATATCCTATTTATAGACCCTGTCAGGCCTTTATTTTTTCCCCTATTCTCTCTCTCACACACATTTACACATCCATTATTTTCCTTTTCTATCCTCCTCTTTAGAATTTATCGTGGCAGTAGGTCTGGTCTGTTGTATGACTGTGAGGCTGCAGGCGTTTTGTTGGATTAAAAAAATAAAGAAATAAAATGAATGAAAACACGTAAGAGGTTCGCCGAGGACATGCGGGACAATTAGTCCAAGTAATGCCTCTTTTTCAGTATATTCAATATTTAGTCCTATAAATTGAATTGTATGGACATTTATAGGGAAATTCTATGTCATTTTTATTTGTATCTTAAAAGTTTGAGCGTGACTTAAAACACATTTAGCAAGAACCCATTCTTATCTTCATCATACACTTAAATACAGAGATTAAAATAGAGATTAAAAACGTCTTTTCCGTGAATGCTTCTCCATTTTCAGTTGATAAATACTCATTTATAGTTTAGTGTGATTTATTTATGGCTTGCCCGATACCTTTTTGCTTTCTAACATGTGTTCACATTAGTTTTGTTGTTAAGCTGTTGATAGAGATCTGATCCCTGGTCAACACAGGTTTTTATTCAATGGTGTAATTTGTATGTTCAAATGTCTTTTCTAAAAAAAACACATTAATATTTATGAAGAAACTCGACTAATTACTTAATAAAGAAAAACAATGTACAGAATATTCCCCAATAGAGATACCAACACTCTATAATAATAATTATGTAACACCAACTGTTCCACCATATTGCCATTCAGAGCGCCTGCATGCATGCATGTTTTGCTGCAGCTGTGTGTGTGTGTGTGTGTGTGTGTCTGAGCGTGTGTTTGTGAGTGGGTGCAGATGCACATTGACTCTGTTTCTTGTTATCTAGTCAAGTCAGCATGAATAAAAGCTGAGGGAGCACAGTGATTTGGTAATTAATATTTTACTCTGTCTGCCACTTTGCTTAGAGACCGAGAGCAAGAGAGCCGAGAGAAAAACAGAGGGGAAAAGGGGGTGAGACAGGCGGCAGCGCGCTTCACACTAAGAGTCGACTAAACATAGACTGAAGGTTAAACCGCTGCATTAAACTGGACAGACAGACAGGGGAAACATGCATGTATATATACTGTGTATTGCTTCAGAGGCTGAAGATTGGATGAATTCAGCCCAGTATACTGAAGACAGAACGTGTGGCTTTGACAGATCCAGCTGACTCTCTCTGTGTGTGTGTGTGTGTGTGTGTGTGTGTGTGTGTGTGTGTGTGTGTGTGTGGGCCTCTGTCAGAGTGTTGTGACAGGCGACGCGTCGGTTTTGTGGGAGTCGCAGTCTTAAAGTGCTGATTATCCTGTAAAGGCTTCATTTTGGGGGGCAAACAAAGGCTACTGCCAAATTGCAGGCTTTGCCTCCTCTTAGGTCACACAGTATATTCCGTGCACGCACGCACGCACACACACACACACACACAGTCTGTAACTGCTACCTTCAACACCGCCGCAGACGCAAGACCCCGGCAAAACGTTAATAATGCTAAACACAGGTGCGTGTGAATGCAACAAATCTACCTGTTTGCTTGTCTCTCTGACGCTGAAGACACCAGGAAACTGTTTCATGTTAATTATAATGGTAACAGTAATAGTGTAGTAAAAGGAGATCATTTCCAGGTAAGAAGTTGGTCATGTGAACATCAGGCTACCGGCAATTTGAATACTTTCTTGTGTGGGAATCAGAAATTCACCCAAATCCGACCTCCTTTATGTCCCACACATTTTTTCCATGGCTTTTACCAAGATATTACTTGGTTATTTCTATAAAAAGAAGATGTATGACCATAATTTCACTTCCCTGTTACAAATTACTGTACTGCAGTAAGAAAAACCTCTTAGTTAGGGCTGAAAAACAAATAGCAAATAAAACAACGGGATCAATGTTGCCGTTTTGTAAAGGCTGTAGTTTAGTCTAGATTGTTTAATGTTGTGTAAAACATATGAGACTATATGTAAGTTCTCATCCTTGCATTAGAGTATAGTAATATTTGGATGGTGACGCTTCATCTTGTGTTGAAGCTGTAGCACCAGCGCCCCCTGTGACCCTCATGTGGAGAATAAAGTGGTAGCAAATGAATGAGTGAATGAATGAAATCGGGATCACAATATTTGATTTGATACTCAGCCCCATTTTAGTCATGGCGGCACACTTGATCTCCAGTTGTGGTTACCACATTTGAAAGTAACATTTTCATAGCTTGGTGATGGTAGTTTGGCACCTAAGCGTTTTACATTGTGCATAAAAGGTCTATTAATCTTTTGTCTGCTCCATCTACGGGTGGCGTAAATGACCGCTGTGTGTCCTCAAAGCCTTGAAACAGTGCCAGGTTTGGGGAGGCGAGCATTTTCAGGCAGGTAGTGCCAACTGTTCCGGCTGCTGTTTGCTCGGCGCACAATATGGTTTTGCGATGAGCACAGAAGC
This sequence comes from Solea senegalensis, assembly GCF_019176455.1. Taxonomy (NCBI): domain Eukaryota; kingdom Metazoa; phylum Chordata; class Actinopteri; order Pleuronectiformes; family Soleidae; genus Solea; species Solea senegalensis. The sequence continues at coordinate 1,160,031 of NC_058033.1, forward strand.
TTTGTACTGTAATCATCTCTCTCTTGTTTTCCTCTGCTGAACGCGTGTTCCTCAGGTAACAGGTTCTCGCTCACGTCCTTCGGAGCGCTTTACATCTCTGACGTTCAGAAGGAGGACGCCCTCTCGACGTACCGTTGCATCACCAAACACAAGTACAGCGGCGAGACGCGGCAAAGCAACGGCGCCCGGCTCTCCGTGATGGGTGAGCCGGTTTTCTGTTCTGTCGGCCTGATGTTTATTGCCGTCTTGACAGAAGTTAACCATGTCTTTCATCCACTAGACCCCAACGAGTCCTCGCCCACCATCCTGGACAGTTTCCAAGCAGGGGAGGTGTACGCGGGCCAGAGCATTGAGCTTCCCTGCACAGCAGGAGGTTACCCAAGCCCTACTGTGCGCTGGCTGAAAGATGGCCGCCCGCTGCCCTCAGATGCCCGCTGGACACGGCGTCTGACAGGGTTGACCATCAGCGACCTGAGGCAAGAGGACAGCGGCAGCTACGCCTGCGAGGTCACAAACAGCTTTGGCTCAAAGGAGGTGTCTGGACAGCTTCACGTTATAGGTGTGTGAGCACAAAGACACGCGCATTAGCAATACATCCTGACACACTCCCACACTGTCTCTTCACTGAGTCACCCCGGTGGACAGACAGATTCATAAAATGTCTTCCTTTTTTTTTTTTTGGTTCGAGGCGCACACGGAAAGTCACACCTAGAGTGTGTCAGTAACAAATGTGTGCGCGCGATGATGTGTCGCGCGACGCCCCGTCACGTCAAGCCTCGGAAACAGAGACGGCGCGGTAATTCGCTGGGACTGAATCCATAACCCAGCTGCCAGCACCGCTCACCGTCAGAGGGAAAAGGGGGTGAAGAAGACGGAGATAAAGACGCGGGGGTCACAGAGGGGGCGATCAGACAG